>NC_034010.1:21124399-21434374 GCF_000346465.2 Prunus persica
AGCTGCATGAAGAGCTGTAACGAGTGACAAACAAAAACGTACTATGAACAATTCAAGCAGACGCAAAGAATGCCAATATATTCACAAATCAAATTAATAAAACAAAGCTGCGATATGTTTATAATATATAGGCATATAAAGATGCCCTAAATAAGAAAAAGACCTAACTACCCTTATAAGACTTGACTCAAATATATTTTAGATATATACCCTTTTTTTTAATTAAAAAACATTCATATTTAACACTAGCCTCTCTGCACGCGCTTTCACGCTTGCGAAAGGCATTTTTTTTTTTGTCCGCTTTGAGCCCCCTTCTCTGTCCTCACAGTTTTGTTTCTGGGAACTCATGAGCAACTTTCTAGTGGGTCACCCATCCTAGGATTGCTCTAGCCCCAACTTGCTTAACTTCGGAGTTCCCATGACTCCGAAGCTAGTGAGCTCCCAAAAGGACTCGTGCTAGATGGAGGCGGGCATGTACATATAAGGCACATCACCCCCTCTCTGTTGGTTGATGTGGGATGTTACATTTACCATATTATCCTCATTTAATTAATAATTTTAATGCTTAATGTTTAGATTAACCAATGGCATTTTCTGATATTTTGAATGTTTCACCATTCTCTGCCTTTTGCTTTATATATATAGATTCAGGGTCGTTGGCTATTGACCCCACCCTTACTTGTTAACCCATGGCGACGTGCAAAATTACTATTCTGCCACTCAATTAAAATGAAGAGGAGTTTAGCAACTACACACCATATATATTTTATTTTTTTGGTCATAGCAGCAACATACCTTTAGTTGCTGCAAATTACAAAACAGGACAAAAGGTAATTTACATCAACATCCTGTAGTTGCTACAAATTACAAAGACGACAAAAAGACAAAATTTGTAGCACCATCAGCTAATTTGCAGAAACATCCTTGTAGTTGCTACAAATGACAAAATTCTCTTGTCATATCTTTTATGCTTTTTTTTGCACTCATCTTTTATGCTTAACTCCAAAAGATCAATAGTGCGACGTGCAGTTCAAGCCATATTCAAGGACTTTTGGGACTCTAAAAATGGTGGATAGAGACCATTTAGAGCTTTAATGAAATATTCCAAGGCCTTTCACCAAAAAAAAAAAAAAAAAAAAGGAAATATTCCAAGGCCTTTCACCAAAAGGAGGGCTTTACACTGGGAGGGCTCTATTTATAATGTAATTTGGTTTATGTGAAATTTTTTTTTTCATTGTGTTGTGTTATTTTTTTTTTTTTTTTCAGAACATTTCAACCAAAATTTTTTTAAAAAATTTGGACTAAACTTTGAAAACTACATTTTCTTTGTTAATGTATGTAATGTTTTTTTTTCTTTCTAATATATTAGGAGCAGCTTCCTCCTCATACGGCACACTAAACTTGTCTTTATCAGCCAGCTTTAAAATTGAATCTCTCATGCAAATTTGTTTCATGGGTTGATACTCTAAGGGGTTGTTTGTTACACAAACTTTACTTAGATTAGTTGGACTAAATTTAATTTCATGTTTGTTTCATCTAATTATAGTCTTAAATGAGATTGCTAATACTAGGACTACCAAAAATACATCCTTAGGAGGGAACTAATAAACCCATGTGGAATAGGAGGATTAACTAGTTTCATGCTCACCAATATATAAGATGTATATATATTATATTATAATATACATATATACACATAATATATGAAGTACCGTGTTCATTGATTTTGTAGGACACAATTGAATGTCGAAATGGTTTCCAATTTGTCTAATTTTGTGTGAAGATGATCTATGAATGAAGACCTAAAAATAGATGGTTTGGATCATTGGAAAAAAAAAAATTTATGGTACCCTAAAGGGCATCTCTCAAATAATTTGAGGGATCTCTCAATAGAAGGAGACTTTGTATATATATATATATATATATATATATGTACACAAACACGTATATTAATATTATAACATATCCATATATTATATATATACATATATAAATAAATGTACACAAACACGTATAGTAATATTATAACATATCCATATATTATATATTATAATATACCCATATATACACTATATATTATATACATATATATATTATATGTATATAATATATGTATATTTATTTATTTAATATATTATAATATACATATATACATATTTATTATATATTTATATAATGTCTATAACATATGTATATATCTGTGTATATATATATTATGTATAATATTTATACTTTGAAAAATAAAAAAATATAGTCATAGTCTAAGCATACACACCAAATGCAAGATAAACTTAGACCAAGTCAAGACAGTCTCTAAGTATAGTCCATGTTAAACAGTCGTGTGTAAGTGTAACAAATGAGATATTGAACGTTAAAAACAATGACCTTTTGACAGCAATTTTTAAAAGTAGCCTCTATGTTACTTTTCAAAGTTACTTTCAAAAGAATTAGAAATGAGTCTTTAATGAATTTTTTAAATTTCCATAATACCATGATTAATTTTTAAAATTATATCGTCTGCCACCACCATTATCACCTCCACCTTCATCACCGCTGCCATCACCATCATCACCTCCACCACCATCAACTCCACCTCCATCTCCATCCCCACCTCCACAACCACCCCCACCACCTCCTCCTCCTCCATCTCCATCTCTATCTCCACATTTATCATCACCACCACCACCACATGATTAGTGTACATAACATTTTTAATATTATGTATATTTTAGTTATTATTCACAGTGACAACAATTTTATATTAAAATTTACCAAACAATTTTGACACAATTTTTTATAATAACAACATTTGGTTATCAAATATGGGACTGCTTTACTTTACAACTAATTATTTTTAAAATACAGCAGAAGCTACTTTTTAAAAAAGTGACAGTAATTCCAAACTAACTAGCCATTAACACGCTCTGCTTTGGTCGAACCAATTTGGAGGCCTTTTTCCCACTAGTTTTGGCACCCAGGTCTTTTACTTTTACTTGTACACCAAGGCTCGGAAGTTTTGGCACAGAAAAAAGCCTCGGAAATTGGACAGCAACTTCGGCTTTGGTTTCACACTGTACAAAAATGCCGGGAGCTGCACGAGTTGACCGGAGAAGCATTGTCCACAAGTTGAGTTGGTTTTTTTTGGTTTTTTGTTTTGGGGTAGAATTCACTGATGGTGATGGCTCGTAATGTGCTAGTTGGATTACAAGTCACAAGTGAGTATTTCAAACGGGTCAGAAATAAAAACGGGTGGGTATTTCAAACGGGTATAATTTGAGTCTATTTAATTTGTTAAAGATTTTGAGTTGTTGGATTTATCCTACGGCTGAGGTGAAGTTGGTCTTTACAGGTCCTCATCTTTGGTCTTTCGGTGAACGATACTATTTAAAAAGAGAGTAATGTTATTTAGACACACAACATTGACCACCTTAACTGACCACCTTATGTGGCAACTGATGTGTTATGCCATGTCAATTAATGAATGTCGCCATGTCAATTAAAAAACAAATTAAAAAACCCTAGCATTCCTAGTGAGTGGCCTCATGGTAGCATTCATTAATTGACATGACATGACACATCAGTTGCCACATAAGGTGGTCAGTTAAGGTGATCAATATTGTGTGTCCAAATAGCATTACTCTTAAAAAGAATACCAAACATGCTGTAACTTCGTTTATGGTGAACTGAGAGTTGAATACGACGTCGTCGTCTAAGGCGCCAAGCCAACACATAAGATGACCCGCTGCACCTTTCCGCATTATCTCATATCTGAAAAGGAATGGCTTCGCCTTTGCCTTCGTCTCTCCATCGGCTCTCACTCCTCTTCAAACCTTCATCACCTCAAAACCACCGCCTCCTTGTAACCCCGACCCGAACTTTCTCGGTTCGAATGCCGGGCGGGCCAGACCGGGTTCTTCACCCGGCTCGGAAGGCTTATCAAGGAGAAGGCCAAGAGCGACGTAGGGAAGCTCTTCTCGGGATTCTCCAAGACTCGCGATAATCTCGCTGTCATCGACGAGCTCTTGCTCTACTGGAATCTCGCTGACACTGATCGAGTCCTCGACGAACTCGAAGAGGTTTTTCTTCTCTCCTTGTTTGTTTCTCGAGAAAAAAGAAATGCTTTCGTGGAAAATCTGATTATTTCTGTTGTTTTCGGTTTCAGGCTCTGCTGGTATCGGATTTTGGTCCAAAAATCACAACTAAGATTGTGGAAAGTTTGAGGGAGGACACAGTTGCTGGGAAGCTGAAATCTGGAAGCGAAATAAAGGTAATGTTAACAATTGAAAAGCCTTTTATGTTCATAGCAACATTGGCAGCATTTGAACCTTAGTTTTTTTTATTTAAATTTTTATGATTTTAGGCTCCAAAAATTACCCAACTTTGCCCCATATTACATAATTAGGTAAATAAAACAAACTTGAGTGGAGGGTCCTGAATTTTCTGATCAATAAAATTGAGTGCTCGTTAGTTGATTATGAAATTTAATGTGGCGCTATCTGAATTGGGTTGTTTGTAGGAAGCATTGAAGAAGAGTGTGCTGGACTTGTTAACTACAAAAGGGAGCAAAACTGAACTTCAACTTGGATACAGGTACTGCTCTTTTCCGAGTTTTAGAATTTTTGTCAATTTCTTTTTGATATTATGTTCAATGTTGGAATTTTTGTTGTGTTATCAGGAAACCAGCTGTGGTTATGATTGTTGGCGTTAATGGAGGTGGGAAGACAACATCTCTTGTTAAGAGACCTTTTGATATCCAACCCATTTAATCTGACAGCATGCATTTTTGGCGGAAGTTTACTGTAAATGAACTGAACTTCAAGTTTAAGGGAATTTTAAACAAAATTCATAGTGACATTTCCATTATATAAATCCAGCATTACAGTATTTTTTTTAAAAATATACTTTTTAACTATTGTCATGCTGTGGTATAATGGTTGAGGACCCGTAAATCTGATGATGATCTGATAAACTATCCTAATGCAGGAAAGCTGGCTTACAGATTGAAGAAGGAAGGGGCCAAGGTGAGAATTTGTCTTCTGTTCGTTGTCAGTGCAGCACTGGATTATGAGGACTGGTTACATCCAAGAAAAGTGTATCTATTTCATGGCTTTTCTGGTCTAAATTGCATTGTGGTTTGAAATTGTGCTAGGTATAGATGGCAGCAGGGGATACATTTCGAGCAGCTGCCTGTGACCAGCTGGAGATATGTGCTGAGAGGATGGGGTGTGAGATTGTTGTGGCTGAAAAAGAGAAGGCTAAAGCAGCATCAGGTAGAGAACTTAATGGAAGAGATGGATGAACTCATATTTGCTTTCCTTTTCTAGTTTTGTTTTGTCTATAAGAATTTAATTGACATGGTATAACTACTGACATATAGTCTTAAAGTGCTTTCTGAATAGTTATTTCTCAGGCTGTGAAAAGAGGGAAAGAACAAGGTTATGATATTGTCTTATGTGACACCTCTGGACGTAAGTTTGTTGGAAAACCTTCCAGGCTTAGCTGTTAACATTGTGAGCTTAGCTGATTAATTGCAGTTGGACCTTTTGTTTATAATTTTAGGTCTGCACACTAATTACAGCTTGATGGAAGAGTTGATTGCATGTAAGAAAGCTGTGAGCAAAGTCATTCCTGGCGCTCCTAATGTAAGCTGTTGGACACTTTTTGTGATCTTTCTATTATCAAATTCGACAATCTAGGCGTGGGAATGCACACTTCCCCATTGAACAGAATAATTCTGAGTAGACTATGCTCTCAAGCCATTTGGTTAGTGGTGATATTTGACTGTATACTTTATGAAAGGATCATATCTTTAGAGAGTAGAAAGTTGGGAACTTATGTGCATGGTACATCCTACATGCTTCACTGTTATCTTCTCATGTATCTTCATTACTTCTGTGCATTAAATCTATACTTCCATATTTCAAATACTCTATTTTATGCTATTTGTGACACAATGGCACCTGGTTCTTTCAATTCTTTGATTTGTAAATTAGTCTATTCATGCCTGCCACTACCATATCTTCATATGATCATTGAAGATTGCAAAGAGGAGCTTAAAATCTTTAGGTCTCTCTCTCTTTGATCATGATAGTTGAGATATTTAGTAACTCTTCCAATTTCTTACATTTTGTCTTGTGAGACCATGTTTTGTATGTGTGCCTAATATTTTTCTTTTAAAAATATGCAGGAGATCCTACAAGTTCTGGATGGGACGATGGGTTTAAACATGCTTCCGCAAGCAAGAGAATTCAATGAGGTAATATTCTTATCCTTCACCTCCTGGATTATTCTACTTTTGTCAGAACATAGATTATTGATTGATTCTATTTCTTTGTGCAATTTGTTTCTCCACAATAGATTTGTTAAGTGTGTTGATTCTTGACAAGTTGACATTATAAATATTGTGACAGATTGTTGGGATAACTGGTTTGATATTGACAAAACTTGATGGCTCTGCTAGAGGTGGCTGCGTGGTAGGTTCAAGTCTTCTGTCCCATATCATTTTCAATTTATTCATGAGTTGATATATTGGCATAGCTTCTGCTATTCCAAGACTTAATTCTCATATTGTCTTCTTTTCTTTTCAAATAATTCACTAATCCTAAGATTGTATCTTATTTTATTTTAGGTCAGTGTGGTAAATGAACTTGGCATCCCTGTAAAGTTTGTGGGTGTTGGTGAAGGTGTAGAAGACCTCCAACCCTTTGATGCGGAGGCCTTTGTTAATGCCATATTTTCTTAACCCTGAAGGATGGTGAGTGTCACATCAATTGACTATGTTATTCTGATCCCAGATGTTAGGGATTTTTATCAGATGCTTTTCTCTCCCTGTAGAGAATTACATAATCCCCTAAGTCTCTGTGTGCTGGCTGCGGGTCCTTGTCCAGCCGTATAAGCAACTATTTAATTTGATTGGGGAAAATGAGGTCAGGATGAAACCTCACACGTCGAACCACACATTTAGTCTTCAGATGATCAGGATATTACTTGCATACTGCTCATATGGCAATTTTACTTTCCGGTATCATATTGCTGCTGTTAGATGAAACTCGACTAGAATTGATGCAAAGTTGTGAAGCCTTGAGCTGCACGGCGGTTGCTGCTGTATAGGATTGAAGCGTGGTTCTAACCCTTCACACGGCACTGATAGAGAGACAATTTCAACTCCAATTGATTAATTGAACGGATTCTTCTTGTCCTTGTAATTTTTTTTTAAGGGAAAAACTTATCGAAGTCTCCAATGCATGCATTTGAGTGTAATATCCCTGCATCTTTGCTTCTCTCCAATGGTTTGATTGAGTGTAAGTTATTTCGCTGGCAACAAGTTTAGGGGTTCTACTTGGGTACCTCATTTCCTATATTCTGTCATAATTGTGTTATAGAAAAGTTCTTAATCTCCAGATTCATACTTTGGCAACGGGCATGTGATAGAAGGTTAGCACAAGCAGTGTAAGCCAACTTCCTAGTTTTCGTGAGTTTGAACTTGAACCATCAACTGTCACCCCTGCCTATAAGCGAGTTTTGTTGCAAAGACGAGAAAAATAAAATAAATAGATAAATAATGTGGCTAATGTAATGTAAACTACGTACAATAAACTTTGTAAACCATGCAGTAACAGAAATCATTCAGAATTTACGACCCAAACTTTTACGTGCCAACAACATCCATCCTCTCAACTCTCTCCGCCCTCCTCCATCCTTTCTCGATCTCACTGCCTCAGTCCCGCTCATATCCTCTTCCCACTCTCAGATGATCAGATCTCACTGAGCTTTCATCAAAGGTAAGAAATCTATGATTGAATTGATGGCTTGCTCTGCACTAGAATTAAAAGTGTATCAACATTTCTCTCGTCTCATAGAGAACAAAATGGAAATCATGTCACCACCGACAAGTGTGTGTGATATGTCGTTTTCCTTGCTAAATGCATGTTTGAGCAATGAGTTTTAAGTTGCCAGCCACAATTACTCCTTCCGTATTTATTTTCATTAAAATTCCAACATACGTAATTAATTTGTTATGTTATGCTTTGTTGTCTAGATGTTAAAAATGTCAAGGAACTTCTGATGACGATGATGTTGTTATTGTTATTGATTTGATGGATGAGGAGATTTCAATGGGCAACCGATCAACAACAATATTTTCCAAAACTAGTTGGCAACTATGATAAGCGAACTTCATATTTGGACTGGGTTACCCTTATAGTGTTGCCCAGATGAAACATAAATACCATCTTTTGAGACGAACTTATAGGAACTATTGGAGCGGGTTGGAATCCAACTTTAGGAACTATTTTCTAATAAGGTCATTGAATAAGGACCTGTTTTTCAGTTGTTAAACCAGATATGACGAGATGAGATGAGATGCACAATTCTTATTGAAGGATCTTATTTCAAAGTGGCTATACATATGGTCATAATATATCGAGCCAGTGAGTGGCAGTCACAAAAAATGATAATAAGATGTGCCATAGAACGGACCCGTACAGGTACGAATTGGGGGTGGACCTAAATACAGAAATATTTAAGGTCCAAATCTATAATTTGGCAGCAGGCATGTGATAGAAGGTGGCACGAGCTGTGTAAATCAAGTCCCCAGTTTTCTTGAGCTTGAACTCTAGCGCTATCACACTCAGATTTCTTCCACTTCGCACAACAGATGCATCAACTATCACCTCTGCCTGTAAGTCCCATTGCAAAGTTTTAAAAAAAAAATGAAATGAAAAATGTGAAACATGCAAATTATATACAATCAAGAGCGTAAACTATGTAATACTCGAAATCATTCGGATTAAAAAAATGGGAAAAGTATAAATATTTCTCTTCTGATGTCATGGTCGATGCTGAGTTGCCATTTAGCTTATCCCACCTTATTATGAAGCTTCAGTCCGGACACTACATGAAAAATTCCTAACCGATATTTAATGACAAATTGAATGTCTGTTTAATTTCTGGACATATTTGTCAAAGTCTGAAAGCATTGTAATAAAAGATGCAAGGGCCATTATTGTGTAAAAAAGAGCTTTTGGGGTTCAAAACTACTACCAGCCTAATTCACTCGAGGATAATAAGGCTTCAAATATACCGCAACGTTCAGAAACTTAGCTCAGCCTGTATGTTACATATTTTGGCCAATTTCAGTTTGTACCAAATTCTGTGGTAAAGCAATTCCATACTGGCATCTTAAGAAAATGGTTTCAAAGAAAAGCGAGCTATCACTTTTTTGATTAGTAATAAAGTTTATTAACAAAAAGAGGAATGACACAAGTACATGAAGTGTACATCTTGTGTGCAAGAGGCAAGAAAAGCAGACCCTTGAGCACAGAGAGGTACAAATCCCTCATAAGTGCCATCACCTAAAGTGGAAGGTACAATCACAGTCCACAAATTACAAATTTTAAGTGCCAACAAAATCCTAAATCCTTAGTTTTTTCTTTAGTCATTCAATATCGTTCAGAATGCCTTAGAATACTATTCAATGTCCAAAGAAGACATCTAAACAATCTTTAGTACAGTTTATGGGGATTGATACCATTTCATTCAATATATTTGTTTTCATTTGCATCAAACTTGATAAAACAACAGTTAAAGGAGACAAGTCTAATTCTGAAGGACTCACATTCTTTTTTGCGCTGGCGAGGTAAGAGATGCTTAGTTCCCCTAGAAAAATTTCCTTATCCTTAGCCATGACTGTTCTAGCACAAGCTATGGACACAGCCTCAGCAACAGCAGCAACAGCTCCTCCATGAAATCCTGCAAAGAAATTCTGCAGATTCATGAACAAAACATCATTACATTTGTTAGATTTCCAAGACAATGAACAAAAACAAAAAGAAAATTAACCTGAAGTTCACCAGCCTTTTCTTTTATCAGAAATAAAAGAACAATTGGAACAGAGGTCAATTCAAATACAAGTTGAACATCAGTGAGCAAATGGGTGGTAATTTGTTAACAAAGTTAATAACTTCTGAAATTGGGTCCAAAAAAGCATCTTGCTTTGCCTTGCATAAGATGAAAGTCTCAACCAGACAAACTAATACAATGGGACTAAGCCAAGCAGGCATACATACAGCTCCGTTTAGTCAAACCCAGATTAAGAAACGATCAAAATTGAATTCAATTGAAGCCAACCCAAAAAGTGTCCTATTCCCTTCCTCAAAATTTCCCACTTTTGGGGCAGAAACTACCCATTTCTAATTTTTCTCAGCAACCAAACAGAAGAAATGAAAAGCACAAATTGAGAAAACAAAGAGCTGAGAGAAGAAGCAGGGAAAGATAGATTACAATAACAGCAGGTTTCACAGAGACGAGGCAGGTGACATGGCCGCGTGAGATGTGTAGGGGCTCGAGGAGGTCACGAACGAGGTCAGAGTAGGAATCTTTTTTAGCATCGAATTGATCTGGGACATGGCCTGAGACCCCCACGCCTATGAGAAATTGCAGCACATTGTTTACGTCTTTCTGAGAAATGTCCCCTGAAATTTTAGCTGTGGAAGCGAAGCTCTCCGAGATATCAATGGAGGGTTTGGCCATCTTTGTCTTCTTCCTTAACGTCTCAAAATCAAAGGCGTCTATGCCGTACGTATGTGTCACCCGCTAAATATCTCTAACCAAATTTCTAATTAGAATCTGTAGTTGATAAAATATATATATATATATATATATATTTTTTTTTTTGGTCTTACAATTTTAATGGTAGAATACTCGTATCCGTACATACCGTACATACAGTTAAAGTTTGAGTCTTATGTTTTTCCTTTCTTGAACAAGAATATAAAACCTTCTTTTTGGGTTGGGAGTTCCACAATGTTAGAATAAGCATATGTATTTATTTCAAACCCAATTTTGTTTTATTTTTTGTTATATTAGGCAAAATTTATTGATTCTAGTCGTAGCTCATTTTCCTACTCTCACTCACTACTCGGGTAATTCCAAGAACTTTTTCAGAATCAAATTTTGTATGAAGCAAAAGGCCACAAAAGCTTTAAACTTCGTGTATATGTTATGTTGAGGTCTACAAATTTGCAAAAAGTGAAAGATATCAAGCTCAACTTCACTCTTTGCACACATGAACCAGCCCCCGTCCATAACTTTAAGCCAAGTTGAACAATTACCAAAGTGAAACAAAAGAAAAATGCATTATGTTGACAGATAATAAAAATATCAGCATTTTTTACTGGGCTAAGTAGCTTCACGTCCCCAAAAACCTTGAACTAGTGGCCACTATGCACATATTTTTAACGTCAGTCATTGAAAGAGAATGTGGCATATTTATAATTCAAGTCCTCCATTGTGGAAGGGGCACTTGTGCTGTCAAATAGTTGGCTGCAAAATGATGATTGATCTGCAAGACACAGAAAATGAGGAGGTTAGGGCAGAAAGGAAAAGGATAAAGCAAATTTAAAGATCAAAGATAAAAATAGAGTTAAATAGTCTTGCAATTTCGATGCATAGAAGTTCATACAACTGCAAAGCAGCATGTGAAGAAAAACAGCCCTACTTGATACTGCAAACCCATAAATTTATTTTGTAAATTTTTTTCTTCTCTTCTCATCTTTGGATGAGTTTCCCTATGATTCAGAAAGATGATGTCCTATTTATCTCAAATGTGCAGATACTCAAATTCAATCACATTCGCAATTTATACCAATGAAAAGCTATAGAAGGAAAAAGAACAAGGAGCTAGCAAAAGGGTTTTAATGTCATCTCCTCATCTACCTCTCCTTGAAACCAAATGAAGCTAAAGATGAGTTAATTGCTGTCCTTAAAAGACAAATTGACACTCTGCAACTTCCTGGATCAACTGGCATGTTCCGTATCGTATCGTAATCTACTTTTTACTGTTTTCTGTAACAATTAAGATCTAAGCAATGCCTCCTTACAAACAAGAAAACAGAACCTACCTATCTAATAAACAGCATCACTCCCTAGAAAATTGCATGCATATGCTAAACGACTGCTCTTTGCAATTTTACCCCATTCAGAATCCAACATGACATATTCCTACACGCCCAAGGAAACTAGCTTTAGTAGTGCTGAAAAATACAATTTCTTTTAATTTGTTTAAGACGTTTGAAAGCATGTACCATGTAAACAGTTGGCAGAAGTGATACTCACTGAACATATCATGAAGTTAAAGGCTGTCTGATGATGGAGCACAAAATATTCTGATAAGACACTCTTCATGGAGATAAGGTCCTAGAAACGGCGCTGGCCGAATCCCATTCAACATCAAATGCATGTTCCAAGCGTTTTTCTACAGACTTCATGACAGCAGAATCCCCAAACTTCTGAGACCTTGGAGGAGAATGAACCATGCTACTGGAATTAGTTTTACCACATGGACTTAGACCTAGCAAGTGGGGGCTGTTTCTGAAGTTATTGCTAATTTCTTTTGAGCAAACACTGTCACCATGATTTGCTGCATTGACACTTTTTCTGGAAACTGAATGCCGTCGTTTTCTTATGATAGATGGAGATTTCTCAAACGTCCTCGCTGCACTTCTCAATGTGGAATCTGGACTGTTACAATCAACAAAAATTCTTGTATCGTGACTTGTTGGAGTGCAAAAAGAAACTGAACTACATTCTGTCTGGATGTAACTATCTGTACTTGGGAATTCACCATTTTCCAAATAAAATTCCACATCCTCGAGTTGGAATGGCCTGTAGCACAAGCCACCATGGCTTGAATTCTTTGAATTCACAGGAGCTCCACCATCCATCTTTTTCTCATAAGCTTCATTAACACAATGAAATTGTTAGATTGACCTTTAATCTTAAATACATCCTCCCATATAATTAATCTAACATACATTACCTTGAGGTCCACTAGAGGATTCATACAATCCCTGAGCAGTAACTGGGAGAACTGGTTTGTTGATAAAATAACCAGCTGTTCTCTTACAACCAGGAACACCTAAGCCAGCATTTAAAGAGGCTTGTGGTGGTCTAGGAAGTGGTCTGGAAGGCAACAAATAGATAGGATCACTGGGTTTATGGTTCCGCGTATGTGAAAATGGGAAACCCAGATAATCAGGAGCAGTATTGCAAATGTTGTTGTAACGATTATTAGCAGTCACATTATGAGAGTCCCTCAGTCTGCCACAGTTACTAGAAGTTTCTTGGCATTGTTCAATATTTAGACCACATGCAGCTGCAGCTCTGTCGTAAAATACGGTTCTAGGTGGTGTTTTCATCATTTTGTTTGCAGCGGCCCACCAGCAATTTCTTTTGTCAGAAGATTGCATTTGGCTTTCCCTTCTATTTGCAGTTCCGAGAACCAGATTCAGGTCCAGTGAACAGGTTTCCACATTTCTTTCCATGTTAGCTTTCTGATCAAGGCCTTGCTTTACCACCTCACGCTTTCTGCATTCTGCTTTTATATTTTGAGTGCCCATATCAGAAGTATGAGACGAACGGAGTTCTAACTTCTTCTTCACTGAGGAGTTCCAATGGTTTTTAATTGAATTTTCGCTCCTGCACATCAAAAGAAGTTCCTTCATAGCCCAAAAGGAGAAAAACTGAATTACTCTCTATTACTCTATCTACTTCAACTAGTTAACAGAAAGATATTCCAAACTGAATATAACGACGCCAGTTTCCTCTTAAAGTTATCAGGTCTGACATATCATGTGTTTACCAAGTATGAGAATACATAATTGACTGCATTCATCAACATGTCAACTCACCATTAGATTTGCAAGCACATAATGAAACAAACAACTGTAAAAGCTAGTAAACTGCACGAGGACATGCTCTCTCCAAACAGTAAATACTGCATCTATGGAGGAACACCCTACAAAGCAATTAGTAATGATTCTCAGAAAATCGCAGGGCACGTGCACCAAACTTAACATGTATGTGATTGGCCAATTAGAATTACCAGGAAAATATCTATAAAAGAGAATATCAAAACACCTTTCCATCTAAGGGAATAATTTATCAGCTGTTTAATTTCTCATTTTGATAAAGAAAAGTGAAACTTTCCTTAGTTATAATCCGCTAAGTAAAATCTTCTACCTTCCGTTAAGAAACTTTGCTATTTCAGCCCACTTGTTCCCATAAACCTTATGGGCCTCAATGAGAGTCAGTTCCTCTGCTTTGGTCCATGCAGTTCTTTTTATATCTGGATTTAAATGGTTGTGCCACCTGAACCAAAAATCAATCGCAAGCTTCAGTCTATACATAATACATGTAGTCTTTCTGGAGTTTGCAGAAGAAACGAAATGAAAAAGGGGTTTCCTTCAAAGACACATCACATCAGTGAATTAACCTAAAAAGTAAATGACTGACAAATCAGCGATTAATTAACCACCAAAAAAAAAAAATTATAAAAGAGGAAAGATAAGGGACTAGTTGTATTCACTGAAGTTCAATAAGTCTCTCTCACTAGTTGTATTCACTGAAGTTCAATAAGTCTCTCTCAACATTGCTTGCCGATACAAATATAAATAAGAACAGAGAAGGGACTAGTAATATGTATTGTCTGAAGTTCAACAAGTCATCGAGTACCTCTCTCGACATTGCTTGCCTATGCGACCTGGCAAGGACTTTGCTATTTCAGACCATTTCTTGTTGCCCTGCTTCGCGACCAGCTCAATTATTAGATCATCTTCCTGGAAGTTCCAACAAAAATAAGTCACAACCATATATTACGAGCATCGTTAGAAGTTTAAAGAGAATTAATGCAATATTAATTCACCTCCTTGGACCAAAATCCTTTAACAAGATCAGGATTGAGAACTTTCTGCCAGCGATGAAGGCACTGAACATCTGTTCTGTCAGGAACACATTCAGCTGCAAAGAATCTTCAAGTTTGTCAAACCAACGTTTGAAGAGAGATGGAGAGTGATATACACACGTACATCTAGAGGGAGAGCGAGGTCATTATAAATTTAATATTGGTAGCCTATACATCTTCCTCCAAAGCTCAAACAAAACCAACTTAAGAAAAAAGTGATGGAGCTTTGTTTCACAGGATCTAAGAAGTCTTTTAGTTCTCAAAATTTAATGAAAAGCAATTGAAGCTAAAAAAACCAAAACAAAACTCATAAAGATATGAAAAAGAATAAAGTCATATGCAGATACACACCAATCTTTTTCCAGTTTCTGCCATTGAACTTTTGGACAGCATGGGCTAAAATTTCATCCTGTAAACAAGACATCAAGAGGCATACATTCATTATTTGATATAGAAAAACTTGAATGTCAAGCAATCAAAAATTAACTATGCTAACATAACCTAAAGTTTCTCAAGCACAAACCAAAATAAGCACCAAAATGTAACAATTATTAGAATACATGACATCTTCTTTCCCCAACACACACAAAGCTAGAAGTCCTACATGTACAAACTTTCTGTACTCAGCTTAAATCACTCAGAACTGAATGGTACAACTACCAATAAACACAAAAGGGCCATCTTTATATTTCCTATTCACTTATCTTTCTAAGAAGCTACAAATAGCACTCGTAACTATTCAAATAAACCATACAACATCCTCTACTGACCTCCTCCTCTGTCCAGCCGCCCTTTGTTGATCGTCTTATAGGACCAGCCATTCTCCTAAATATGCACACATAGTTAATAACTTCTAGGTCATGCCATGTCATAACATAAGGATTCAAAATTCATAAATTCTATAACAAAACAAAAATGGTAATGCATAATTGTTTTCAGCAGCTTTTTATGCTCCACAAGAAGATAGCAATAATAAAGGAACATACATCTATTCAGCTTGGACAGGCTGAGTTCCTCATCGTAACGAAAAACCCAAAATTAAAATCAACATCATTTTATTTCCCTCAAGAATTCTCGGAAACAGAAAGGCATACAATTTGCACCACTGAACTATGAGAATTCACAACCACACTATTATCTGAAAAAAGGATTATTATAATACAAAGTTTACAAACATAGCTAGAGTTCACTTATGCACAATGCAAAGATGAAAAGAAAGTACAAACCCTTGCAAAGAGGCTAGATTGAGAACTGCATTATCGCAAGTGCTACCAGATACTGAAGGGCTCAGAGAAACCAGACCCTCCTCTTTCAGATTACCATCAAATTCTTTAACTTGTACCATGATTTTTCTTCTCTCTCAAAACCCAAATTCTATTGGATACCAACTTCTTTAATGAAGCTTTCAATTCCAAGCACGAACTGCAAGTCCCACTCATATAATAAACCCAAACCCACCTGATAGAATTACAGGAAAAATAAATAAATACAATAAAGGATTTGAAAGACACTGACTTTTAGTATTTAAGAGTCAAGGCTCAAACATTGGGACACAGTGAAGAAAACAAAGGATCAAAAGCAAAATCAACGGAAACGTTAAGTTCTGAAAGAACCCAAAAAGAGTTTGTTTTTATGAAAACGCTCTCATGATCTGTGAAAGCACTGTAACGGCTAAAAGCAATGCTAAAAATGGGGGAAAAAACAATTAAATATGAGTTGGGTGGGATCAGAGGGGGTGATGGGTTTGGAGAAAGCCATTGATGGTTGACGTGAAAGCTTCGGTTTTTCAGAGAGAGAGACAGAGTTAGAGAGAGAAAATTCGCGGGAAAGTGAGAGAAGGTGAGAGGGTAGGATCACAGAGAGTAGAGTCCAATCCAAACAGCACTGTAATTTATGACATGTTTAAAACTTTCCATGATTGTTCCATGAACTCTTTGTAAAAGGCCTTCAATTCAAGTGGTGGACTTTAAAGGAAACTCCTACAAGTCGGTTCTCAAAATTTTTGTCTATTGGGCCAAAATCTGACGGTCCAAATTTTCATGGCTTCTTAACTCAAGCCCAAATGTGAATCTGAATCAACATGTTAATTAGTTTAGTAATCAAGCGCAAGTTATCTAATCAAGTCCAAAAATCTAATTTATTGTACTTTTTTTATCCCTAAAATACCTCCAACTAAATCATTATTGCATTTTTTTATATTAATATAGGAATTAATTTGGAAACCTTTTTTAAATTTAACAATAAATTCAGATTTAACATACCTAATCAGTTTATTTAGTACAAAAATGTTTATTTATTTATTTATGAAGTATAAGTGGTTAATGATCTATTATATTATTGTTTTATAAATATAATAGAGTACATACAATTTTATGTTGAAAAAAAATAACGTACTTATTACTTCTTCTATAAAAAACAATGTACCTTTTTTTTCTCTAATTAATGTGTCCACTTTTTTTTCTCTAAATAATGTACTTACATTTTTTTTTTCTAAATAATGTACCTATATTTTCTATTTAAAAAATGCGATATTTGTATTATTTTTATAAGTACATTATTTATTGGATAAGTAATTTAGGGGGTTTTTTGTTTTTATACAATTTTTTAAAGAAATTGTCGATAGGTTAGAGGGAGTAGTGCCAACCAAAAGAAATGAGGTGTTTCATATGCTATTAATAGGAAGAATTAATTATAATTAAGGCAGTTAATGACATGATTGAAAATAAATATGAAGGTAAATGTCATGTATAGTAATTTAGTTAATAATACTAGGAAAAATCTTACATGGCATCTTGTTTTAAATTTGAGATTTAAGTAAAGGCTTAAGAGTAGTTAGGTATGTATCTAGGATATAATATTTGGAAGGGTTATGTTGGAACAACCCTAATTAGTTTGGTGGCAAGTTTTGCTTCAAATATAAATAGGTTTTAATCACCAAGTAGCTGCTTGTTTTGAAGTACTCTCCTACCCTATAAAAGGATTTTAATTCATTAAAAAATAGTGATATATATATATTTTTGGTGTGGTAGTTCTATGTCAAGTATTTAGATAGGTCACACGATAATACCTTAATGTCTCGTGACATGCTCAAAAATTCATTCAAATATAATAAGGTAAAATTCACACATAGGTATATTAAGATTCACACAATGATACTGCAAGGTTCATATTTGACCTAAGTCTCTATGATCCTTTCTTTATTATGACTCAAAATGTTATATATATATTAAAGCTTTTTACAGTATATCTTACATGGCAGGATATGGAATAATTTGAGTTAGATACATGTCATGAATAACAAAAAGAAATAGATATATAGAGAGTAGGTGAACCAAAGTGATAATGATTCATCAGTGTTGTCGCCACACGTAAAGATTGATTTGTAATGCAGTTCCAACCAAATCATCACCAAACTCAAATTGACATAAAGGGGAGAAATGAAAGTGACATGTCGTAAGAGTAGAAATCTACAATTACAAGCCCCGTCAACTTCAACTCTGCGGGGGGGCCTTTTGGTAAAAGTGGTAAGAAAATACTTACTATTTAATATAACAAGTCAGAAATTCGTCGTCTAATTGTCGCATCAACTTCTTACAAAACTGCACCAGTCGTGCACTGCTCTGGTTAAATCACTCACACCATCTTTTCCCCTTCTTCTGCCTCAGACTCTTCCTGTGAATTGAATTTCGTCCAAATTCCAAACCAAACATGCCTCTGGGAACGCTTGAAGTCGTTCTCGTTGAAGCCAGAGGCCTCAAGAAAACTGATTTTCTCTGTAACTTTCTCTCTCTTCCCCTGTAATTATATGTTATGAATCTTGAATTCTTCACATTAATTTCTGTTGGTAATTTTATGTATGTCATGAAATATGAATTTTGGGTTGCTTGGTTGTTTTCTGATTTACCATCTGTAGATCTGAATTCTTTGCTTCTTATATCAGCTGAGCTCAATGTTGTCAATTTCAAGGTTTGATGATGACCATGTTTTTTCGTTTCTGCATTTTGTGGGTGTAAAAATCAAGTTGAATCTTTGATGAGTACCCTCAAAAGTAAAGAAATCGATGAATTTTGCTTAAACCCTTTCCATTGATCCACTTTTAAGTGATGTAGAAAAGATCTTACTTTTCACTGGTGTTTTTCCTCGACCCATCTGATCTTTATGTCTAATTCATTTTTGTTTTTGTTTTTTGATATGTGGGTGTTTTGGGTTTAGTTAATATCCGGCCACTGTTGGTATCAATTTTATTTTTGAAAAAAAGACATGATCTTTATGGCATATAGCAGTCCATCTGATCATCATTTCCTCATTATTAATTCTGAGATAAATATAAAAAACATATGTAGGTGTTTGGCAGAGTCAAGAAGAGTCTTACTTTTTCTTTTTTTTTTCTTCTTCTTGTTGGGATGAATATAATACATTTTCAAAAAAGCCAGTTTAACTGTGATCAAGATTCTGTAAGCTGCGCTTCGTCTATTGATACAGTTCATTATAAACACGATATTCACTTTTAAAATTTATCTGCATTAGATTTCTGAATATGCTCATGTATGTCATGGGTTGACTGCTTTGTGGCAGCTAAAATTGATCCCTATGTCGTTTTCACTGTGAAGACCCAGGAGAAGAAAAGCAATGTGGCCAAAGGTAACAGTGTTCTAGCCATATTTCATTGTTTGTGCACATTCCCATCCAATTGTTTTAACTTTTGGGTGAGCTATATGTGTTAAGTTGCGTGCGTGCAGTTTTGAATGAACTTTGTTATTAGAAACATTGTACATGCAGGGCAAGGAAATGAAGCAGAATGGAATGAAAGCTTTTTGTTCACAGTCTCGGAGGATGTTTCGGAGCTTCGTTTGAAAATAATGGACAAAGATACCTTTACTGCAGACGACTTCGTTGGGGAAGCAACGTGAGTACTAATTTGTCTTTGTGATTTCATTTGTATAGAGTCACGTAAAAGTTATTTCGACGTTGTTCTAGTGTTCTCTCTGGTTAAATTAAGTAAAATGTGTTCTAATTAGATGTGTGATTTATCTATGGCGTCATGCAGCATTCCTTTAGAGCCATTGTTCGCTGAAGGAAGCCTTCCACCAACTATGTACGATGTTGTCAACAAGAACCAAGATTATCACGGAGAGATCAAAATTGGACTCACGTTCACTCCCGAGCCTGAGGTATTTTATATTTTACCTATCGAACTTTAACAGAACTTTTATTCTTGATTGGATTAGAGTTATTGTAGTCAGGAGTCAGCACTCTATTGTGTGGTTGTTGGTGGCTGTGTTGAACATCACAATTAACACAATGTTACACTACATTTTTAGTGGCTGTGAATCAATCGATCTATAAATCTGTTGTTGCAGAGAAGCAACTTTCGTTCCAGAGACTATGCTGCTGAGGAGAACTATGGTGGATGGAAAGAATCATCTTTCTAGGAATGGCCTTGTGTTTTACAATGCAATGTATGATGCTCATTTAGCTGCTTGGCATTGGAATAAAGAGCATCAGTCCTGTTTGAGTTTCCCTTTCCGTGTAATCCAGTGTTTAGACTGATATTTTTGTTCCTCAACCTATTTAGTGGACTCAAATATTCAGTTAAATTTACTTGTTTTCACATAGGAGATGTTATTTGCACTCTAAAATTCAGGCGTATACTCATGCGACCTTATTTAAGGCTCCCCCAACAATGATTTTTATTTTTTAAAAGATCAAGTTGCTTGCCCCACCAAATGCACTTTCAAACTAAGATTACGTGATTAAAAAGATTAGCGAGGAAGGAAGGATGAAAGGAAGGATGAAAATAGTTGGATATTACTTGGTAAGAGAGAGAAAATCCAATTTGATGGTTTTAATTTCAGTTGGTTCTCCTTCCTTAGCTGTCTTTTCAACATAAGGGTAACATATGTATTGAAACTTTCATTTAACAAGGGGTTAACATAATCAGCAAAAACTTGTTAAAGAAAGTTCTAAATTCAAATCTCATGGCAAGATATTTTCATAAAAAGAAATTTGATCATCAGTGTTGGTTAAAGATTTTGTATTCGAAGACCTGTTTTAGTTGTTTGTGTGTTGGGCTTCATCGCGACCCACGTACAAGTCCAAAGTGGAGAGCTCACTTACTGCAAATTTATGTTATTACGGTCTTAATTATTGTCGATTAAATTTCGGTGGGTTATCCGTTGGCACTTTTCTTTGATTATAGTCAATCACGTTCTCAACAAATTTGTAAATGAAACCAAATGTGCCAAAATGCAATTAGTATAGCCGCTGCTATACTTGATTTTTAAATTTTTGTTTAAAAATAGTATAGCCACACTAATAACAAGGGGGTCCTTTTTTATGTGTATGAATAGTATAGCCGCCCGGCTATACCCAGCGTTTTCTGTTTTTTTAAAAAATAGTATAGCCGGGCGGCTATACAGTTTTTTTTATTCTTTTTAAAAGAAAATGGCATTGCCGCCCCCAATCTACCCCCACTAAAGTTGCCATTTTTCAGCATTCTATTAAAATCAAAGAAGAAGAAAGAAGGGCAAAATCGGAACTAAAATAGGAAAATACAGAAAATAATTTTATAATAATTTACTATTAATATAGGAAGCAACAGAGGCATCATCGTCGTCATCAGCGAAGATTCAGAGTCAAAGTCTCTCAAAAGCCCGAGAGAAAGCCTTCTTCCGTTCTTCTTCGCCTTCTCAATTCTCTCCATTTGTTTATCAAAAACCCATCTCTATCTCTTCGAAACCTCAAATATTTGTATTTATTGTTTTACAGTTTTGTCCGAAAGTCTCGGCCTTTTTTACACCATTGCCATAAAAAATAAAAAAAACCCTAGCCTCACTTGTAGCTCAAAACCCAATTCATAGCTTCGCAATAGCTCTCCTGTATGAAAATGGGTATTTTGTTCAAAACCCTAGCCTTGTTTCCTTTATTGTTTCACCATTTCTCAGCAACCAAACAGAAACAACCAACAACAACAAAAGGAAATGGGTTCATATTCTCACTCTGCCTGATATTAAAGCAAAGCGTTCAGTTCTACCTTCGAATTTCTTCTCCTGCTTCTTCATCATCATTGCTCCGTAGCTTTGCTGTGATGCCAGTTCCGCGACGTCGTTTTATGAAACCGAGTAAAAGATTTTCCAGCCGAAACGTATTTTGAGACGTGGGCGACTAATCGCAATAGGGGTCTCTTCCTTTTACTGGTATAGTATAGCCGCATGGCTATACTTGTTTTAAAAAATAGTATAGCCGCACGGCTATACCCTTTTTAACACGTGCACGCCAAGTCGCACTAGAGGTTTTTTTTAAAAATAGTATAGCCGCGCGGCTATACTCGGTTATATATATATATATATATATTAAAAATAGTATAGCCGAACGACTATGCCCGATTTTTCTGTTTTTTTAAAAAGTATCGGCGCCGGGCTATACCCAGTATTTTTTTATTTATAAAAATATAGGCGCTCGGCTATACTGAACTAGGCGGGTTCTCTTTTTAATATGTATAAAAGTATAGCCGAGTGGCGATAACCAAATTTTTAAAAAAAAAAAAAAAAAAAGTATAGCCATGGCTATACTCAATTTATATATAATTAAAAAAATATAGCCTCGCTGCAATACTGTTTTTGACATGTGGGCACCCAATTTCTTTTTTACGTGTAAATAGTATAGCCGGCCGGCTATACTCGGTTTTGCTGTTTTTTTATAAAATACCCTCGGTTTTGTAAATGAAACCAAAGATGTGCCAAAATGTAACAAATGTGCAATTAGCAACAAATTATCTGGCATTTTCTAAAAAGGTAAAAAGTAAAAATTTATAGCAATTAGTTGTTTTCCTTAATTAACAGATTTTGATCGTGCTCTGTACATGCCAGAATAATATATGAGAAACGGATACGCGTCTTCTCTCCACGTTTTATGGCGGGACTAAGAGTTGAAAACGATGACATGTCGTATTATTGAACCCAACATCAGGAACCTGTCGTCTCTTAATTAGTCTTTATATGCAATAAAAAACGTCCTAGACTTTGTATCTTCTCTCTCTCTCTCTCTCTCTCTCTCTCTCTCTCTGTGTTTTGTTCATAGTTTCTTCCAATCCAAACATGCCTCATGGAACGCTCGAAGTCCTTCTTGTCAGTGCCAAAGGCCTCCACAACAATGATTTTCTCGGTAACTCTATATATACATCTCTCTCTCTCTCTCTCTCTGTGTTTTATATGAACAATATTGGATCAATAAGATTATTAATTTAATCTATGAACGCCAATATTGTTCTTATATTAATTGACACATGAGAAATGATTTCTGGGTTGCATTGCATTGTTGCTTTCTGCTCGATCTCAAATCTGAATTCTTAATTTGCTTTGTGTATATATTTCTTAATCCCTAGCTACATGATTTTTTTTTTTTTTCTGGGTTTTCATGAACATGTTTTCTCATGCATACATGTATGTTTGTGATTGTAAAATGTTGGATCTTTGATTGATCAGTACCAGCAAAACAATCCCTCTTCATTGATCGGTAGTAATTTCAAGTCATTTATAAAGTATCTATCTATTTTTTTCTTCCCTGGTCCTGTTTTTCCTCATCACTATATTGTTTATGTCATCTAATTGGTTTAATTTTCTTTTTTGATATATATATATATATATGTCGGTATTTGGCTTCAATTATCTTGTAATTGATCCAGACAGGGGCGGTGACGCTTCTTCCCCTTTTTCAACCCTTTGAACATGTATAAAAACATAACCAACCCATAATTTGAAGTTTGTGTGAATAATAAAGGACATGATCATCTACTGACATCATCAGTTTTTTTAACTTCTTTATGATTGTTTTAAGTACTCTTCTTCTAGTTAGCTGATTTCCCTTTTTTTATTTTTCTCAATTTTCAATTACAGCTAGGCCTTTTTATGTCACTGTCACATTTTGTGAGCAGTGTAAACAATCATATATTATATATGTGTTTGGTGGGGTTAGGCATTGCCTGTAAATAGTTTGATATAATATGATGTTTGATTATATATATCTGCATCATGGGTTGAATTGAATGCTTTTCATGGGCAGCTGACATGGATCCCTATGTCATTTTGACTGTAAGGACCCAAGACAAGAAAAGCACTATCCTCTCAGGTACAGTTTCTTTTTAGCTAGCCATATCTTTCTTATTTATAATTCCATGCATTTGTTTCAACTTAATTTTGGGTTAAATTGGTTTTCAACCAATTGTGTTGTAATTGAAAATGTTGTACATGCAATGCAGGGCAAGGATCTGAGCCAGAATGGAATGAAACCTTTTCATTCAACGTCTCCGACGAGGTTGATGAACTTCGTTTGAAAATAATGGACAAAGATAGCTTCAGTGCAGATGATTTTGTTGGGGAAGCAACGTGAGTTCTTTTCTTTTTGTCCTTTAATTTGTATAAGGTTTCTCATAAAAGTCTGCAGCTAGGCGAGCCCTGTTTGGTTCTTCAAAACTTAAGCTATTAGATGAAGTGACCCAACTGAACTGGTCTATATGGTTTTATTTATCAAACAACCTAGATTAGTGCCAAAAAATTCATAGTAACAAATGTGTATTTACTCGTTACAAAATTTGTGTACGGGTTATTAACAGATGACTCATTCAGTCACGGATCTCTCAACTTATTGACGATTGATTTTGAGTTAGGTGCTCGCATTCTAATACTTAATAGCTACTCTAACTTATCTTATATGGTCGCATGCAGCGTTCCTTTAGAGGCTGTTTTCATTGAAGGAAACCTTCCACCAACTCCATACAATGTTGTCAATCAAGAAAAGGAATATCACGGAGAGATTAAAGTTGGCCTCACTTTCACTCCTGAGGTAGATATTGTTACTCATCAATCAAAAGCTCACTGCTCCTTTGCTCCACTTTTTGGTAATTTGCTTTCAATCTTTTCATAGCTTTAACCTTTTCATAAATGTGTTTTGTTTATCGCAGGGAGGCAGCCATGGTTCTGGAGACTACGGTGGTGGCTCGGAGAGCTATGGTGGAAGGAAAGGATCATCACATAAAGGAGAGGAAAGCTATGGTGGTGGTGGTGGGGGCGGCGGCGCCTATGGTGGTGGTGGTGGCGATGGTTATGGTGGTGGTGGCAGTGGTGGCTATGGTGGTGGACGTGGAAGCGGCTATGGTGGTGGCGGTAGCGACGACTATGGTGGCGGTGGAGTCTATGGTGGTGGACGGGGTGGCGGCTATGGTGGTGGTGGTGACGGTGGTTACGGTGGTGGTGGTGATGGTGGCTATGGTGGTGGCGGCAGCGGTGGCGGCGGCAGCTATGGTGGTGGTGGTGGCGGCAGCGGCTATGGTGGTGGTGGCAGCAGCTATGGTAGTGGTGGGGGTGATGGCTATGGTGATGGTGGCAGCAGCGGCTATGGTAGTGGACGTGGCAGGGGCTATGGTGGTGGTGGTGGACGGAAAGAATCATCGGAAGCCGAGGAAAGCTATGGCGGATGGAACGAATCTTCTCACCGAGGATGAACTTGTGATTAAGAGTGTAATAATGTATTATTGATGACTTAATTAGCTGCATGGTATTAACTTGGGTAAAAAGAATAAAGAGCTTTGCTAGTCATGTTGAAGGGTTCCTTTTTGGTTCTACTTTCTGTGGCTCAACTTGTTTTTTTATTAGACTGAAATAACCAGTCAACTTTACTAATGGTGATTGCTTTCATCTTTGCTTTCACCCTCCCTCCTCATTATACCTAATTTCCATGATTAGGAGCATCTAATCACACCAGTTTCGGTTTGTTGCTACCCAAATTCGATTCAATGTAAACACCTGGCATGTGCTTTTTGAGTGTTTATTCCTTACTCAACACAATTCTTAACAAACAAGTTTTCAGCACCCATTTAATCATCCATAATATTAATAACTTGTTATGCATGTTACCATTGGGTCAAAATGGCCTGCCTATTTCCTTCAACTTCAGTTTAACAATCAAAGCCAACATTAAAATTCAATTGAAGAAACTCCTCTACTTTTGGAATCGATCTTTTCCTCTTCTTCTTTCTTTTTTTTCTTTTTGTAATTATTCCAAAGTCAAATTTATGTATGCTCTTTTTATTTAAAAAATCGTAAATACAATAGTTGGATTCTTGTCGTAAATGTAAGTGCTCTTACCGCATGAACTATAAAGCACCACTCAAAGATTACGTCTTTCTTTCGAATTACATATGTATATTTTTTTTTCATAGAATTTGAACTTGAAATCTTTTCCAATAAAGTGGTGTGACTACATGTTGTTGACTTGCCACATATAAGATGCGAAAGAGATTACAGAATGTTGTGAGTGTAATTAAGATCTAAAGAGCTAAAATTAATTTAACGTTGAGAGGATTAAGAGTTGAAAATAACATGCCACATTACGGAAACAGAACTGAACAAGTCAACTGGTAACTGTAACTAGTAACTAGTAACTGCTAAGAAAGCTATTTAAATAGCTGACAGTAACTGCTAAGAAAGCTATTTAAATAGCTGACAGGCAAATGAGTTCATAAGTCGTTTCCAGCTCAGAAAACTGCAACTTCACTTGTAGACTCCTCCCTCTTCCCTCTCTCTCCTGCTTTGGATTTCAATTTTCAACCGATCCAAACATGCCTCTGGGAACGCTTGAAGTTCTTCTTGTTGATGCCAAAGGCCTTGACAACAATGATTTTCTGGGTAACTATCTCTCTCCCTCTGTGTCTGTGTTAAGGATCTTCGATCTGCCAGCTGATCATTTTCTGTATTATTTGTAGAAACACATAAACAAGAGAAATAATTTTTGGGTTGCTTCTATGGATCTCCATTCTTTGCTAGCTTTGTCTTATATCTGAACGAATGCTTTTGCTTGACTTTTATAAGCTTGATGACCCTGTTTTCTCATGTGTGTGTGTATATACATGTGTATGTGTGTGGGTAAAAAGTTGAATCTTTGATGCACTAACCAAAAACAAAAGAATCAATGAAAGTTCTCATTCACTTTTGCATAGATCCACAGCAAATTTAAGTTAAGGAGAAAAGATCTATCTACTTTTGACATGTGGGTGCTTGAGTTTACTTATAACTATGCTAAACTAAATCAGGATTTTTATTGATACTTTTTTTGGGTCGACATATTTGGATCCACAAAGAATTTGATATAAATCTGTTATACTTTTTAATCTTGCTGCTTTAAGTTTCTGAATTTGCTAATTATGTATGTGTGACATGGGTTGAATGTTTTATGAGCAGCTGACATGGATCCCTATGTCCTTTTGACTCTAAGGACCCAAGAGAAGAAAAGCAATGTGGTCTCAGGTACATTTCTACCTCTAGCCATCTTCATCATTTGTGCACATCTCCCCTGCAATAAAATTGTGTAACTTTTGGAAGAACAATGGCTTAAATTGGTGCCTGCAGTTTTCAATGAATTGTGTTAAGAACAAAATTGTACATGCAGGGCAAGGATCTGCACCAGAATGGAATGAAACCTTTGTATTTACAGTCTCTGATGATGTCTCTGAACTTCATTTGAAAATAATGGATAAGGATAATTTCAGCGCAGATGATTTTGTTGGAGAAGCAACGTGAGTATTTTTTTCATTTTTTCGGTCACTCGAAAGCAATTTGCATCCCTCAGAAAATGAGTTTTGAGTTTTGACAGTTAAATAATCTGTGATATATTCTCCGTGAAAAGAGTTAATTTGTAGTTTCATGTCTAACTTATCCATGGCTGCATGCAGTATTTCATTAGAGCCAGTGTTCACTGAAGGCGGCATTCCACCAACTGCATACAATGTTGTCAATCAGGACAAGGAATACCGTGGAGAGATTAAAGTTGGACTCAGATTCACTCCTGAGCCTGAGGTGCTTTTGATTTTTCTTTTTCCTTTTTCGAAACTTTAAGTTTTTAGTCAATATTTTATTTTATGATTGTTGTGTTGAACATCACTGCTAAAGCACTTTTTTGCAACTACATTGTTAGTGTCTTTACTCTGACTGCATTTGTTATTGCAGCAAAACGACGGTCCATCTGGGGAATATGGTGGTTCCGAGGAGGGCTACGGTGGATGGAAACAATCGTCTTACGCAGAGGAGTAGGGCTAGTTTGGATTGGAAGAACCATCTTACCAGGAATAACCTTGTGATTTACAGTGTAATGTATGATGTTCATTTAGCTGCCTGGTGTTGGCTTGAGAAAAGAGAAGGAGCTTCAGTCATGTGGGAAGTTTCCTTTTGGTGTGCTTTTGTGCCTCAACTTGTTTTTTATATTAATTAGACTGAAATAACCTGTCAGTTTTAGTAATGGTGATTGCTTTCATCTCTGCTTTTACCCTCTCTCCTCATTACACTTAATCTCCATGATTAGGAGCATAATCACACTAATGTCGGTTTGTTCCTACCCAAATTCAATCCAATGTAAACACCTGGCGTGTGCTTTTGAGTGTTTTTGGTTTACTCAACACAATTCTTAACAAACAAGTTTTTAATTAGCATACACCAAATCATCCATTATATAATAATTTGTTATGCATGTTACCACTGGGTCAAAATGGCCAGCCTATTTCCTTCAAATTCAGTTCAACAATCAAAGCCAACAATAAAATTCAATTGAAAAAAGTTTCCATCAAACCCAGGGAAACCTCATTACTCCATAAAGCTCCTCAAGTTGTGGGATCAATCTTTTCATTTTTTCAAGTATTCAACGATCACATTTTTATATGTTTTTTTTGTTCAAAGAAGCGTGAAGACGGTACTTGAATTCTTGTCAATGGTGTAATTATAAATACTCTTTACTGTATGGCCCCGTTTAAAGATTACATCTTCTAAGTTCCATATATTCATCTTAGGCGCACGCAATTAAACTCTTGTTCGTATAAATTTGAACTCAAAATCTTTTCTAACAAAGTGGTGGCTACGTCTTGGTTGGCTAGGCTCATATATGATGTGATCAGAATGTTGTGACTAGGCTCATATAACATGCCACATTATGGAAACCAACTGAACACGTCAATCCCTGTTCAGCTTCAGACATGCTTGGTAACTGGTAACCGGTAACTAGTAACCAGTAACCGCTATGCTAAGAAAGCTATTTAAATAGTTGACAGGCAAATGATTTCTTCTTCATAAGTCGTTTCAGCTCAGAAAACTGCAACTTGTTAACTGTTCTCTCTCTTTTCTGTGGATTTCAATTTTCATCCGATCCAAACATGCCTCTGGGAACGCTTGAAGTTCTTCTTGTTGATGCCAAAGGCCTCGACAACAATGATTTTCTCGGTAACTCTCTCTCTCTCTCTCCCTCTGTGCCTGTGTTAAGGATCTTCGATCTCCCAGCCGATCATTTACTGTATGATTTGTAGAAACATTTATACAAGAGAAATAATTTATGGGTTGCTTCCTGCTTCACCCTTTTGTGGATCTAAACTCCTTGCTAGCTTTGTCTTATCTGAGTCAATGCTTTTGCCTGATTTTTCTAGGCTTGATGACCCTGTTTTCTCATGTGTCTATAAATATGTATGATTATGTGGGTCAAAAGTTGAATCTTTGATGCACTAACTAACCAAAAACAAAAGAATCCATGAAAGTTCTGAGTCACTTTTGCATAGATCCATAGTAAGTTTAAGTTAAGGACAAAGGATCTATCTACTTCTGACAATGGGGGTGCTTGGATTTACTTATGACTATGCTAAGTTGAATCAGGAAATTGTTTTTTGGGGCAACAGAATTGATATTTGGATCCACAAAGAATTTGATATAAATCTGTTCTACTTTTTAATCTTTCTGCTTTAAGTTTCTGAATTTGCTAATTATGTATGTGTGACATGGGTTGAATGCTTTATGAGCAGCTGACATGGATCCCTATGTCCTTTTGACTCTAAGGACCCAAGAGAAGAAAAGCAATGTGGTCTCAGGTACATTTCTACTTCTAGCCATCTTCATCTTTTGTGCACATCTCCCCTGCAATAAAATTGTGTAACTTTTGGAAGGACAATGGCTTAAATTGGTGCCTGCAGTTTTCAATGAATTGTGTTAAAAAAATTGTACATGCAGGGCAAGGATCTGCACCAGAATGGAATGAAACCTTTGTATTTACAGTCTCTGATGATGTCTCCGAACTTCATTTGAAAATAATGGAAAAGGATAATTTCAGCGCAGACGATTTTGTTGGAGAAGCAACGTGAGTATTTTTCTTTTTTCGGATCCTTTAATTTGTATATGGTTACTCACTCGAAAGTAATTTGCAGCCCTCAGAAACTAGGTTTTGAGTTCTAACAGTTCAACCAGTGATATATTCTCTGGTGAAAAGAGTGTAATTTATACTTTCATGCCTAACTTATCCATGGCTGTTTGCAGCATTTCATTAGAGCCCATTTTCACTGAAGGTAGCATTCCACCAACTGCATATAATGTTGTAAATCAGGACAAAGAATACCGTGGAGAGATTAAAGTTGGACTCAGATTCACTCCTGAGCCTGAGGTGCTCTCAATTTTTTTTTTCCTCTTTTGGAACTTTAAATTTGTAGTCAATGTTCTAGTTTATGATTGTTGTGTTCTATTTTATGTTCTATTTGCTACATTGTTAGTGTCTTTACTCTGACTGCATTCGTTGTTGCAGCAAAACGAGGGTGCATCTGGGGAATATGGAAGAAACGACGGTCCATCTGGGGGATATGGAAGAAACGACGGTCCATCTGGGGAATATGGTGGTTCCGAGGAGGGCTATGGTGGATGGAAACAATCATCTTACGCTGAGGAGTAGGCTAATTTGGATCGGAAGAATAATCTTACCCGGAATGACCTTGTGATTTACAGTGTAATGTATGATGTTCATTTAGCTGCCTGGTGTTGGCTTGAGAAAAGAGGAGCTTCAGTCATGTCAGAGGTTTCTTTTTGGTGTGCTTTTGTGTGCCTCAACTTGTTTGATTGCTTGAAATAATCAGTCAAGTTTACTGTTTCTGATTGCTTTGTATTTGCTTTACCTCATAATTATCCCCAATCTATAAAGTAGGGTAATGAATCATCTGGTTCAATCTAATCTAAAAATAAAACCATGTTGGTTTGCTTTACCTCTTGATTTTATTGTTTGCTATCCAGTATTGATACTCAACCTAGAATTTTAATAAATAAGTTTTATTCTACATATTATCATTGGATCAGTTCAGTTCAATGTTGAAGAACCTAAACTGTACTACTCAATTGAATTGCTGTGACACATTTAAAATCTAATCCAAACACTTGGATTGGATTGGATTGAAAAAATGACCTCTCTTTTGGTTTCAATGAAAAAAAACAAAAGAGTTAAAATAATCAAACCAAACAAAAAAAAAATACTCGGGAATTAACAAAACTGGAAAATGCATTAAGAAACCAGCAAATAGCATTACAGTGCCAAAGGAGTCTTCCAAAAAAAAAAAAAAAAATTACGGTGCTAAAAGAGTTATACCAAAAAGTTAAAACCCATGAAAAATGAACAATAGAGTTTTGAATCAGAAAGAGAAACAGTTATTCATTGAAGGCTTCTTGCCTAATCGGGTCTTCCAATGCTTCATGGAGGCGAGCTTCGATGTTCGTGCCCGTATCAGTGCTCTCTACTGGGTCAGTGCTTCCCTCCAAGCTACTGCTATCCTCACCTGGACGAGACGATGCAATTGATAAAACACAAGTAAGAACCAACACAATCACTACCAAGGGAACCAACGGTTCAACAACAATGCATTTTAACTGAAAGAGTTTTGTTTCTTCTGCAGCAATCAAAGGGCACCATTATAATGCTAGTTATATAAAAGTGAAAACCAACATAGTTTTTTTCTTAATGTATCACGTGATATTTAACTCAGGTATCTTCAAGTTTGATTGCAAGTCAATTTTTACGATATATGCAAAACCTTCAGAACAAATTAAAGGGTCCTTGCCCAACTATAAACAGCAGTGTATGATTAATATGCTATTCAAAATAAACTATTTCTTAAAAACTTACTAAAGTGAGAGACAAAGGTTTCAAACATTTTCCAGTTCAGATATTTACCCTGATCCAAAGGCAGTGGCCTAGAGCTCTGACCCAAAAGCTTTCTTCTAGCTCCAGAGCTAGGTCGGGTCCTCCTTGGTATGAAGCCAGCTTTCTTCCGAGTCTTATTGCTATTAAAATCCTACAAGAGGATGTATGAGTAAATCAATGTCTGATAGTATAGCAGGGCCTTCTACATATAAAAGGGATTATGTAATTCAATTGGAGAAAGGTATCCATAAATAACAAAAGAAGAGAAAGCCAGCAAGTCTCTTTTCCAGATGTATTATGAGTGGTAATATGAAGGAGGTTCCCTTTCCAAATATATTTTAACAGTAAATGGAACTTTTCAAGGTAGCAATGTATATGTAAAATATATGAGAGACATGAAAAATTGCAGAAGACAACGAATCTAAATAAATTAGAGAAGGAAAGCAAGAAAGATCAAACTCACTGGGGCATATATTGAAAGCTTGGCCTCCTTGGCATAGTTCACATATCGCATAAGATCTTCGTAAGTGAAAAAGTGCTGTCCAGTTGCTGGACACCAGTAGCACTGTAACAGCCAAACATTAAATCAAGAAATCACTCAGTTCCCAAACCAGTTGAAACATCAGGATGAATACAAACATTTAAGACTCATCATTTTAGTTTTCACAAAAATAGTATTTCTTTCCAAATAGAATTAGTTTTCATCTTTTAAGCCAAGTAATGGGCAAACTGTATACTGCTGTTTGATCTCAGGTAAACATGCCATAGTCAAAAGTACTGATTAGGCTAAACATGCCATATCAAATATTCAATCCATAAACTGGTAAGGAAAACCCAAATAACTTGACAAACAATATTTAATCTTTTACCATCAAAAGGTATAAAGCGCTCACGCATTAGCAAGCACATGAGCAGAAGATGACATACATTTATGCATACTTATGGAAAATGCCGGACTAAAGATTCCTTTAACATGGATAAAAAGATCTTCCTATATTTGTTATAAAACAATAAGGAAAAGCTTCTGTTCATTAACTGTCAACAATTGGTGACTTGGAAGCCTAGCCTCCTGTGACTACACTACAGGATACATTACTTAAAACTCCACTTACGGCTACCTTGAAGAGTGATTAATAAAAAAAAAAACAGAAAATATAAGGCTAAAGCTGCACTATTACATTCCTTTTCAATCCAGAAAGGCAAGTTTACATTCAATAAGAATACAATCAAACACAGTGCCACCGAACATTCAAGAAGCAATCCAACATGGATGTTTCAATTAGAAGGATAAATTATTGCACAATAGATTTAAAACCAAATCAACTAAGTCAATCTAACACCAAAGATAATATCCACTTCCCAATTGATTAAGCTTATGCAGGTGAAAACTTTGATTCTAATACATGAGATTACATCAATTTTCCACTGATAAAACACAATAAGATCATTATTAGAGAAATTAATGAGATTTGTGTTAAGTAATGAAATAAATGAGATTTCGGTTAAATATAAAATAAATGAGATTTCAACTACTCGGAGTTGATATGAATAATGTGCAAAATGAGAATTACATCAGCTAAGGCAATCTACCATCAAAACTGAAACCCATTACAGCAGTAATGCAAATCATGCATGTGTAGAGAATATTGATTAAAACACTTCAGAACTAGAACAGAACAAGAAAATCAATAGATAAAGAACAGAGCCTGGGAATCATGTGTGTATTTACCGAGGATGTGGATCCGTCCTTTCGGACCTCACTCTTGAACTTCCACCCATCAGGAATTGGAGTGTCGGAAGGCTTATCTCCCATGGTTGAGAATGATTATCTCCTTCAACAATGGTCTAAAAAATCTCTCCCTTCTACCTCCACCCTGCTTGAGGGTCCTTTTAACCCTAAAACTTCGATGCAAACGAGGCATTAAAGGGATAATTCTAGAAAAGGAAAAGATGCCTCCAAGTCCACGTGTTTCCATCCACCAGTGTGTTCTGTCAAGGAGCCAAAACGTAACTGCAAATAAAGAGAATTAATTCTTCCCTACGAATATAAAAGAACAACTGGAAATGACAAACCGGACAGCGCACATTCATGTATCAAGAAAACAAGAAAACAGCGCACCATTAACAAGACAATAGAAACGCTCAAAGGCAGGATGAATGCCAGATAAAAGCAAAGTATTAACAAAAACAAATCGCCTTAGCATTTCAGAGCTAATCTTCAATTTTAATTTTTAATTTTTAACTTTTGGGATAAGATCAGAGATCAAGATCATCTTGATTAGATCCTCAATGTTCCCCTTTATAATCAAGAACAAGGAAATTAGTTCCAGGGAATCTAAAGTTCTTAATCTCTATTTTCCTATTCTCCCTCAAGGTAAACCAATAATTATAACTTTGAAACTGTCACGTGTTTTGCCTTTTTGACATTTGATTTTAAAATTTCAAGAACTATGTGCTGCAACACCAAACAAGCATATAATGAAAACAATAGGGATAACATATGAGTAGCTTAATGATACACAACAACAATAGAATCCATCAATGTCAGAACACATTTGAGTTCTTACACACACTTGTTTAATAGCATTCCTTACACACACTTGAATTCAGACCTTCCCATCTCTTTGCTTTCAAGCTAGCTAGTAACCTATTGAATGAGATACAAAATCCTTTAACATTTATGAAGTTCTGAATAGTAATTACTGTCACTCTTAACAGCCCAATATTATATAAAACCAATCCAAAATATACAATCACTTTCATAATTGCTGTATTGATTTGAATTTCCACAACATACACACACAAAATAAAATTCCTTGTCCCAAGAAATAAAAATGAGTTGAACATGGCATCATAAAGAAGATAAGAATTAAGAACTAAATACTGGATGTTAAAAAGCCTAAGATCAATACCATTTTCCCCCAATTGGATTAATATAACTCTACCATAAGTGGCAACAAATAGACCCAACTTGACAAAAAATATACAATCATACAATCTAACAGAATGAAAACAATGCAATATCTTACAATAAACACCAAATTAGAAAATAATATTCTTCCCAAAAAATTTACATTTTGGAGCCACAAGCGGAGAATGTTTAAAAATTTAAACTATTTCCTTTATTGAACTAAAAACTCTATTTTTTTTCCTTTCTCAAACAATTAGGAACCGTCGCTCACCATTTCTCAGCAACCAAACAGAAACAAGCAACAACAACAAAGGTAAATAACTTCATATTCTGACTCTGCCTGATTTTAAAGCAAAGCGTTCAGTTCTACCTTCGAATTTCTTCTCCTGCTTCTTCATCATCATCATGTACTGCGAGCTCAGAGAGATTGCTCCGTAGCTTTGCTGTGATGCCAGTCCCGCGGCGTCGTTTTACGAAACCGAGTAAAAGACTTTCCGGCCGAAGACGATTTTCCCGGAAAATAAAGTAAAGGGCTATTTCCTGTTTGGCTCGGTGGAAAATTAAAGCCAGGAAACGATGGTGTCTGTTGCATTGGCATTTTAATAGAACGATCGTCGTAGAAAGAAAAGTGTCGTATACGCTCGTATTTGGGACTCAACTCCCACACCAGTGGCAAATTTCCTGTTTATTTAATAATATGCAAATTTAACGGTTCACTCACTCTTGCACTTCTTTTAATAAATTTTTTTGAATTATTGGATTAATATTCAATGGTGGGTGACCACAATTTCTTGGACTCCTGTGGTCCAAAAGATCGAGACTGTATACATACAACACATATATAATACAAGTATTAAATGTGAAAGTATTCAATTCTTTACACGAATAATAACTAGACTAATAACTAGTTAGTGTGTATGATTGTAACCTTTACCTTGTCAATTTGAGTTTGGATTATGTTCTAACCATCGTTGATTAGTAATTCTGATATAAAGGGTTAAGAAAATATTGCAATATACACACTAATATTTTGAAAATTTTGTGCTTACGTAATAGTATAGACAGGTGGCTATACTTGGTTTTTTTAAATTTTTTTTAAAAAATAGTATAGCCATGCGGCTAGATTTATTTTGACACGCTAGCGCCTAACCCTGTTTCCTCCCATATATCTTTTGACATGTGTCATATGACAAACATAAATTTAAAACTGTTAACAATATTTCAACACTCGAGTGATGTTTCCTTGAGCCATATGAAATTTCCAAGCTTTACCTTGTGGGTTTTTCTGATTGATCAATTCTTGGTCTTTGCAGTGCTCGAGTGATGTTTCCTTGAGCCAAATCTTTAATATGGAAGCACTTTCTCTATGTGTGTTTGAGGGTGTCTTGAAGCAAATGCACCCGGTGAGGTGGCGAGTCTGATGAATGGGCGTGGTGGTGGAGATTAGATATAAATTGGGTGTCCCATCATCCTATGGAGGCATAAACAAACCCATGGCGGATCTGATGAACTTGGGGTTTGGAGGAGAAAGAACAAAGACAATGCTCCCTTTTTGCTGAATGAAATAGATGAGGCGAGGAAATGGGGTTTCTTTTTTTAAATAAATTTTATTATATTGAAATAAACAGTGTTAAATTTCTGTTAAGTCATGGAACACATGTCAAAAATATAAGAAGGAAATAGGGAGGCACATGGGATTGGGTAACAGAAAAATTGGACTCATTTTTTATATATATAAATCGTATAGCCGATCGGTTATAACCCTTATTCTGATTTGTTTTGTGAAAATAGTATAGCCGTACGGCTATACCGTTTTTACACGCGGGCACCTAATCGCACTGGGCTCCTCCATTTTTACATGTATAAATAGTATAGCCGCCTTCGGTTTTTCTTATTTTTCCTTTTAAAAATAGTATACCCGATTTTTTCCTAATTTTTTGGTAAAAATAGTATAGCCGCACGGCTATATCTCAAGAGTTTTTGTTTATGTATCAATAGTATAGCCGCTCAGCTATACGCCCTTTTTTATTTGTTTTAAAAATAGTATATCCGTGCGGCTATACGCCATTTTTTAAAATTTTGTTTACATTTTTTTTTTTTTACATGTGCGCACCTAATCGCATAGGGGTTTTTTTTTACAACCCTGTTTTTCTTTATTTTTAAAAAATAGTATAGCCGCTCGGCTATACTGTTTTTGACACGTGGCACCTAATGGAAAGGGGGGTCCTCTAATTTTATTGTATAAATAGTATACACGGTCAGCTATACCCGATTTTTTATTTATTGTTTTTTATAAATAGTAATGCAATCTATAAGACTGTTGCCATGTTTCATTACAGGGAAGTTAAATACCACTGAAAGTAGCAATATGACATCAGATAAATTTAAAGAATATAGGAAAGAGGATATCAACTAATAATCAAAAGTTTGGTGTGACCGCAGAAAGGTGTCCATTCCAAAATATCTGATAGATACGCTTAGGCGACAAGAAATTTTCTGAACAAAATCATAATCAGACTATTAGTAGTCCATCCATATGCACTTTTAGAAGATCCACTGGCTTTTTGTGGTATAGTTGATTAGAGATGCTTATTGTTGTCAAACAATGGAGACTTTTTTGCTCATCTCTTAAATCAATTGTTCTTTCATATTTTTATGAAAAATTTGAATGGCAGTACTCAACAACTAAACATCTTTATCAAATGATTTGGCAGGTTGAAAATCAAGAACCCACTCTGGAATTCTGGAAGAGATCGCTAAACCCTTTAACATGGACAGAAATACTGTGTCAAGTACTGGTTGCCGCTGGTTTTGGTTCAAAGCAAGGTGCAAGGCGAAGGGATGCCCTTAGCAAGGTCTTCTAATTCAACTCCCATGGTTGCAATTGATTTTTCTAAGCTCCATTTCCTTTCTAGTAAATGTATTTAATTATCAACACATCTGTATTCTGCAAGTTAAGTGCTATAGATGCCCAATAATATGTGTTCATCACCCAAAACCTTGAGCATTCAAAGCCTTATTGGCAATAGTCATTTAAGATCTGTCATTACCCCGAATAATCTGTTTCTACCTTAAGGCAAAGCCCCAGTTGGATAGGTTCATTTTCCATACTTAAGGACCAAATCAGAAATTTTAGGTTTTACATATAACATGTAGTGATTGAATGTTAAAGGAAATAGTTTCTTCAGTTTTGTTTGTTGGCATTATCGTGCATTCCTAAATAACATCTGTTGAGCATATGTTTATTTGCTTTAATGACTAGACATGCGCAAGAGCCTTTATTGTGGTTTTATTTACGTTCTACAATTAATAAGCTTTATCTATTGTTGCATAAACCTATCTATAAATGTGAAATTTGGTTTTTCCAATTGAATCTTCTGTTATCTAGGAAATGAGCCTTATGGTGAAGTATGGTTTACGTCCTGGTACTTTAAAGGTTGAATTGTTTGGAGTTCTGCTAGAGCAAGGAATTCATATGGGTTGAAAGTTTCTGAGTTGGCGAAGTCATTGCAGATAATTTTCTTGAAAATATTGTTATCATAATCTCTCATGTGATATTACACTTGAATTAGTGCTGGACTTTGTTTTTGTTTTGCAGGTTTCTGAATTGAACCTCCATTGGAATAAAGTAACTAGAGTCTTTAATTGGTTCTCTTTCAAGTGATATTACATTATTTGAAAAGATTTCATCATCCACATATCGTGTGCGTATTAATTCTTCTGAAAAGAAAGTGGAGGAATCCCAATCAGATACCGAAGACTCTGGAGCAGTTGATGATGACCTCGGTGACAGTGGTACATGTAGCAGTGATGATGATTATGGGTGCAATTCAGGAAATTCCAAAATTAAAAAGCTGACTTATATGTACCATGGCAAACTTAAAGATAACATGGTGATAGTATAACACCGAAATTGATGAGAGCCATCCAGGAGAAGTATAGTTGTTAGCACTGATGGAAGGCGAAGAATATTTAAATTTAAGCATTGAAGAAAAGTTGAGCGCAATAGTGGCACCCATTGATCTTCTTCATGCAGGTTCTAGTTTCAGAATGGAGGTAACATATAGAATCTTTGCATGGACATTAAAACCTTTTCTTTGTTTTTATTTTTCCCACTACTATGAGGTTGCCCTATTAAATGGAACATATTCAGTCCTTTGTAAGATAATATCATCTGAATTGTGTAAACTACATTATATATAAAAATACTTTGACAGTAAATATTATTTGAATATTCAATGAGATTCAAGTAGCCGTAATTATTACGGTGGTTTATAAGTTTAACATTTTCGAACCTTGATATTATACGACTTTTACTTTTGTATTTTCTGCATCCTTGATTTTTTTTTTTTTTTTAATAAAAAAACTGCTAAAAAAAGTTACTTTTTTTTTAGTATAGGGCCATTTTAATACAATGTTTAAGCCCATTTTACAAAACCCAACCCGTTAGTAATATTAAAAATTAGGTTAGATGTCTTCTTCTTCCCAGCGTAGCCTACACCCTCTCGCTGTTTCAACTTCATCTCTCTCTCTCTCTCTCGGTCTTTCTTCATGCAGCGCCTCAGTGCCACCTTAAGCGTCGACGCCTCAACGGCAAAACGCCAGCCCAGACCAGCCCAGGCGGCCTAGGCGGGTGCTAGGCGGGCGCTAGGCGGCCTAGGCGGGCGCTAGGCGGCCTAGGCGGGGCTAGGCGGCCTAGGCGGCCTAGGGGGCGCCCTACTCCCTGGCGGCTACTCCTTACGATTAGGATGAAATTGCGGCGGTGTCGTCCCGCCTAGCACCTTGAATGTATCGGTGTGAAAGGCTGATCAAAGCTATGCACCTTGCATAGGAAATTGACTTCCGAAAGATTCTCTCCGGTGACACGTAAACACGTGTTATGCTATCACTTCCATAGTAAATATAAATTTAACCTGTCGTTTAATGAAGTTGAATTACAATATGAGAGAGAAGAAAAAACAAGTTGAATTCCAATAGCTGTTAATTGAAGAAGTTTCCCAAATAATTGATGGCCTCATTCTCATTTCATTCATCTCTCTGCATAATTTCATGTTGATGCTTCTAAAACAAATTAAAGCATGGAGTGGAGTTTCTCACATGGCTCCTGGTAACATCCATAACACCAGGGAAGCCACAGAGGGCCATAGTGAGCTCAAACTCATCTTTCAGCATTTCGATAACCCGTCTCACGCCGCGTTCTCCGTTTGCTGCAAGGCCATAGATTACAGGCCTTCCAACCTGCAGCAACGTTAGCCTGTATTTCAATAAGAAAATCCAAAACAATACAAGCAGTGTAAGGGTTCATATCAGAAGGGCAGCTTGTGTAGATATAGATATCTTACAAGGACAGCTTGTGCACCCAAGGCTAATGCCTTGAACACATCTGTTCCTCGCCTTACTCCTCCATTAAGCAGAACAGGAACTTTTCCTCCAACAGCATCAACTACCTGAGAACATTATAGATATATATGATTGAACATTCTTACAACTTTTCCAATGGGAGAGTTTCTTTTAAAGACTCCTTTTTCCTCGAGATCCTATTTCGGTTTTATCCATGCTTAGCCATGCGTAAGTTAGGCCATGTTTGTGCTTACAGTACAGGTTACACCAGAAAACAATGAATTAGAAATAGAATTCTACCTCTTCCAGGACAGAAATGGTGGTGGGAGTATAATCTAGTTGGCGGCCTCCATGGTTGGAGACAACAATCCCAGCAACACCTACTTCCACAGCCTTTCTTGCTGAAATGGTAGAAAGAACACCTATTCAGAAGGGCTAATGCCAAATTTGACTTCAAGTGTCAATAAAATGTATTTCACCGAGTCGATTATTTTGACTGATCATCATGCCTTGAATACCGGGAGAAGTTAACATTTACGAGACCTTTTTCCTTTTTACACAAATTGATCTTTCCCTTTATGAGTTAATACTTACAAGACGTAAAGATAAAGATACGATTATTTGGAGCCTTGATCAGTTCATCTTACCATAACTTCATGAGTGAGTACTCCCTTGATCAGAATTGGCAAGTTTGTAATAGATTTCAACCACTCTATGTCCATACGCGATGCAATAACTAAAAATTTAAGAAGAAAAGAATGTTAGTGTTTTGAGTTTGTGAATGGAGAGTGACGAAGGAGAGAAGGAACGAGAAGAGAAAGATTGGCAAAAACTGCTCTGCTATACGTGTAGCAGAGGAATTTTCATTTCTATTCAGTCTCTCAGCCTCACACACTTGGAGTGAGGGAATATAACCATTAGGCACAGAAGCTGGATCCCTTACATCACAAGGTGATCTCAGCTATTCATTTAGACATTCAATAGGATCTTTACACTTGGCTTGTAAAATTAAAGGAAACGAAAAACTGTTTTAACTAACTAATAAGTCAGCTTAAGAACTTATAATTCAACAAAGAAACCAGGTAGCACACAGGCACAGAAATGAGTATAAAACTTCACTTTAATGGATGTCTTATAGCCTCAATCTCTGCAGAAAGTTACAAACTTACAACTGAGTAAAGTCTGTATAAATCATGCATCTTCATAGTGTAATCCCAAAAACAGAAATAATAAAATAAAATAAAATAAAATAGCCTTAGAGTAAAAAGATCTGTAGCCATGCGCAGGAGCCTTTATTTACTTTCTTATGGTGGTTTTATTTATGTTCTACAATTAATAAGCTTTATCTGTTGTTGCATAAACCTCTCTATAAATGGGAAATTTGGTTTTTCAAATTGAATCTTCTGTTATCTAGGAAATGAGCCTTATGGTGAAGTATGGTTTACGTCCTGATACATTGAAGGGTGAATTGTTTAGAGTTCTGCTAGAGCAAGGAATTCATGGGTTGAAAGTTTCTGAGTTGGCGAAGTCATTGCAGGTAATTTTCTTGAAAATATTGTTATCATAATCTCTCATGTGATATTACACTTGAATTACTGATGGACCTTGTTTTTGTTTTACAGATTTCTGAATTGAACCTTTCCACTGGAATAGAGGAACGAGAGTCTTTAATTGGTTCAACTATTTCAAGTGATATTACATTATTTAAAAAGATTTCATCATCCACATATCGTGTGCATTTAATTCTTCTGAAAAGAAAGTTGAGGAATCCCAATCAGATACCGAAGACTCTGGAGCAGTTGATGATGACCTTGGTGACAGTGGTACATGTAGTAGTGATCAAGGTCTAAAATATCGATGATATCGGAAATATCGGTAGTCCAAAAATATGGAAATTTCGATGGAAATATCGGGATATTATCGATATCGATAAAAATTGAATAAAAACCACGGAAATTGTGAGAAAAACTTGGAAATTTTTATTGAAACTTTGGAGAATGTTTATTTAGTCAATTTTCTATGAGTTTATCACAAAAAATTAGAAGGAAATGCATTGTATGATGAATTTAACTAATTTAAGTTGATTACACAGCAAGCGGGCAAACACTATGAGTGTAAAAAATATGTAATAATTAATGAAAAAAGATTAAATACACCGTAATCATTTATATATAATGATTTACTATAATATTTTACACTTTATACATTGCATGGTAAGATACATGAATGACTTAGTACCATATAGAGTTCCTACGCGGTTTAAATTTTTCACTATCTTCATCATTTCTATGTGTAGAGTAAGTGTATTGTGAAGAGTAGTCATCAAATGATAAATCCCCAAAATAGTTTTGCATGTAATTGTTAACATACCACCCATATAAATATAAATATTTTAGCATATTATCACAAAAACATAAGTGATATGGTGTTTAAGGTGTTGAAGGAGTAAAATGGGAGGGGTTCATATCCCCTTTGTGCTTTTTTCTCCCCTTTTCCCTTTTTTTTTTTTAAAAAAAAAACTTTTTTTTTTCCTTTACATCGATATTTTAGCGATATTACACCGATATTTTGACAAAATATTGCTGAAATGTGAGCGAAATTATCGACATCGATATTTTCAGATATTATCGTCGATATTGTCAATATTTATACGATATGTACATGGATATGTTCCGAAATATCCGTGATTCGAAAAAACTGAAATATCCTCGATATTTCAGACTATGGTAGTGATGATGATTCTGGGTGCAATTCAGGAAATTCCAAAATTAAAAAGGTGGCTTATATGAACCATGACAAATGTAAAGATAACATGGTGATAGTATAACACCGAAATTGATGAGAGCCATCCAGGAGAAGTATAGTTGTTAGGACTGATGGATGGCGAAGAATATTCAGATTTAAGCATTGAAGAAAAGTTGAGCGCAATAGTGGCACCCATTGATCTTCTTCATGCAGGTTCTAGTTTCAGAATGGAGGTAACATATATAATCTTTGCATGGACATTGAAACCTTTTCTTTGTTTTTATTTTTCCCACTACTATGAGGTTGCCCTATTAAATGGAACGTGTTCAGTCCTTTGTAAAATAATATCATCTGAATGGTACAAACTGCATTATATATATAAATACTTTGACAGTAAATATTATTTGAATATTCAATAAGATTCAAGTAGCCGTAATTATTACGGTGGTTTATAAATTTAACATTTTCGAACCTTGATATTATACGACTTTTACTTTTGTATTTTCTGCAACCTTGATTTTTTTTTTTTAAAAAAAAAACTGCTAAAAAAAGTTTACTTTTTTTAATATAGGGCCATTTTAATACAATGTTAAGCCCATTTTACAAAACCCAACCCGTTAGTAATATTAAAAATTAGGTTAGATGTCTTCTTCTTCCCAGCGTAGCCTACACCCTCTCGCTGTTTCAACTTCATCTCTCTCTCTCTCGGTCTTTCTTCATGCAGCGCCTCAGTGCCACCTTAAGCGTCGACTCCTCAACGGCAAAACGCCAGCCCAGACCAGCCCAGGCGGCCTAGGCGGGTGCTAGGCGGGCGCTAGGCGGCCTAGGCGGCGCCCTACTCCCTGGCGGCTACTCCTTACGATTAGGATGAAATTGCGGCGGTGTCGTCCCGCCTAGCACCTTGAATGTATCGGTGTGAAAGGCTGATCAAAGCTATGCACCTTGCATAGGAAATTGACTTCCGAAAGATGGTTCTCTCCGGTGACACGTAAACACATGTTATTCTATCACTTCCATAGTAAATATAAATTTAACCTGTCGTTTAATGAAGTTGAATTACAATATGAGAGAGAAGAAAAAACAAGTTGAATTCCAATAGCTGTTAATTGAAGCAGTTTCCCAAATAAATTGATGGCCTCATTCTCATTTCATCCATCTCTCTGCATAATTTCATTTTGATGCTTCTAAAACAAATTAAAGCATGGAGTGGAGTTTATCACATTCTGTCCTCACATGGCTCCTGGTATTATCCATAACACCAGGGCAGCCACAGAGGGCCATAGTGAGCTCAAACTCATCTTTCAGCATTTCGATAACCCGTCTCATGCCGCGTTCTCCGTTTGCTGCAAGGCCATAGATTACAGGCCTTCCAACCTGCAGCAACATTAGCCTGTATTTCAATAAGAAAATCCAAAACAATACAAGCAGTTTAAGGGTTCATATCAGAAGGGCAGCTTGTATAGATATAGATATCTTACAAGGATTGAACACACCTGTTCCTCGCTTTACTCCTCCATCAAGCAGAACAGGAACTTTTCCTCCAACAACATCAACTACCTGAGAACATTATGTACGTGTGACATAGGTTGAATGCTTTATGAGCAGCTGACATGGATCCCTATGTCCTTTTGACTCTAAGGGGTCGTTTGGTACGGCGGACTGTCATGGACTGGACTAAATCCTGGGACTGTCTTGGATTAGCTCGGATTGGACTAAGCTGGATTAAGTGCTGACCTACGTTTGGTGCTGCGTCGGACTAAGAAGCTGGATTGTAAAAATAGTGAAGACCTATGTTTGGGACTGTGTCGGACTAAAAATTCATTATTATAATATTTAAATTTAATTAAGAATTTTGACTTGAAAAATATTTATATTTAATTAGAAATATTTAATTGGGGCTGATGTGTGAAAAAAATAATTTAGAATTTATAAATTTATTTTTTTAAAAAATTATATTATCTTCCTATACCTTTGCCCTTTCCCATCTTCATACTGGATGTCTGTCTTTCTTTCCAAATTTTCAAAGGGAAAAACCTAAAAAAGAAGCCAATTAGCCCCACACCATAACTTTTCACAAACCAGACCACACCACAAAATTAATTTTTTTTAATTTTTTTTAAAAGGCCCAAGTGTCCAGAACACAATTGGGATCTTATCTCATCCATTTCTTCTTCTTTGGCCGTTCTAATCCCTTTCTTCTTCTTTGGCCATTACCAGAACGATGGCTGCACGGCTCCAATCAGCAGAAGCAGCTGAAAAACATCTTCATGCGATTCGACATGGACTCTGATGGCAGCCTCACCCAGCTCGAGCTCGCTGACTTGCTCTGGTCTCTTGGCGTCAAGTCCACCAGCTACCAGCTCCAAGTCACCGCCATGGAGGTCTTCCAGTCGCTCGAGAGGAAGAGAATGAGAGTGAAGGCTGCGTTGGTTGGACTCGTGCGTTCAAAATAGCACACTCTCTATTTTGTGAACCGCATTTCATCCTCGCAATATTAAACGAGCGAGTCCGATGTTTTTTTAACCAACGGACTATACAATCCCATTTATTTTAGTCCCTCTTTCACCAAACGCTGGTTTCAAAGTGTTATTTAACACTGTCCTGGCTAGTCCAGCGTACCAAACATACCCTAAGGACCCAAGAGAAGAAAAGCAATGTGGTCTCAGGTACATTTCTACTTCTAGCCATCTTCATCTTTTGTGCACATCTCCCCTGCAATAAAATTGTGTAACTTTTGGAAGAACAATGGCTTAAATTGATGCCTGCAGTTTTCAATGAATTGTGTTAAAGAAATTGTACATGCAGGACAAGGATCTGCACCAGAATGGAATGAAACCTTTGTATTTACAGTCTCTGATGATGTCTCCGAACTTCATTTGAAAATAATGGAGAAGGATAATTTCAGCGCAGATGATTTTGTTGGAGAAGCAACGTGAGTATTTTTCTTTTTTTGGGTCCTTTAATTTGTATACGGTCACTCGAAAGTACCTTGCAGCCCTCAGAAACTAGGTTTGGAGTTTTAACAGTTCAACCTGTGATATATTCTCTGGTGAAAAGAGTGTAATTTATACTTGTATGACTAACTTATTCATGTCTGCATGCAGCATTTCATTAGAGCCCATTTTCACTGAAGGTAGCATTCCACCAACTGCATATAATGTTGTCAATCAGGACAAGGAATACCGTGGAGAGATTAAAGTTGGACTCAGATTTACTCCTGAGCCTCAGGTGCTTTCAATTTTTTTTTTCCTTTTTTGGAACTAAATTTTTAGTCAATGTTCTATTTTATGTTCTATTTGCACCTACATTGTTAGTGTCTTTACTCTGACTGCATTTGTTGTTGCAGCAAAATGATGGTCCATCTGGGGAATATGGAAGAAACGACAGTCCATCTGGGGGATATGGAAGAAACGATGGTCCATCTGGGGAATATGGTGGTTCAGAGGAGGGCTATGGTGGATGGAAACAATCATCTTACGCGGAGGAGTAGGGCTAATTTGGATCGGAAGAATGATCTTATCCGGAATGACCTTGTGATTTACAGTGTAACATATGATGTTCATTTAGCTGCCTGGTGTTGGCTTGAGAAAAGAGGAGGAGCTTCAGTCATGTGGTAGGTTTCTTTTTGGTGTGCTTTTGTGTGCCTCAACTTGTTTGATGGATTGAAATAATCAGTCAAGTTTACTGTTTTTGATTGCTTTGAATTTGCTTTACCTCATAATTATCCCCAATCTATTAAGTAGGATAATGCATCATCTGGTTCAACCTAATCTAAAAATAAAAAGTAGATTGCTTTTGTATTTGCTTTAACCTCATATTGGATAATGACTTTCTTGTTTTTCTATCCAGTATTGATACTCAACCTAGAATTCTTAATAAATAAGTTTTGAAAAACACACATGATTTAATGATTAGAAAATAGTTTTATTCTACATATTATCATTGGATCTGTTCAGTTCGATGTTGAAAAACCTAAAACTATACTACTCAATTGAATTGCTGTGACACATTTAAAATATAATCCAAAAACTTGGATTGGATTGGATTGAAAAAATGACCTCTCTTTTGGTTTCAATGAAAAAAAAGAGTTAAAATAATCAAACCAAACCACAAAAATACTCGGGAATTAACAAAACTGGAAAATGCATTAAGAAACCAGCAAATAGCATTACAGTGCCAAAGGAGTCTTCCCAAAAAAAAAAAAAAATTACGGTGCCAAAAGAGTTATACTAAAAAGTTAAAATCCATGAAAAATGAACAGAGTTTTGAGTCAGAAAGAGAAACAGTTATTCGTTGAAGGCTTCTTGCCTAATCGGGTCTTCCAATGCTTCGTGGAGGCCAGCTTCGATGTTCTTGCCTGTATCAGTGCTCTCTACTGGGTCAGTGCTTCCCTCCAAGCTACCGCTATCCTCACCTGGAGGAGACGATGCAATTGATAAAACACAAGTAAGATCCGACACAATCACTACCAAGGAACAAATGGTTCAACAACAATGCATTTTAACTGAAAGAGTTTAGTTTCTTCTGCAGCAATCAAAAGGCATCATTATAATGCGAGTTATAGAAAAGTGAACACCAACAATTTTTTTTTCTTCTTATTGTATCACGTGATATTTAACTCAGATATCTTCAAGTTTGATTGCAAGTCAATTTTTACGATATATGCAAAACCTTCAGAACAAATTAAAGGGTCCTTGCCCAACTATAAACAGCAATGTATGATTAATATGCTATTCAAAATAAACTATTTCTTAAAAACTTACTAAAATGAGAGACAAAGGTTTCAAACATTTTCCAGTTCAGATATTTACCCTGATCCAACGGCAGTGGCCTAGAGCTCTGACCCAAAAGCTTTCTTCTAGCTCCAGAGCTAGGTCGGGTCCTCCTTGGTATGAAGCCAGCTTTCTTCCGAGTCTTATTGCTATTAAAATCCTACAGGAGGATGTATAAGTAAATCAATGTCTGATAGTACAGCAGGGCCTTCTACATATAAAAGGGATTATGTAATTCAATTGGAGGAAGGTATCCATAAATACCAAAAGAAGAGCAAGCCAGCAAGTCTCTTTTCCAGATGTATTATGAGTGGTAATATGAAGGAGGTTCCCTTTAAAAATATATTTTAACAGTAAACGGAACTTTTCAAGGTAGCAATGTATATGTAAAATATATGAGAGACATGAAAATTTGCAGAAGACAACGAATCTAAATAAATTAGAGAAGGAAAGCAAGAAAGATCAAACTCACCGGGGCATATATTGAAAGCTTGGCCTCTTTGGCATAGTTCACATATATTGAAAGCTTGGCCTCTTTGGAAACCAGTAGCACTGTAACAGCCAAACATTAAATCAAGAAATCACTCAGTTCCCAAACCAGTTGAAACATCAGGATGAATACAAACATTTAAGACTCATCTTTTAGTTTTCACAAAAATAGTATTTCTTTCCAAGTAGAATTAGTTTTCATCTTTTAAGCCAAATAACGGGCAAATTGTATACTGCCGTTTGATCTCAGGTAAACATGCCATAGTCAAAAGTACTGATTAGGCTAAACATGCCATATCAAATATTCAATCCATAAACTGTAAGGAAAACCCAAATAACTTGACAAACAATATTTAATCTTTTACCATCAAAGTTAAGAACTGGGCACAAGGTACATAAGCGCTTACACATTAACAAGCACATGAGCAGAAGATGACATACATTTATGCATACTTATGGAAAATGCCTGACTAAAGATTCCTTTAACATGGATAAAAAGATCTTCCTATAGTTATTACAAAACAATAAGGGAAAGCTTCTGTTCGTTAACTGTCAACAATTGGTGACTTGGAAGCCTAGCCTCCTGTGACTACAGGATACATTACTTAAAACTCCACTTAAGGCTATCTTGAAGAGTGATATTAGTAAAAAAAGAAAAAGAAAATATAAGGCTAAAGCTACACTACTACATTCCTTTTCAATCCAGAAAGGCAAGTTTACATTCAATAAGACAATAAATAAAGAAATCATAAAAATAAAAATAAAACATTACTTACCTAATCACAGACTTGATAACAGCCTTGGGATACAAAACAAAGCCCAAAAATGTCAGTAAGCAAGACAACTAACCCACTGACCCACCCCGGCACCGTTAATGAATTCACAACCCCAGAACAGAACTCCAATCTAAGAACTAAGAAAGAAATCTAAGAACTAACAAAGCAAAAAACAATATAACCAAGAAAACTAACCCACCAAACACACATCCAACGCTCCAGATGTCCATAGCCGTAGTGTAATTTTCCTCCCCTAAGAGCACTTCTGGAGATGTATACTACAATGTCAAATAAAGTATGGCAAATATTTAATTATGCTCATATTTTATTCTTCTCCAATATGGACCCTAAATAAAATAGAAAATATATCTAAATTACAATAGGAAATAAATCTCTATTACATATAGGACTAAATAATAGTAAGTAAGTAACTAAAATTCTAACTAAATAAGGAACTAAAATCCTAACTAAGTAAGGACTCGCCAACACTCTCCCTCAAGTTGGGGTAAAGATATTTCGTACGCCCAAGTTGACAAGCAAGTCATAGAACACCATACTCGATATTGTCCAATCGAACAACTACAGAGAATGCCTTGTCATAAACCACAAGTTAAACAACTAAAAAACCCTAACAAATAGGGCACATAGAAGAACACATGAAGGTAGAACACAGAACCCCTATGAGCACGGTAGTAGGTAAGGCAGAACACAAACCCTGTGAACACGGCAATAGGTATGGCAGAACACAGAAACCATATGAGCACGATGAGCACGACAATAGATAAGGCAGAACACAGAAACCCTGTGAGCATGACAATAGATAAGGCAGAACACAAAAACCCTGTGAGCACGGCAGTTGGTAAGGAAGAACACATAAACCTTGTGAGACAGCACTAGATAAGGTAGAACACAAAAATCTTGTGAGCACATCAGTAGATAAAGTAGAACAAGAAGCAAGTGAAGAAATAAAGGCATCAACATTGGGCATGCGAAATATATCCTTTTCACTCCCTCTCCCCCCTAAAGAGGAGGGGAGGAGAGCACTTAAATTGCAAGGAGAATGCAAGCACATGTCCCTAGATCAAAACCTGGCTCTGATACCATGTCAAACAAAGTATATAATATTCAATTATGCTCATATTTGCTCATCTTTTATTCTTCTCTAATACGGGATCAAAACCTGACTCTGATACCATGTCAAACAGAGAAATGTTCCCGAATTCTTCTCCGTATCGGATCCTTGACATGGGAACATTTCTCTTATGGAAACCCATGTTTCTTGGTTTTCGGCTTTCTTGGGCTGTGATAGCTCAATGCATTTCTTAGGCATTGTTTCTGAAATGGACAAGAGAGGGCTAGGGGACTGGAGAGAATAGAGAAAGGCCTTCTTTCTTTTACTGGAATTTCTTACTATTCCGACTAGTCGCAACTGCACTTGAGAGAGAGACACTCTGTTTTCTTTGGAGTGAATAGAGAGTCTTGGTTTTCTTGGTGTGAGCAGAGAGTTTGGACAGGAGAGCAGAGCATTTCCTTTATAGTTGTTATATAAAGGGTACAACAGCTATAACGGGGCTGGAGGGGGCTAGGGGACTGGAGAGAACAGAGAATGCCCTTCTTTCTTTTACCAGAATTTATTTCTATTCAAGCTAGTCGCGACTGCACTTGAGAGAGAGAGAGACATTGTTTTCTTTGGAGGGAGCAGATAGTCTTAGTATCTTGGTGCGAGCAGAGAGTCTTTAGTTTCTTGGTGCGGGCAGAGAGTTTGGACAGGAGAGCAGAGAGTTTCCGTTATATTTGTTGTATAAAGGGTGCAAGCAAGCAGGAGTTTGGACAGGACAGTGTGGTCCTCTTCGTCTCTCTATGGCAACCCATTGACCCCGTTGCCTTCCACACACCACCGCCATTTTGATCCCTTCGAGCGAGCTTCGAACTCCAAACTCCAATGCACCGCTGGCACCGAAGACCCGATTCATAGGATCCGACCCCATATAAATCCCTGCTGCAAACAAGGACCCCAATTCATTTCCTGTGTCTCCAGACAAGGAAGTAAGTTCAGTTCATTCATCTTATTGCCTGTGTCCCAGAGTCAGAAGAAGAAACATATTTTACATTTTTACGTTATAATCTTCAGTTGATTTGCATACTTATAGTAGGGTGGTTCGGAGATTTTGGGCTTTGCCTAAAATCTACTGGTTTCTGTTTTTATTTTATAGCGAATCATGTTGGATGTACATTTTCTGTATCAAATTTTTATTTGAGTATGCATCAAATTTTATTGCACGAGAAATATATAAAATCAAAGAAAGGGAATTAAGTGAATGCGATTTTCTACTGGGCGATTCTCAAACCCCTTAATGAGTTCAAACTCTTCTCAAAACCATAAACTTAAAACTATGCTAAATTTTGTAAAGATTAAAAAAATAAAAAATAGAAAAAATAAGTTTTGCTGCCTGATTGATATTATCGTATTCATACACTTCCTACTGAAATTATTGAACTGGAACTGGAGGAGGGTGAAGAAGATAGATGTGAGCGGGACTGTTACTTATCTTCCTAATTGAATTGGATTTTCCAACATGCATAGGGTATGAGAAAGCCTAGTGTAATTAGGATTTCATTAGAAATATGCATTCATTTTAATTCCTAATTGAATTGGATTTCCAACATGTTTTAGGGTTTAGGACGTTGAATTAAAATCCTGGGAGATATCTGTTTGACTACTTGTATTCCTATATAAGTAGGGGGGCCGGATAAGCAGTTGAAGACATAAATCATAACATCGTCCAGTCCCTACACTTAAACTTCAATATTTCACATACAAGAACAAGAAGCCAAAGTCGAACTCGATGATTGACTCCCTACCTGTGGAAATTCTTATTGACATCCTTTTGAGACTGCCAGTAAATTCGGTTTGTTGCATCCGATGTGTATTTAAGGCCTTGTTAAAGACAGTTGACGACCTCCCCTTCGCCACACTGCACATGCAGCGTCGTGTTCTTACTACTTATTGTAATACTACCCATGAAGTTCCTCGACTTGTTCTTCTTATTAACTCTCCCTTTTTGCAGATGCACCCATTGAAATATAATGGCAAGGATTTGATAAAGAGAAAACACGCAATTGTTTCCGATTTTAGGTTAAGACAACGTTATTGTTATTATCCTGCTTTTGTTTTCTGTAACTTGTTTGGCTTTAAGGACATTTCTTTTCATGCGAAGTATGGAAGGTCATGCTTGTTGTTGAATCCTTTCAAGGGAGAATTTCTAGTGCTCCCAACAGTCGATGACTGGTACGGCATGGGATTTTATAATATAACTAACACGTACAAGATCGTTCGTGTTTCTTGCCAAAAAGAGGACTTCAAAACCCACATGGCAACCCAAGTTCTTGTATTGGGGACAAGCTCATGGCGGGAGTTATCCTCAATTCCTCCTAGTTGTCTAACCTACAAGTCGACATGTGCACATGGAGACACGCATTGGTTGGTTATTGAAGATGATAACGTACTTTCTTTTGACTTCAAGAAAGAGGAGTTCTATTGGACTCCTTGTCCCGCTTCCTTAGCGGCATCTTTGGGACTTTCTCCACTTGCTTAATTTGAGAGGATCTTTGGCTCTAGTGGAATTTTCTTCCTCAGAAGATAAATATATGAAGATATGGGGATTGAAAAATAATTATGATAACAAAAAAGAGTGGGTGCTTAATTACAAAATAGATACTCAACAATACAATCTTCCTCAAGGGAGACTTAGTGATTCTAAGTGCGGTGAATGGGAGCACATCATATTTTTCAACCAGGAGTACTGTGGCAATAATCGTATATTCTTTGTGGATCTAACGTGTATTTCCATGAATAGTGTACCACGCAGAGCTCTAAAGTATTCTACAACAGTATAGTTTTACTAACAACATGATTTCTTTAAAGAATTATGGAGATTTAGTCGAACCAGAAGAACAAGAAGGTATTACCGAATACCCCATAACTGACAAAACTTATGAGAATTTGACTAAAGCTGCAAAAGCAAGTAGGAGAGATTTGGTTTACTTGAAAACAGAGATGGATTCATTAGCCGAGGAGGAAAGTAAATGAGGAAACCATGTTAGTCTCGGCATATACACAAATTCTGTATTTTGGGGTCTCTTTTCTTTTATATTTAGAAAACAAATGAAATAATCATACGTATTTGTTTGAGCAGGCTTTGCAAAGTAATGTACTATTTAATCGCGAGTGCTGAAAATAATGATCAATTATTGTAACAATAGTACATAATATCTGTAGCTTTGTAATTTTTTTTTTATGTTCGTGCTTTCATTTCTTCAAATTCTTAATGAACATATGGAAAGTAATATTTACTTAAAAAGCTCGATTTATATATAACTTTTGTGCCATGTAGGATTGCATTCATTTTTCAGATTTGCCGGATGAGATGCATGCAGAACTTTTGCATTGCACTTTAAAGGTAAGTTCTCATTCTAGAAAGGAGAAGGAAGCCTTAAAGCATTTAGTCCTAATATACAGAGGTAGTATGCTAGAGAAAATGACATGCCTTTAACCAAATGCATACGCATCTGGCCCATAGTTACTGAAGGGCATGGACACATCACTGCCTCAATGTTACCTAGTGTCCTAACTGATGGCTCAACTCAAACCTTCAAGATACTGTCCTTGGGAATAACTAAGTCCAACATATAGTACGAATATACTTTCTATCCTCTGCCCTAAAACAAGAAATTGGGCAGTGCTACACTGCGTGCAGTATTGCGAGTTGCCCAGCAGCAGTAGGTTTTACTATTGCCGCTTGTTGCTGCATGTTTCAAGAAGGAAAAGGAGAAGGTAAGAAAATGCACACATAACTTGTAGTAGTCTATAGAAATGACCCATTTTGGTATTACCGCTAAGGGGCAACGGAAGATATTGTGGCCAACTTCCTTCACTGACTGCAGAATTGATGGCCGACTTTGGTGCGGCCTCCAGTCTGAAAACTGAGACACAAGGGACAGGAAAAGTTAATGGAGAACAGAATTAGTAAAACTTTACTAGAGAAAGGAAGAGTAAAATTTTGTAAGCAAATGTGGTGACAGAGTTAGCAATCTATAATAGGAGGGGCCAGTTCATGGAGTTCTAAGCTCAACTCCTCAGACGATGTAATTGATGATTATAGTTATGCAAAGTATAGGGAAACATAATAAAAACATAAAGAAGTATCTGATCACCTGCTTGGGAGTATTTTCCCCAGATTCTCTATCCTTGTAACGAAACATATCTTCCACTGAGTTTACTCGTATTCCTGTTCCCAAATTCACATAATTCTGCAACATTGCATCAAACAAAGTTGTTAGTTTGAAGCAATTATGAAGATAAAGTCCCATGACAAGTAAAGGCAGTGACCGAGTTAGCAATCTATAATAGGAGGGGCACCAGTTCGTGGAGTTCTAAGCTCAATCATTGACTCCTCCATATGCAAATTATAGAGAAACATTAGAAAAACAAAAAGAAGTATCTGTCACCTGCTTGGGATTATTTTCCCCAGATTTGCTATTCTTGTAACAAAACATATCTTCCACTGAATTTACTCGTATTCCTGTTCCCAAATTCACATAATACTGCAACAACACATCAAATAAGTTTTTAGTTTGAAGTTATTATGAGGATAAAATCCCATGACAAGTAAATGCAGTGAAAGAGTTAGCAATCTATAATAGTGGGGGACACCAAGTATAGCTATTGGTGCAAATGGATTGGAATCTGTCCAATCTAATAACAAGAAACAGCTACAATTACATATATCCATCTCAAAATCAAAATCAAAATCAACCAAACAGATCTAGAACTCCTAAATTTCACAAAGAGAAAAGAAAACAGAAACAAACATCCAAACATAAACTAATTTTGTTCAAAGAAGAGAGCCAGGAATCAGGTGTTTAGTTACCAAGGTTTTAGATCCGTCCTTTTGGATTTCACTCTTCAACTCCCGGCCATCAGGAATTGGGCATCCTGAGTGCCTATCTACCATATTTGAGAATGATGTTCTCTTTCTTCAATGTTGCTCTCAGGAATCTCTCCCCTCAACTTTCTCCTTGTATGAGGGTCCTTTTAACCCTAAACTTCCGATAAGAACGAGGCGTTAAAGGAAAAGTTCTTGAAACGGATATGCCTCTGAGTCATGTAATCCCATCTTCTCAGTGTGTTTTCACGAGAGCTGAAACGTAACTGTAGATAAGGACAATTACTTTTGCCTTAATAAAATAATAGAACTGGAAATGACAAACTAAACAGCGCACCATTCACCAGAAGACAGTAAAAACGCTCAAGATAGGATGAATGCCAGATAACAGAGAAGGCATTACCAAAACTTCCGATAAGAACGAGGTGTTTAAGGAAAAGTCCTTGAAACGGAAATGCCTCTTGAGTCACGTGATCCCATCTTCTCAGTGTGTTTTCACGAGGGCCGAAAAGTAACTGAAAATAAAGACAATTACTTCTGCCTTAAGAATATAATAGAACAACTGGAAATGACAAACTAAACAGCGCACCATCCACAAGAAGACAGTAAAAACGCTCAAGCCAGGATGAAAGCCAGATAAGAGAGAACGTATTACCAAAAACAAACCTACTTAGCATTTCAGAGCTCATATTGATTCTTTTTTTTCTTTTGGTGCAAAATATAAAAAATCATAATTAGATCCTCAATGTCCCCATTGTAATCATGATTCACAAGCATGATAGGTATTATCTATAGTAGACTGAATGTGTACCTAGAATGAAATTTAGTTCAGGGCATCTGAAGTTTGCATACTATATTTTCCTATATCCCCCGTTGTTAATCAATAAATATTTCCAGTTATGATCTTGAAAATGTCACATTTTTGCCCTTTTCACACTTGGATTTTAGAATCTAAAAGCTATGCGCTGAAGTTAAATGATTATCTTCCATGCAGAGAAACAAAAGGAAACACTTTAAACCAGTACAAAATTATTATACACGAGTAGCCTAACTGGTACACAAAAACAACAGAATCCATCAATGTCGAAACACATTTTTTTTATTTATAGCAATTATTACACACACATACACTCAAAATTCATACCTTCACACCTCTCGGCTTTCAAGATGGCTAATATCCTACTGAGTGAGATTCAAAGCCCCTTAACATTTATGAAGTTCTGAATAACATCACTATTAACAGCCCAATAATATATAAAAGCAGCCCAAAAAGAAATAATCACTTCATAATAGCTGAATTTCTTTGAATTGCCAAAACATACATACACAAACTAAATTTCCTTGTCACAAGAAACAACAATGAGTTGAACAACACAAGAAAATATAGTATTATGAAGAATATAAGAATTAAAAAATAAAGACCTGATGTTAATAGCCTAAATTTCAATACAACCCTACCCAGAATGGTAACAACTAGACCCAACTTGAAAACAAAATATACAATCATGCAATCAAACAGAAGTAAACAAATCAATTCAGATGCCATCAAACTTCCATAAATGAACGCACATATTTTTTGAGAAAAAAACATCAAGCCAGAGAGAAATACCCTTCCCAATTTCTTTTTTGGAGCAACTACTAACTTTCATCAGCACCATTTCTCCATTACCAAACAACAAAAAAGTACGTAAATTTGAAAATTGTTCATATATAAAGCAAAGCTTTCAGTTGTACCTTGCTTGGGGTCTCTTCATCTTCATGTCCTCCGAGCTTAAAAGAGGTAGCTCCATAGCTCCGCTCTGTTGCCGGTTTGAAGACATAGTTGTCTGCAACCAAACCCCTGACTGAGTAGCCAGTGGAAGTCGTTTTCTCAGAAACTTAAAACGCTGAAACGACGCCGTATACGCTTCAAATATATTAATATTTAACTGTTTAAACGTATTCGAATATTTTAAACGTATGGCCGCGCGGCTATACTGCACAAAAAGGTTTTCTTTTTTGTAATTAAGTAAAATCTTTTCGACCAAAAACAAAAAGCAACGTCTTAGCTTTTTTTAATTATTGTAATCTGTAATTATGTTTTAATTATTATTTCTTTAGTGAATGATTAGTATTTAAATATTTTACTAATTTCATAAATTTCTTAATAAATAGTAATTAATTATTTTAAATTATTTTGTGGACTTTTTTTTTTATTTTTTATACAAAATTAGTTTTTTTAGTTTAATGTTTGCAATTAATTAATATCTTAGCCTTATTTAATTATATTAATTATTCTTTATTTAATGAATAATTAGTATTTAAGTATTTTAATTAATTTCATAAATTACTTAATAAATACTAATGAACTATATTTACTTATCTTAAAATAATTTTGTGGACTTTAAAATTATTTATAATTTCTAAATATATTTTTAAAATAGTTTCAATTATTAGAAAATTATTTTAGTATTCCGAGAATGGATTTGAGCCTCTAAACCCTAAATAGAAGTCTCAAACCTTTTTCAAGCTTCGAACCCTAACCACGAAGCTACTATGGGGCACTTATGACTCGATTAGGCTTGGATACTCACGTAATTCGACCTAAGGTTTTACTATTGACCAGGAAAATTCGCTGAGACATGTCTAAGTTAGGTCCGATTATGTCGTACTAACCTAAGACCTTATTATTAAATATTAATTATTATATATAATCCAAGCCCAATCAAAAGATGAGGATCAAGTTCCACTCCACTAGACCCACCTTCCAAATAGCACGTGTTGGAAGAACCCCACTTATAAGGAATAGAGACTTTCTGTTCTTTTCTAATATGGCATTCTAGTTTATGTATTTCATTCAAACTCCAACAAGTAGTTGATATTATTGAATCACATTGTGACTTGGATTTAGGGTTTGGACGCTAAAATCTATTTTTGGAATATTAAGGACTCGATTAGGCTCAGACATGTAAATAATATAACTAAGAATTTATTTTCCTTTCTCTGGCCATTAAAATTTAGAAACCGTTGACTCGTCCACCGTTTCTCCATTACCAAACCCCTCCCTGACTAACTAGTGGAAGTCGTTTTCCCAGATAATTAAAACTACAAAACGACACCGTGTCTTTGGCGCGAAACATGAAGCTGCATCTTTTCTTTCAAATTTCTCTCCCTCTCTTTCAACCATTCCCATCTCTCTATGCTACCAAACATAGAGTGTGAAGGTTGCAAACAAAGTAGGCATAATGCAATTATTGACTTCCAAATTGGGTTTTTTGCACCATTAAATGAAAAGATTCGAACTTATATTGAAGTTGCTATGGGACATTTTCCCTACTAGAAATGTTTCACGATCCAGCACCGTAAGTACCTTTTTGCCTATAAAAGGCAGGGTTTTTCTCAGAAGCATCAACTCAACTCACCATGCTGCATGTCTTAGAAGGGTTGGCATGTTGAAGAAACTGGATGTTGCATAAGATGAATGTGGACATGTGCGTGGTGTGTGGAAGTAGAAATCTAATTCCAATGAGCTTTAAGGTTTTCAAAGGCGCAATACAAACTCATTTGAGAGTACAAGTTCAAAATTTATCAGAAACATTAACAATACAAAAAAACTCTTTACATAGGCTTGGGGGACTCTGGGGATTTGGGAGGTTGATGACAACTTCTACAGTTGTGCCCTATTTTACCACACTTACTACAGCGTGGCGACTTTCTTGTTCTGGCCACTGTCACACGCCCACTCAGGCTGCGTGCAGTAGGTTTCGTGATTGCCGCTTGTTGCTGCATGTTTCAAGAAGGAAAAGGAGAAGGTAAGAAAAAGCACACTTAATTTGTAGGGGTCTATAGAAATGACTGTACCCATTGTGGTATTACCGCTAAGGGGCAAAGGAAGATATCGTGGCCGACTTCCTTGCACCTACTGCAGAATTGATGGCTGACTTTGGTGCGGCCTCCAGTCTGGAAATTGAGACAAAAGGACAGGAAAAGAAAATGGAAAACAGAATTAGCAACACTTTACTAGGAAAAAAGAAGAGTAAAACTTTGTAAGTAAATGCAGTAACAGAGTTATGAATCCGTAATAGGAGGGGAATTGGAGAAGATAAATCTACAAATAACCAGGGCCCATGTCAAAAAAAAAAAAAAGTATAGAGAAACATAATAAATAAATAAAAAAGTATCTGATCCCCTGCTTGGGATTATTTTCCCCTGATTCGCTATTGTTGTAATGGAGCATATCTTCCACTGAGTTTACTCCTACTCCTGTTCCCAAATGCACAAAATACTGCAACACCGCATTAAATAAAGTTGTTAGTTTGAAGAAATTATGTGGATAAAGTACCATGATTTGCAAAAATATTTTCAGTATCACAAATTTTTTGGCAAATTGTTCCTTCTATTTATTCATCCTGTATTTCTGAGAACATGTAGCACTAGGAAAATCAAGCATAAAAGTATGAAAATACAAACATTACAAGAGCTTAAGGCTAAGTGCAAAGATAGAATATCATGTTCCATGCTTGAAGATTCAAAACTTATAAAATAAGAGGCAGTTATGCTGTTTTTCGTTTTTCTAAAGACTTGCACTGTTGACAGCAGTTTTAAATGGTTTGAAACGAAGAATTATAGCACGACACAATTCTTTTATAAGTAGTTCTTCCACTGATCTTACTAAATTATAGAATCTACTTACTGTAGCAGTGTTAATAAAATATTAGTTCAATGGGAAAGTAATTAGGCAACTGATTCATCTCTTTAATGACTTTCCGTCTTATTTACCAGGCAGGGTCAGCTTTCTACCCTCTAGTGGCTGTTATACCAGTCTTGTGACTTTTGAAAGCAGTTCTTGAGGAAATGAAAGAAAAAATTAATGTGTGCCACCATGCTTTCCAGCATGATGAGACGCATTACTAAAACTAAAATAAATTGGAGGAATCTACAAAGAGACCAAGACGCAAATATAGAATTTTCTTGTCAACAAATTTCCATCTTCTTCATTTGATAGCGGTTTTTCTACTGAACTCGTGACTTTTGATAGCTGTTCTTAAAGAAATGAAAGAAAAAAATAACGCGTGCCACCAGGCTTTCTGGCATGGCAACACTTGTAACTGAAACTGACATAAATGAGAAGCATTTTCAAAGGCAATCATAATAATACAAAATTTTCGTTTCAACAAGTTTCCATCTTCCTCACCTACGTGACATTTAGATGAAGAGAATTTTTAAACTTCCACATTGCTTAGATGGTTGCCAATCTTTGCTTCCTTACTTTTAACTTTTTTGTGGGTAGAACCATCAGCTTTGATGTTCTTCATATAAGTTTCAACCTATGAACTTCTTGTTGTTTGTGGCCAGACGCAAGCTTCATTTATGTAAAAAAATTCCTTTTTGGTGAACATTTTGGAGATGTTATTAGAATTAACTATCCAAAGTTGGCAATTACATTATTAAAATTTGAGTTCTAAAGCACTTTTCTTCTGTATGAATGTTAGAGAATGATGGTCATAAGATCAACCTATTAAAGTTGATAGCATCGTATTAACAGCATCTCAATGTCAATGATCAACTTAACTATTGCTTTTGGCCTTTGTAGTTTGTGGTGTTTCTTACTGGTTTTAGGTATGCTTTTCACATGTACCTAATAATCTCTTTAAGTATTTTATGTAAGTGCTAGTAGAGGAGTTATGAAATTGTTATTTGAGTAGCTACATATTTTTTCTGGCATTGCTGCATGTTAAAGGAGGACATCAACATAAACAGAAACAAAACTGTACCCGATTTAAATCCAAAATCACATAGAAATAAGGTTAAAAGAAATTTAAAAACTTGACCTGTAAAATTGATACATAAAAGAAAGACCAAAAACAAAAACAGAACCCATGTCACATCCTGCAATATTCTAATTAATGGCCAGCAAAAGAGAACTTAAACCCCTAACATTCATGATAAAACTAGCATTCAGAAAACTCCATAACAAAACCAGAGAATTCAAACTTCGCACTCAATTAGATAAAATTCCAACATCTAAATCAGGTTAACAGTTCTTATTACCTTAACCTTAGTTCCATCCTCTTTTCTCTCAGTTCCCTGAACCCAACCAGCGGGAAGATTGCTCGAGCTCTCACCAGCCATGTTCACAAGCTTCAATCTTGCAGAGACCCAAAACACAAACAAAATCACAAGCTTCAATCTTGCAGAGACCCAAAATACAAATAAACTCAAACTCTCTCTGGGACAATCTTTCAAGCACTAAGCCTGCAATAGGAACTAGGTGATTAAAAAGAGCCTGCCCGGAGAAGGAAAAGATGCGTCTGAAGCCACGTGTCTCCATTCTGCTACTGCAAAACAGAGCGGTTACAGGCAAGAGCTGAAAAGGAACTTGATCTTTTCTAAGGATTAGCTCAGGATTTAGCTTTTGCTTTGCTTGATTTGGTAGGTTCTTGAATTTGCATGAGGAAGAGAGGACAGAAGGTAAGTGGGTTTTGAGCTGGATTTTCTGTGGGAGTGAAGATTGGCGGTTTTGGGTGTAAAGGAGGCATTTGGATTTCATTGCCATTTCAGGTGACTGAGCGTGGAGAGTGTGAGGTATCTTGAAAACAAGCCGTTACTGATTTGAATTGCTGTGGGTGGGTCTGTAAAACGACGAGAGAGACTTTCATGCAACATGAGCATCCCGCCAATAGCACAACGACGGTGGAGATAACTTTTCCACGTGTTATTACCTTATTGGTCAGATAGTAAAATAATACTATCCCGTTACAAAAAAGTGTTTTTTAGCCATTTAAGGCCCCTGTTTTTAAATTCCAAGAGTCTCATTATCTTCATTTAAAATTGCAAGGGTCAATCGAGTTTAGCCTAGTGGAAAATTGTAAGGGTCAATCATTTAGTTTAGTGGAAAATTACTTTAACTTGCAAAACAGAGATCTCATGTTTGAACTCTTATGTCATCTTGGTTTTGTATGTGGAGAGCATTTGTGCTCACCAATTTATCCGAAGGTGTACCCTCACCAATCTTCTCAATATTTGACATGTGTTTATGGGCATAACTATAGTTTCATAAGTACAAAGTAAAGAGTTAATCATTGTTATGCCTATTAGACACGTGTCAAATATTGAGAATGGTGGTGAAGGTACACCTTAGGTTAAAGTGGTGAGTAAAAATGTTTCCTTGTATGTGTGGTAAAAATACCCCTCTTCAAAAAAAAGTTGAGTATTTTTGTGAATAATGCTACTCTTACTACATTTGTATACCACATTCTAATACCACTTTGAAAATACTTTGTTTTTTTTGTTGTTGAGAAGTTTGGAAATACTTATGGTATTTGAAAAATAGCTTTTATCCTCATTTCCATATTCAGTTTTCGAACTCGTACTTTAAAAAATGTTTGCATAGTTGTTATGGAGATTTTGAGGGGCCAAGCCCCAGAAACAGACTACTCAGGATGATTTAAACAAACCAACAGAGAATGAACAACTCCTAGCAAATCATCAAGAAGCTTCGAACTAACCCAAGAGGGAGCAGACTCAAGGATGCATTGACCAAGGTCCGTGTTGTAGCTCCAGTTAGCTAGAGAGAGCGTCTGCCACTTCATTCTTCTCCCTGTATATATGAAGAATAGAGCAGCTATCAAATTGGTCCATCATAGCGCAGCATCGAAGTATCAGTGGGGCAAGAGGATGGTAGCCAAACAAGTCTGGTTTCTGCACGAGCTGGACAACTGTGGCAGCATCCATTGCATAAGCTGCATAAGCTGGACAACTGCAGCCCAAAAACAACCCCCAGACTTCAACTTCAAGAATCTGGCCTTTCCCCTAAACTGACAGAGAAGCCACTAACCCAATCACCCCTCAAGCTCCTTATAACACCACCAGCACCAATGCAGCAAAAAGAGCTTCTTCTAGACCCATCCACGTTCAATTTGAATTGACCGTTATTGGGAGGTTCCCAAGCAAGGAAAACCTGGACTTTTTAAGATTCTTTAGCGGTTGCACGAGCAGCCTGCATCCATTGTCTAGCAGCAGTGAGAACAGTTTTAACTGGATCATAATTGGGTTCCCCAGTAGACTGAAAATATGACGGTTCCTCCATTCACATAAGAACCAACAGGTAAACACAAAAATAATAAATCACTGGATGGATTCCATCAGTCCTTTTAGCTTTAGACAGTAAATTCAAAAAAAGGCAAGGATGAATATCCATCAAATAGAATTTAGTTTAATAGTTAATTTATAAAAGGTATTTGACGTTTTTATATGTGAAAATAACAAAGTTATAAACTAAAATTAATTCCAACACAAATTAAGTAAACATGCTATGAGTGGATTTTCATTTCCTCAGCCAGAAGTGAGAACAAACACAGCAGAAAGTACAAAGTCATCGCAATATGTATTAAAATGGAAATCCACAACAATATATATGTTATGTACATTGCAATTATAATTACAATTACAACCCCTCCCCAATTTCTCTGTTTTGTACTTGTCCAGAAAGACTAAGAATGACAAGAGGCATTATTCAAATCATGTCCTTTGTAAAAACACATTCCTCCATTCCCATCCAATTCTCAATTTCAGGAAACAAGAAAAATAAAACAGGAGCTACCCTTCTACACCACTTGATTTGGATTCCTCGGTAGCCAAATAATCATGTCCTGAAACTGATATAATAAAGAATCTCTGAAATATTGTTTCATACAAGCAAACAACAACATTATCTACCATGTCCTGAAACTGATATAATAAAGGATCTCTGAAATATTGTTTCATATAAGCAAACAACAACATTATCTTCCCGAGGCTCGTTTACCTGCAGGGATAGGCAGCCCAAGCTCCTTACATTGTTCTTCATCTGGTTGTAAACTCTTTGGGATTGCACCGAATATCCTTCGTGTTGCTTCAAAACCAGAAGCCACATGATGCACATATGCCGACGCACCCTCCATGCTACTCGATAGCCCCAATGATGTAGACATAAAGTTCTTTGTAGGACTTTTTGACAGTTTCCTTGTAAATTCCTGGTCTAGCTCGGTAACCCTTAAAAACCGTTCTGTGGCAGCCTCCCATGAAAGCTCATGCCTCTGTGCATCAGTCAGCTGGGCAGGCTCTTCAGCAAGTGCATGCCGTGTGAGCTTAACAAACCCATCACCATTGTCATATGTTCGGCAATTTGGGAACTGCTTGAAGAATTCATTTGAGGGGTGATTGGCACATACAACAATTTTACCCATTGCCAATGCTTCTGCCGTGGTGGTGCAAACCACGTCTGTGGTGCTTGGATTGAGAAACACTTTATAACTGAAAGAAATACAAGGATAATATGTAAAAATTCCAACCATGCTGACCCTCTCTATGAAAGGGGGGTGTATTTGGAAGGAGAAGGGTTCAAACAGGTAACAAAATTGCCCTTGAGCTCACTGATAATAACCATGAGACTAATTAAATTTCTAAACCACTTTTTTCCTTGGAATACCTACATTGCTATTATAATTAGAAATCATTGCATCTACATATGAGTCAAAAATCAGAAATCAATGTTCAAAGGAGAGCCATCCTATATTTTCATCCAAAAAATTAAAAGATTAGTCAAGACTCAAGTCAGACCAGCTTTCAATAGAATCATTGGTTGTGTAGTGCAATGTTGGACAACCAATTCTTTCTTTTTCAGAATGTCATCAAAACTATAGACTATTAATTTGATCTGATCAGCAGGTTGGCCAGATAGGTAGAAAGCTTACTCATGAAATAGAAGATCAGCATGGTCACGTCCAGGGTGGACTCTAACAGCCAGTTCCAATCTTTTAGCAGTTTCTTGAACTTGATCAGAGTCCTCCCCAGTTCCATATAAATCGACCTCAAGTCCAGTTAATTCCTTTTGATTATCACGAAGAAGCTCGAGTAGCTCCTTGTAGCCTTTGCTCCACACCATCTTCCCAATGTAGTAGGCACCTTTGGTGAAGGCCTGGATTCCATTTTGTTGTTGCTCTAGCTTTTTCTTGCCTATCTCAAGAAACTTGGGGTTGACTCCATGAACATTGCAAATTATGGATTTAGGATAATCCTGGGTGGCAGCAGATAATCTGATTACCTAAATTACATCAGAGTTGAGATCTGGTTAGCAAGTATATCAAGACAATGACAATAACATAAGTCATTCATATCTCCCCAAATTTCCACTTCTAAATAAAATTGTTATAGAATATCAATTTCTAATAATATAAGCCATTCTTGTAACCAAAAAAAAAAAAAAAGTCATTCATCCATCTCTCTCTCTCTCTCTCTCTCTCTCTCTCTCTCTCTCTCTCTCTCTCTCTCTCTCTCTCTCTCAAAATGTCATTACTATTAATCATGAGCAGAGTTATCTAAAGGATCCAACAAACTACCGCTACAACTGTGCTGTCATACAGCTAACAAGTCCAAGAGCAAATTTCACCAAGTCTTATAAAGAATCTAGAACAGGCTAGATAAAATAAATTCTGGAAAGAAAAAGCGTAACTACCCAAGAAAAGCCATATCAAGAAAACTATCATTTATCCAGATGTACCTTGTGACAATATATACTGACAACCCAATTATTAATATATTTTAGAAGAAATGCTTGCATTCTTCCATTCTTCTCCCTTCTCACATATTCCAAATAATTAGTATGCACAATTCCTACAACGAGCCGAAATTTAATTTTCCATCTCTTCCCATGATGATACCACGTAAGGTGCTCTGGCTCCTCGAGGATGGCAATATCTGCTTTTTCATCAGGGATTCTTTCCGAAATATCTCCAACAGCAAGAATGCTCCTTTTATCTAAAGAAAACTGCATCAGAAGTGACAACATAAGTTGATAATACGATAAAAGGCATGGAAAGAAGAAGAGCAGCTATCCTTGACGGTGCCAAAAGCAAGAAAAAGGAGAATATTGCATAGGGAACAGGGGAAGATGAGTCAACCTGGATGTCCACCAGGTTGACTGGGCATGCAGATTATAATTTGTTAAACTTGTAAATGATTGAAATGTAAAGAACAGGAGAGTCCCAAAAGGACAAAAATAAATAAATACAGTTTGTGATTCTTAAAACACAAGGCGTTTCAATAATAAGAAAAACTGGTCAGCTACACAGCCTACCATGAAAGAGGCAAAAGCATCCATGCTCTTTTGGTGTTACATAGATTACTACTCTTTGATTCCCTCGATATTGTAAAACTCTCAACCAGCAAGTAAAATGGATTTGTGCATGTATAAATTACAATGGTAATTGCAATAAATTAGTGGGTATATTTACCTTTCCAGGATAAAAAAGTATACCAAAGTCAGATTTGAATCCAGTCCTCTCATCAACCCAGTGACGGACATAAGTCTCCTGCTCTGCTGGTGAGCTGAACGTGATGTTGTTGGGATATACTAGTTTTTGGTCTTTCAATGATAACCAAGGAATGACCAAAGTGACGATTCTCTCCCCGTCTTTTCCAAGATAGGCTGCACGGAATAGAGGGTTGACTGCAGTTCCAGTCATCCATGGAAGGCTTGCAGTAGTGAATATCGCAATTTGCCGCTTCTTATCCATCCAATCATCAGGTACGCATGTAAAAACCAATCAGCTCTGTATACTACTGCAGTGCTCTCTTACAATTTGGACAACACAGATTGGGAATAAATAACCAAGTGTACACTGCATTGAGGAATAAATATGAAGTATCACTCAAACTGTATAACGAACTATGAAAGTTGTAACACCTTAAAAATGAAAGCAGCCCAAGTAATTTAATCACAGTTTGTATTAAATGAACACAGAAGCAAAAAATACTGTCATGGATGGAAGTATGATTTGTGGGACATTTTCCCTCGCATTCAATACTTATTTTCAGAACTTATACGTAGTTCTATGATTCTTTTGCAACAATTAAACATGGCTTACGATTATAATTTACAGTTCATGTTATAAATACAGAAAATTTGCATATACAGAATTAGATTCCCCCAAAAAAGAATCAAATGGACAGAGTAATTAAACCCATTTCCACTTTTTGTTTTTCAATAATTTCCTCCAGATTGATAAAATTACAAAAAAAAATCCACCATACTCCCAAGCTTTTGAGATCGAATTCATGTAAAAGCTATCTGAATACACCAAATCCTTTTCAATTTAGAATATGAAATTCGAGAAGTGTAATCGAAGCAACCTAATTAACTCGACAGCGCTCAAACAAATACAGAACAGAATTCTCACAATTTTTTATTTATTTAAAAATAGAGTATATATAATTAAGCAAAAAAGAAACAAATACCATGAAGCATATAGTTTCTGACTGAGAAAACTGTACCTTAAAAATTTTCCGAAGAAAAAAGGAAGAAGTGAAGCTCAGAATCTGAAGGAAATGCAGGCAGAGACGAGAGAGAGAGAGAGAGAGAGAGAGAGAGAGAGAGAGAGAGAGAGGGAGAGAGAGGGTGAAAGATGGTTGGTTGCGTTGAGTGGAGGAGAGGGAATAAACTTTTCCGCGTGGGCGGATGGCTGCTTATACGACGTCGTGGAACAATACCAGTTTCACTGTTTCATGTCAAAGCGCTCTGAACAACACTCTTCTTGGTCTTGGTGGTCGGTTGGTGCGGACGCAACGTTAACTGCGAAGGCCGTTGTCCTTCAACCTCGTGGAACGGTACCCTTTTTTCATATACCGACCATATTTTTTTATTTTTTATTTTAAAAAAGGACTTCCAATTTTATATTAGTTTTAACAGCTACAAGGTATGTTCGTTTTGCACCAAGGAATCCAAAATTCGTCCAATATTTATTCTTAACACTAATAATCTAGATATATCATATATCATATAATTTCTATAAATAAATCTCACAAAAATATAAAATATGACAACTAGACCTATTGAATTTAGTTTTGATTATTAAATTACTTTAATGTCCTATTAAGTGTTTTGGATTTTTATTATGAGGTTTTGAGGTTGGGCTTGTTTTAAGAAATCGACAGCAATTTTGTAATTTATAACAAGTTAAAAGCTTTTTTGTTATGTTGTAAATGAGCTTTAAGTGTATTTCTAAAGTCCATTTCATATATATATATATATATATTATTTTTTAATAATTTGGACTCCTATATTGAGTATAATAGTGAATTTCCCTTCTTTTTTTGCTTCTTAGGCCTTATAAGTATACTTGTAAACGAGTCGGCTTCAAATCGGATATATCTCAATTCAAACTAAATCTATTTATAATTGAATTATTGAATTTGAATCGTATTCGGACTATTGGACTGCACCTATCAATTCATATTCGTTACGCATCGGATCAAATTATTGTCGATTTATTTTGTGATGTAGAAAAAAAATTAAAATTTCATCAGTGGCCTCGTTCTTTTATTGTATTTATCTAATTTTTTATATCAATTTTTGATATTTTATCATAAAAATTAGTTTTAAGTATATTCTTAGTATATATAAACTATAATTACTTAGACATATAAAATATTAATATAAGGAATAGAAAAACAAAATTATACTTCATACTAAATTGAATAGCATTATTATCGGATCGGATCAACTATAATCCATATCTTGATCCATTTATAATCAGATTATCGAATTCATATTGTAATCGGATTATCGGATTAAGAAGTCCAATCCATTTCCTAATAATTACACAAGATTTGGATCAAAATCTCATCCATTGGCATATCTACTTACGAGTGTACAAGTAGCTTTGTTTTATATCTAGTAATAAGTGCAATTTAATTTAATTTTTCTAATTATGTTTCCAGATAATAATATAAAGATTTGAAGTTAGGAAGTAGACAATGACCAATTGATCTAGTGATAATTTGATTTCGATTTATTAGAGGAGACTCGAGGTCTGAAAAACTTCAAATTTTATAGACGATAGTTTGTTCTAGTATAATTTTATAGAAGAAAGTTTGTTCTATTGTGATTTTATAGACAAGAGTTTGTTCTGGTGTTGAATAAAAAGAAAATAATTCAATATAATTATTAAGTTATATAATCTCACTCTTCAATTAGATATGGTGTTGAGTTAAATAAATTTTCAGCACATACTGTTAATATAAAATTCTTCATATCTAGTGGGTAGGACTGAATTGGACTATTTCAATTAAAATCAACAAGAATTCTAACCGTTATTTGGTGCGATGAAACTCGACTTATTAAAATGGATAACAAACAAATTCCATATATTGTGTCTTATAAGTCACACCACCTCTATAAGTAAGACTCATAAGAATTGATTTGGACTTAACTTCAATCCAAATCGGACCACAAAACAAGGCCTTAATGAAGCCATCCTCTGTTTTATCTATGTATAGAACATATGTATATTTATTTATATCTATTCTACTATTAGAAAAGACATCAATTAAGTTAGAAACATGAGAAAACATTTTCTTGTCAATTGTGGGAAATATGGAAATATATATATAGGGCAATATCTTGATTTTAAAGTAACACCATTTTATCTTCTAATAATTACTTCAAAAAGTAAGAGATAAGTAAGCTAAAGGATGATAAGGCAATTTCCATGTTACACACCCAATTTCCAACTGATCGCAAACGTGTGAGATCACAAAGAAGATGGATCAACGCAACCAAGCGTGTGAAACAAATCCAAAACCCATTTCCAGCGGAAAACGCAACAAACACAGCGGAAGGAGGACTGGTTGTTAGGCTGATGCTTTTATTTACACCCAAACCCCGTCTTAAAATTACAGAAACCCCCCACAAAAATCGCCACATTAAAGTCGCTTTTAAATCCCCAGAATTTTTCGAACCAAAAAAAAAAAAAAAAACTTAGCCCCAGATTTTCGTACCGGGACCTCTGAAAATCGAAAGTTTTCCAGGTAATAATTCCTTTTCCCCTTTTTTTCTCCCACCAATTTTACTTCTTTATGTATCCACTGTATGCTGCTTTACGTCTGGGTCTTTAGTTTTTTGATTCGGTTTTATGGGTATCTAGGAGCTTGCTTTTATATCCACCTTCTTGTTTGCTTGCCGAGAAAACCCAGGGAAAATGATATGCTTTCATTCTTTCCGTTGTTTGGTTCACGGGAAAATTTGATAATTAGCTGAAGTCAGGTAGATTAGTATACATTCGAGTTGTAATCAAGCTAACGACTTTAAGCAGTGGAAGCTAGAATGTTGCTTTTAGCCTAGGGAAAAGTGCGTGCTTGATCTGAGAGTTTGAATCTGTGAAACTTATTTTTAGCATTTGAAAATGATTTTTTGCTTCCAGGAGTTATTTGTTTGTGAGGGCTCTGTACAGCCCTTTAGTCTCATTTGCATCGCAATTCAGGTTTTGATGAAAAACTTTGGGCTTAAGCAATTAGGGTGTTAAGAAACTCTAAATCCAAATTAAAAAGTTAACATCTTATGGCTTATGGTATTGTTTGAATGTTGAATTTGACAATGATGCTGTATGTTTTCCTATTACTAGTTTTGAGCTGGAAGAGATGTTGATGGGTCACACGGATGGTCTATCTACGCCTCGTTCCTCGAGGACCAAGCTACTTCCTTATGCCGAATCCGATATAGATGAGGATGACAGTGCAGGCTGTTCTGAGAAAATACTATACTCGGCCTCATTTGAAGAGCTTGCAATGAATATCGTTAAGTATGACACTGTTATATGGCTTTCTATATCAATATTGCTGGTTTTAGCTTGGGGAGTTGGCATCATCATGCTGTTATATCTGCCCTTTAAGAGATATGTTCTTCAGAAGGATATTTCCTCGCGCAAACTAAATGTTACACCTACTGAGGTTGTTTACAAGGTACGGACATAATTTAAATTTGATCTTTTCCAAGGACTGCATTGAAGCAGTCTCTATTTTTTATTACTTATATAATAAAAAAATACGTTAAAGCAATTCTTCATTTTTTTTCCCTCTCCAAAAAGGTTTCAAGGCCATCTTTCATACCCTTCTGGGGCATCACTACAATTGAGAAGCATGTACCCCTTTCCCTGGTGATTGATATCATTATAGAACAAGGTACTCATTTCAGCCTTACTATGCCGTGCAACCTACAAATATGCCTACATTCACTCATCACTAATTCTAGTCCTCCTTCATAGCTTACATTTTGAATTCGTGCACATAATTTTGTCTCCAAGTCATCACTCCTAAAGAACATGAAACTATTATGAATTCCATGGTGGAGCCACACTTCGACCTGAAGTGGCCGTGCCCGCCCCCCAGAGCCTCCAATAGCCCTTGCAAGATCCATAACAAGTTTACAAAACTATCTGCAATTGTTTACACAATTTTGAAAAACCTGTGTTATTGTCCCCAACTCCCCCAAGAATAAAAGCTAGCTCCTCTACAGGGCTAAGTAAATAGTCTTGTAATAAGGTGGCTATAAGGTTTTTGCATGAGAAACCAGGTTACCATCTTAAGAGTTTCATTTTTCAAATGAGGAATGGAAATGTAGTGCAGAAAATAAAAGTTAAACAGCTAGAGACAAAAGTCCACAGGGCATTATACAACAAGGTCGCTAAGTGCACTACACCATATAGAAGTTTGCTAGATTGCATTGCACTATAATGGATGGCCAGTTGCATGTTGGTTTGGAAAATTGCATCATTCATCTCCGCATTAGCTTGTTGACTATAAATTTGATTTCAATGTCCTTTTGGGTTAGCAAAGTTACATGGCATAGGTACTAACAGTATTTACTGTTTCATTATGTACAGGTTGCTTGCAGTCAAGGTATGGAATTCATACCTTTAGAATTGAAAGTATAGCACATGGAAAGGCTGCGGCTGTAGATGAACTACAGGTTCAAGGGGTTTCTAACCCTAGTGGTTTGAGGAAGGTGAATAAAACTTTGTCTTTTAGTTGTTATGTTCTTCTTGTCTGAATCAGCCAAACTAATCAGATTATTTGTGAACATGCATTCTCTTCCGTTACTATTGTTTTGTTTTACACCATTAAAGAAACTTATCGTGTTAACATACAAACTGAGTTTTTTCGTTGTTGCATGACTAGTAGGTCATCATAACAGAAGCTGCAAAAGCCATACAAGATAGTGGTATAAGTTGGAAGCCTACTGCTCCCACTGCTGAAGGGGAAAGCATGGCTCGCACTGGATCATTGAGTGAGGGACCTGCTGTTTTGAGATCACCATCTAAAAGCTTAAAGGTATTCGATTCGTCGATGGAACTGTTGCAATAATGGATTTTTTTTTCCATCTTTGTCAAACTTGTTTGAATTATTTTTTATTTTTTATTTTGACAACTTTTTCAATTTGCTATCCCTGGCCAATTCTGTAAGGCAGATATTTGGTGGACTGATTAAACATGTTTTTGCCCATATTATGCAGATGGCAGCTTCACCACGCTATGCCTCAATAGAACGCAGAGGTGTAGTACCTGGGGAATTGCTGCTTAATAAGATTGAAGAAGTCAATAAATCTGTGAAGGTATATGCCTTCTTCTTCTTCCCGTTATTTATTTTTTTCCTCAGTGGAGTGTCTCTCTAGCTGCTTGATTAATGAGTGGCATTATCAAACTTCAACTTCCTTAGTCTTTGGTGTTCAATAACTTATTTTATGCTGCACTTGCTCATCTTCATAACAGAAAATCGAGTTCTTAATAGAGAAGTCTCATACTCAGCCTGAGTAAGAGCAGCTGAAGTAAAGTCAGATAGAACCTAGGCCTGTGAATTACCTTTGGCAAACAGAAATCAAGTGGTGAAAGAACAAAGAAGTACAAGTATTTCGGCACTTGTCTGTAACTACTGGAATAGGATGCTAATAGCTTCCCCAGTTTCCTCGTTTGTAGCTGTATAGGATGTTGCAAAGTTGAAAAACGGCACATGATTTCCTTCTTGTCTCCTTATGGTAGAGATGTGCATTTTCTTGTGATTTTCTCTGTATTTTTGTATCGACTGACATTGGTGAGGCATAATTGTATGAATTTTGACTTTTTAACTTGTTTGTGTTTGGAAAGGGAAAAGACTTCAATATTTTGGATTGCCCTTGTGACCAAAAATCTTTCTTCCTTAGTCCAGTATTTTAGACTTCAATATTTTTTTTTTCTTTTGGGGAAAAAACTCTTGTAATAGTTTTGCAATGTGAATGATTTTTGGATAGTAAGGTATGTTTTTGTCATTACATGTTTATTGATGACTTTTAGTTATAAGTATTTTTGTATTAGATTATGTAAGGCCTCAATTTAAGTTAGCACAGGGCCCTTAAAATCTTAGAGACAGCCCTGTCGGTAACAAGGGTATTTGGTGCGAAACACATGAAGAAATATATTAGTTGTGAACCTTATGTGATGGTAGAAATGATAGATGATGAAATAGAGTTTCTTGTATTGGCAAGTCATCCACTATGGATGGTAATGTCCAATCAACAAGCTGTAGATTCCATCAGACAAATACAGAATACCCAGAAAGCAACAAAGTACCTTACTCAGCAAGCACTCAATATGAATAGCTATGATCGTCATTATGAGATTTCATGTGTAGTTGTAAGATTTAGGTCATGTGTGGTGTCATTTCTATTATTAGATAGGATTATTTATTGAGAATAACAAGACTATTGACCCTTTTTTTTCCATCTTAAATAAAGACAACATGCCTTAGACGGGATACTGATGTTTTAACTAGAATGAGTATTAAAAACCCTATCCCTACAACTGTGTCTTAGAGATTAAGAAGGTTAAAATTTCAGCATCTGTTGCTTCCGTCCATTACAGGAACAACATATATTTGGCAGTGAAACTCCGTAATAATGTTCTAAAAAGAATGACAGATTATGGAAATTGAAACAAACCATTGTGAAGAAGCTTTTAGTCGAGGACACTGGGGGGTAGTGTGCAGGTTGCTTCAGCTTAAATTTAACAACAGCAGCATCAACCTGCAACACAAGCAACATCTTACCTACTTGGTTGAAGTTTCAATAACATTGTTCTGCTATATATATATATATATATATATATATATATATATATAACTTTACGGGATTATAAATACACAAGTTAACACAATTTAAATATATTCGAATGTTCAAAAATATCTATTTAAAGAGTATAGCCGCGCGGCTATACTCTTTAAATATATACGAATGTTTAAAAATATCTATTTAAATAGTATAGCCGCGCGGCTATACTCTTTAAATATTTACGTATGTTTAGAAATATCTATTTAAGGGTTTAGCCGCGCGGCTATACCCTTTAAATATGTACGAATGTTTAGAATATCTATTTCTAGAGTATAGCCGCGCGGATACTGTTATTTCTCGTAGGTTCTAGTTTGCTATACATTAAACAGCTTCAATAATTAGATTAAATAATCAATAGCCTACTATGTCCAAATTAAATACAAACATAAAGATACCTGAATAGAAATTGACTAAGATATTGATGGGGCGGTACTCAGATGTCCGCAAAGATGATTCTACCAAGCGCAAAGCTGTCTCCTCCTGAAATGATCTTACCATTAGAATAAGATAATTTTACAGTGATAGATCAATAGAATAATGCCAACCTGGAGTAAGAGAACTACGTCAGAAAAGATGTCACCCATTGGAAGAAGTTGTTTGACTACATCGGTACTTATATTAAAGGGTATATTAGCGACTACCTGCAATCAAGAAACTCAAATAGGCCTTTTTAGGATATCGTGGGCATGGGGAAAAGACCAACTGTTTTCATTTGAGCATGGATTGTTGAAATTAGCAAGCATCTCATTTGGAAGTCAAAAGTCATTTTAAGCAACCAAGTAGGATTCTTACTTTTGCGTATCTTAAATTTGCAACAGATTGCTCTATATTTCCCAAAAGTGATGACATATGTGAGTGAATGTGACATTTGACAAAGTCCCTCTTTCAAAACCTACAGGTTTCAGTTCTTGCAACATTTGTCACCATGGCATCATCAATAAAAACAGAAAGAGCATAAAACCCTCAATTCCATTGTGTCCTGGATTCGAAGATGTTGCTCCAAATACACACTTTTAGGAGCACACTACTAAGTTTAAGAGCTCATTTCCTAGTAGCATAAGGTGGAGCTAAATTATGACCAAATGTGGTTTACCTTGAACCGTTCAGTCTCTGCAAATCTTTCACTCACAAGAGTGGCCATGTGTGGATCCTAAAGCACATAAAACACCCTACAAAATCAGTGCACAATACTAAAAGCAATTTGCCACATTTGCAACAACTACCACTCTTGTTGCAGGGCTTCAAATTCAAAGACCCAGGGTTCTAATTGGATAACCAAGAAGAAACACACACACACAAACAACCTTTTCGATTGCGAGCACAAATGCACCGGCATTAATTAGAACATCAGTCAAAGAACCTGTTCCTGGCCCAATTTCTAACACCACGTCACCTTCTCCAACATTGGCCGCAGCAGTGAGCTGCTCGTTGATCTCAGAGTCCAACATATAATGCTGGAAATACACACAAATTAAACAAACTAAGAAAATTCAAAACCAAATCTTTCAGAAAATAAATCCGAGGCTGCTTACCATTTCTAGCATACAATACATACTAAATTTTGGAAAAATCTTTATAAAAAATAATTGGAACCAAACCCACATTGTCTAAGCAACTAAACAAGAACACGGAATTTGAAAAATAAAAAACAAAGAGAAAAAAAGGAAAATTTATTAAGTGGGAGAAGAAAGTCGAAACGAGAGAGAGAGAGAGAGCGAGGAGGAAGTGAAAAACCTGGCCGAGGGATTTCCTAGGGAATCGGCCTTTGGAGTTGAGAGCAGTGAGAGTGGCATGGGAGTCATCTGGGTTGCTTCTTCTTCCTCTTCCTACTCTTCTTCTTGTTTTACCAGCGCAAGCTCTTATATAACAAAGTGATGATGATGATGATGTGGGCGTTCGTGCACCGGGAGTGGAGTTTTCAGTTTAATAATAAGATTTTCAGTGGGGGATATTGGCGGGAGAGATTGCTGAAGAAGAAGGGGTGCCGAGTTCATGTCTGTTCAGTGTTCACTGCTGAATTTTGTTTTGTTTTTTTTAAATTTTATTTTTGGGATAAGTAAAATTTTATTAAGGAAAAAATAAAAGGAGATAAAATGAAAAGGCTGCATTTTCAAAAGCAAGCCCAAAGAAGAACCATTTGCAGTCCATTTGCAACAAGGAAGCCTAAAGATAAACAACAAAAGTGACATAAAAAAAAACTGTGTAATATATATTCATTAAATTCATCAAAAACTCAAACGAAAGATTTATGCATATATCTTAAACTGCGATTGACAGAAAAGTAAAAATTCGTAATTCTAAAAAAAGAAGACAAGCATTTTACTAAGCGTAATTATCTCAACCCAATTTTCTCAGTTATATTACAAATAATATGTTCACAATAAATATTGTACATCCATTAAATTGTTGCTCACACTACTACCTTCATCATTAGCAGAACTAGTAGTACCCTCTTTGTCACTTTCCTTTTTAATAGCATCCCCAACCAAAACAAGAGCAAAATGAAGCTGACCGCCATTGTCGTAGCCACCATTAATCTCATTGTTGTTATGATTAACCCGGAATGACCAAAGCTCCACCACATCATCAATGTCTAGTCCATTCTCACTCACAATGCTTTTCCAGGGAGATTTTAACACATAGAATTCCTTTGCTTTGTTTGGATTCCACAACCCCAAGTTTATTTCTTGTTGCTTAAGCTTTGGGTCTATCAATGGAACTGTAAGGAACCCATAATTTCTTAGCATATTCTTCTCATGGGGTTCAAGGAAAGTCGTGGATTTGGTTTGCTGCCGAGGCAGCAGCAGCCTGCATTGCTGGCTCTTTATGTCACTCTCAAACAAACTCTTGTGCACCAACCTTTGCACATTTGTCCCGTTCATATTTTCAATCAGACTCTTGAATTCTTCAGGCAAGTTAGAGGGAGGCATGTCGTTGTCGAATTTGACCTTCTTACCCTTGTTCTTCCCCGCCACCACCACCCTCCTCTTTTTCATCTTAATGTCTTTCTTCACGTTCAAGCCCAGTAACATGTTGGAAAAGCTACCTCTCTTCTTCTTAGCACAGCTTAGCTTTTGGCCGAATATAGTGATACTTTTACATGGCGACCTTAGTTTCTTAGGGTACTTATGTATTAGATATTCCTCAAGTAAACTGCCGCACAAAATTACACAGTACATAATTAATTAGTACCTAAGGAGAAATTATATGAAACAAAAGTCATTGGTGGATGCATGCACAGATTATGATTAATTATATACTAAGTAACATAATTAGTTAAATTAATTAGCTTCTAATAGTAACAGAGCCGTCCTCTTGGCATTAGACCCAATACTGAATCAATCTATGTGAATCTTGCGTGCTGATGATTTAGATCAATTGAAGAACATGATTTTGGTTTCTCCTAAAAAAAGAAGAAGAAGCTTACTTTGTGACTTGTTCGATGGGGCAGTGAGAGACTTCTTCTTCTCCTCTGATGATGAGCCCGTTTTCTTCTTTCTGTGACAAATTAATCAAGTAAATTGTTGCAATAAATAATTGCACTATAAATATTTAAAAATGAAATTTATGACTGATTAATTATGTCGGAAATTCAATTAGAGAAATTAATATTGTATACTTACTGGAGTAGTAGACATATTGCTAGGGCCAGCGGACATATCATTCAAGAAGTTGAAGTTGGAGAAGCGTTTCTTTGGAGGTACCAAAATTTCTTCCTTCGTTTTCTGGCCAGCAATAAAACAAGCTGCCTCTGCCAACGTATCAAGCGGGGACGAGCCATAGCCATGCTCATCAGAATCTTTCTTCCTGAGCAAACCCATCTTCTGTTCTTTTTCCTTCTCTCGAATCATAATGCTTGTCGATTTCATCAATGCGTGCTTTCAAGTGAATAATAGAGCGTATAAAATAAAATTTGAGTGAGAGAAGTGAGAAGGGTTCTTGTGTTATATAGTTTCTCTCTTACGAGTATAGTTTTCCCAATGTGAATTGGAAATAAGAAAGTTTTGGGAATTTTGAATCCCAATTGGAATCGAATAAAACTCCATAATGTTTTAGGAAAGTATAAGTAAAAATATGTAACACGGAAATTGGAAAGTTTAATTGGCCTCCAAGTAATCATGTATAACATTAAACCTTACGTGCCACGTAGTCACACCAAAGGCTAGAGGAAATAGAAACTCCAAGGGCTTTAGGGTTTGAGAAGATTAGAATTAAAATTAACATTTCTAGAATTAAAATTGATGACCCAACTCCAAAACATGTCGGGTTTATTCTGATGCCACAATTTTTTTTTTTCTTCCCAAATAGTATACTAGGTGTGATGAATTTTTTTTCCCTTCCAATTTCGCCTTTTTTTAAAACTAAGCTAAAATAAATAAACGAACACGATATATATATATTTTTATATTTCTGAAATTGAATACGTTGATATATAATCAAATTGCTAAACAATTTCACAATTAAAAGTTTTTTTTTTTGTTTTTGTTTTTTTGGTAGTGATGATCCTTGAGTGTTAACCTAGAAATGAACAGTCATAATCCAAGACCAATTTTTAAATGGCAACGATTTTTGGTCATCTTGATCTGCCCACATTTGAGACGTGGAACATAAAATCTAATACAAGTGACCAAAAACTATAGTTGGTCGACTTGAAAATATTTAATTCATCCAATTAAAAGTTACTTGAAAAGAGTTAGCATCTAACCAACTAAACTGCAATTTATTTTCAATGTTACATTAATGACATGTTTAATTACTTACTCGAAATTGTTCAAGTCAGTAATGAATAAGGAAGAGAACTAAAAGTCCACACACCCATTGTTGCTCACACTACTACTTCCTTTGCTACCTTCTTGCTTAAGAATAGGATCCCCTCTTTTAAATCTTGAATTATAGGTATGGTATATACGACTTATATGTTCTTTTTACTTGAGTTATAGCTAGGTAACATACTGTATGTATGCCCAGTTTGTTTTATGTACTTGAATTAGAGCGGAAAGATTATGCGACTTGCAAGGAGTTTGTAGTTCAAAAGGTTAAGAGCAGTTAGCCATACGTTACGCGACTTGTATTTTGTATCGATCAATCATGATCCTTCTATTAATGTTTTCACTATTTATCTACAAAGACACAATAGACATAAGCAAATATATAATAAAAGTTAATGGGTCTAAATCCATAATAAAGAAAAAGTATTTGGACTTGAATCTGAAAGCCCCTTTGTTGAATGTGGTAGTGGGAGCGTTTCTTAATAATCTAGGGAACTTCTTGTTGATGGCTCCCTCACTTTTCTTCTTCATCATCATCATGACTTCCAGACCCAACATGGCTACAAGTAGCACTCTGCAATATCTCTTCTTTTTCTCTTTTGATCATCACTAGCTCGTTTCCTTCTTTCTGTGACAAGTTAATTTTTTTTTTTTAAAAAAAAAAAAAAAACTAAATGTTAGAAAATAAAAGTATTGATTATGTGAAAAATTTAATCTGAGACAAAAATACTTACAGGAGTGGTATTGGAATTGCTAGGGCTCGGCATGTCATTCAAGAAGTTGAAGTACAAGGTCTTTGTTTCGTGGGAGGTACCGAAGAATTTTCTTGATGCAACTTGAATACACTACAAATAGTCTTTGACAATGTCTCAAGAGGGGACAAGCCATCACCAAAATCTTCCTTACTCATCAAATCTCCTCCTACTCCTCCTTCTCCAATCTTAATAATTGATATTATTGCTTGTGCTTTGAAGCAATCAAGAAAACGATAAGCAGTTAACAAATTAAGTGGCACACAACTTCGAAGGGTTCGTATTTTTATACAAATGCTTAATCCTAAATGAATGAACTAAGTTTTTATTCCAATCCAACGGTGGAGTATTATAATAAAATAAATCTATATGTAATCAAAGAAAATCATATGTACACATATCTTAGGAAAGTATGAGTAAATATATAACATCTAGAAAGAAAAGCTTAATTGACTCTCAAGTAATATACAAAATATTACTAGTTGGCTAGTCAGTGAGATCACCGTTTTGCACCTAAGTTCGAGTTTTTCTTTTTTGTAAATTAGATTAATTTAGAGTAATTTAAAATATTACTTACAAATAAATAAATAATAAAAAAGGTCATGTAAAAAAAAAAAAAAAAGTCTCCTGCTCGCTTTTAGAATATCTTTTACATTAACTTTTGTTTAAGTTACATCTACCGATCTGATATAGCCTAGATTTGTCCTTGTTCTAGCCCAGATTTATTCGAACTTAGAAATATTGTTTTGGGCTTGGTTTGACCCCAGGCCATAAAATTGGGTTTGATATTGGTTTTTTTTATTTTTTTGTTTTCTCACTTTATACTTTTTAGGCCCTTTTTTTAAAATGTTTTTTAAATAATATTTTTGTTTGGGCCCAAATTCGACACGCCCAAGACCAAAGGACAGGCCCATGATAAATTGTCTGCCCAGCCCAGAGACTTGAGAAAAACAAAAAATAAAATCCAGACAGATTGGGCTTCACACCAAGAATGTTGGAAATAAAGCCTCAGCCCAAAGAAAGCCCAAATATGAAAACTTTCGAAATAGGTTTCAAAGATCAGCCCGTAATTTTTGTTAGGTTCAAACCCAAAGGATCAAAGACACACCCACGTGATTACCTCAACTTTGGAAAAGTCAGCAATTCCAACTAAAGTTTAAAAATGTGAGAGGGACGTCTCTGAAACACTGCCAATTGAAGATCAAAAATCCATCTGTGTTCGAGATTTTGCTACAAATCAATACATCATCTCCCAAGGAATTCACGGATCACGCCTTCTAAGTTAGAACGGGAAATAGGGAACCACTCAGAAAATACAAAAGAAAAAGAGCCAAATGGCCATAAAAAGCCCACACAGACGGTGGCGTTGGTTGAATTAGAAAGCTGCCACCCAGGAAACCAGGGAAGGGACTGTTTTTTAGGAGGTGACTGCTCAGAACCTATCTGCCTTGATTGATAAGAAACCCTTCTTACTTTACATTATAAGAGATCTTTTTTGCCGCCCATTATTTTAGAATTAAGAATTACCTCCTTAGGAGGGTCTCTTATAAAAACGAAAGTAGGCAAAGGAACAAAGGACACTCAATTCATCAATCAATAAAAAAAAAACAAACAAGAAAAGCTCACTTGGATCCCAAGAGAAAAACAGCTTTAGATCAGAATTCCAAAGTTCAGACTTAGAAAAATAAGTCTTCTGAAAACGAGATCCCTCTCGTTACAAATTTGGTTCAGCAAAAAGCCAAGACAAACATAGTCTGAGTTTTCACAAATATGAAAACCTCAACAAATTTTACAGCATAGTTCCAGCTTGCTAAATCCTCGAGAATAGCCACTTCCGTCCCTTCAAACTGAAGAAGCTGCAGTTATGCCCGCTCAAAAGTCTCCCAAGGCTTGAAGTAGATTGAAGCTCTGCCAAAATTGAACTTTGGTATCGATTTACAGCTGAAGCCAAGCAGCTAAAGTTGTTGACAGCACAGTCCAGCACAGACATACCCAGTCCAGCCCGGATCAGAAGTTTCTACCCAGACAGAAATGGGATTCCAGCCATCTTTTTGTCTTTCTAGAGTTGATTTCTCCCTTCTTAATTTTGTAAAAGGCAGTTCTGCCTGAAACAGTCTACTTTATTATTATCTATTCTGGCCAGAACTACCATTTGATAATGAGATAAATTATGAAAGTCCTCACCAGTCTGAGGCAAGAAAAGAACTTACTTGGGAGATATTCCTCACCCAAATTCACAATCATTTGTTTTAGAAGTCAGTAACTTGAGGCGCAAGTTATCCACTCTAAAAATAAGTCTGCTAGAATTTACATTGCTAGCAGTGGCACGCTCACACACCAAAGAAAGCTGACTTGTTGACCAACAAGTGGTCTCCAAGCCAGTGGGGAACTTTGCCCTTCCACCTCAGGAGTAAACGCGAAAACGGGTGAACAATTTTTAAACTAAGAGACCATATTTTTATTATTATTTATCTATATATATATATATAAAGCAACATGTAGAGAATGGTAAAACATTCAAAATACCAGAAAATACACTTGGTTAATTCTAACATTAAAAATTGAAATTATTAATTAAATGAGAATAATATAGTAAATTCACATTTTTTTCATATTAAAAAATTAAAATTAAAAACAAAATCAGATAATATGTCATACTTTTATGGAACATAACTACTCATGTTATCTTTTCTTAATTCTAAAAGTAAAAGATAAAAGAAAAAAGAAAACCAATTGGCACATACTTTTTACTTTAAATACTACTTGCCTCCTTATCAATAAGGAGATACTCCTCCTTCATGCGAATCACAGTTTGATACATATGCAAAATTAATTCATAAAAAACATAAGAAGAAAAACTTATGCACATATGTCATAATACTATTGGTAGGAATGTAGGAACTCCTACTTACTTAGTAAAGAGGTTTATAATTTTAATTGATTTTTTGCCATGCTCACAACACAATGTATCTGAACCATCTAAAATCTAATCCCCTTTTCAAAGTCGAGATTTCTTCTAATAAAGTAAAAATTGAGTGCCATTAGATGAAATGATAATTTGTTATAATTTATCAACCTAAAATTAGCTCATCATCCTTCTAATCGTTCATACCAACTATAAGTTGAGCAAAGGACTGTAGTAATTGGTAGCATTTACTTATGCGTATGAAGTTCTACAGTTTATGGTCATCTGGTCATCTGGTCATCCTCAACTTCGTTTTTTGGCTCTAAAATCAAATACACGATAAAAACAGAGGAACAGTGACCGATGGGTCTTTCTTTCAAAATCAAAGAAGTGACAGCAGAAATTTCTTCATAAACCGTACATTGCTAACTTCCAATTGCCGTGAAGCTCTTCAGCTCTTCCCACCAGCCCCTGCAAAACCCAAATCAGATTCACTGCCAAATCGCCAACGCAGAGAGAAAAAGTGGTATGATGAGAAAGAAGAGAGTGTTGGTAGTCGGAGGCACAGGTTATTTGGGGCAACATGTATTGCAAGGCTTTTCAGAGATTCAAGCCACCACCCTTTGCGATCTGGCCTTGACCCATCACTCCAATCCTCCTCCCCCAGCATTGCTCACTGCATTTCCTCATTTGCTGTCTTTCCATGTCGATTTGAAGACCGGCCAAGGATTTCAAGCCATTTCTCAAACGTTTGGGCCGGTTAGTTCTCAATCCACTACACTACAACACTAACAGTTTTATTTTATTTTATTTTATTTTTATTTTTAATATTACAATGATTTTGATTTTTGCGTTCAAGTTTCAACCTGTGGAATCTATAATTTGGAGTGTTGGGCGTTGTGGGATATGAATTTTGGTTTACTGGGTCTGAATTTTCTGCATACCACTCACACTGCTCATGCTGTATTAGCTGAAATGGAATGTGATAGCTTAATGGGTTTTGCTTGCTTTTTGTTTCTTGTTGTGGGTTCTTTTGTTTTGTTTTGTTTTCATTTCCTGCTAAATTTACTTGTTAATTATAGGGAATATTTACTTACTCTGTTCCATTTTTGAGTTGAGGCTCATTCATTAGTGTTTTTTCTTTCAAAAAAAATACTTTCAGGACTCTTATAGAGCCATGTATAAGCCATTAGTTGTTCTTACAATATGTGAAAAGCTTCTGCTGGTATGCGTTTTTTGAATAAAAAGATGAATATGTTCTCAAGTACTTAACTCAAATAATCAAACTTTCAAGTGCTGAGAAGTGTATTAAATTTGAATTGCCAGCCTGATGTGGTCATAAACTGTGCTGCACTCTCCGTACCTCGTGCCTGTGAAATGGATCCTGCTGCTGCTATGTCTGTGAATGTGCCATCTTCTCTTGTAAATTGGTTATTGAGCTTAGAGGAGAGCAATTCTCTTCTGATCCAATTGTCAACCGATCAAGGTGAAGCCACTCTTAATCATTTTGTTTTAGATTTGGCTTAATAAAACCAGGCAAGAGAAAAGGGAAAAAAGAAAAAAGAAAAAAGAAAATGGCAATAGGAAGAACAAGAAGTCTCCACTGCAGCCACAATTTTCTTAATAATGTGTGGTAGAGAGGATGTTTAACTGTCTCCAGTAGTGAAAAACTTTTATTCTAAGACCCTTGTGGTTTGCCAGTTGAGGTAGAGAAGGTCAAGAAAAGTAGGATAGATATTGCTGTGAGTTGATCCTACAGTATATGTCCTTTAGAACTTCTATGGAAATGTGAAAAAAAAAGAAAAAAAAAAGGGAAGAGGGAGAAAAGAGGGGGGGTGGGGGGGCGGCGACGCTTATAAAGCTCGACTTTCTCAGCCTCCTTAAGCTTCACAAGACGATTCTTCACAGATTAATGCATTACCAGAATGGAAGAACCTTCTATTGATCTGGAGATTTTCATCATGTTATCACCTCTTTCAAACTATTTACAGTTCTAATATTTGCAGATGATCCTCTTGATCTTGAACCCAATTTTTACATTTTACCTGCTGAAATTTTTGCCAATCACATGTTACTGTTGATTCCATTGAAATAGAGTTGACTAGAATCAGGGTGTGCAAGAAAGGCTGTTAAATTATTTACCTGGGTTGTCAAATGCTTTATATTCCTACGGAGTTAGGCTTAATGACCTCAAAGAATTATCTCAGTACGAGAACATTTAAATTGTAGGAACTTTTTAAGCACTCGCCTATGCACGACTTCATATGATCTGCAGTTTCTCTTTGGTAATTCTGAAAGACTGCATCCACATTGCAGACATTGCTTTTTTCTATTTGAACCACTGATCTTTTGTTTTATACCTTTATGCTGATTATACCTAGATCGTGACTGATGCCATTTTCCATCAGTTTATGAAGGGGCGAAGTCCTTTTACAAGGAAGATGATGAAACTGTACCTGTAAATGTTTATGGGAAATCAAAAGTGGCAGCAGAGCAATTCATTTCTGAAAAGTGTTCAAACTTTGCAATTTTGAGAAGCAGTATCATCTTTGGGCCACAGACAGTCTCGCCAGTTCCAAAATCTCTTCCAATTCAGGTGTGTATACTGAAAACGGACCTTAAGTTGTATTTTTGCTAATTTGTTGTCGATTAGTTTAGGACCACCTGCTAATTCGATACAAGAGAATAATGAATATAAAGATACAACTTAGTAAATCCGACCCTGGTACTTTACTTCGAGTCAAATCACTGATTTTCATGTGATTAATGTAGTGGATTGATGGTGTCCTCTCCAAAGGAAATGCAAGCGAGTTCTTTCATGATGAGTTCCGTTGCCCTGTGTATGTAAAAGATGTTGTAGCTGCCATACTAGCTTTGTCCAAGAGATGGATATCAGGTATGAAGTTCATAACATTCATACTTTCATACTTGTTGGATCAACAAATTCTGGACCTGCAATATGTTTCCTTTTTTGTTAAATAGTTTTTTCTTTGTCTCTATGATACTATGGGTATTTTCTACTTTATATGCTTTCACTTATGTATTGATGGTTGTGAACTTGTGATATTCATGGAATTGCTGCAGACGGTAAGCAAACAAGGTTGCTACTAAATGTCGGTGGACCAGATAGGGTATCCCGTCTTCATATGGCTGAGACTGTTGCAGATATTAGGGGATACAATCCCTCATTGATCAAATCAGTGTCTGCATCAACGGTACGTATACTTTGTACCAATTGTAGTTTTTGTCATGCTCAAGATGCATAGTGATCAACACCTTTGTTGCATTACATTCTGAATCACAAACATGTCACTCATCAGTTTCAAGTTGCATTCAGATGACTTGATTTCCACGTTGCCTTGCGTTTGCTTGCCAACAAAAACCCTTCTTCTTTTCTTTTTCGGTGATGAGGAAAACCCTTTTGACTTTGCCTCACTAGCCAATTTGTTTACCCAAAATTTTCTGTAAATGTGTTGTATTTTCAGGTTGATCGTGGAGTAAAGTCTCCGGCTGACATATCCATGGACATCACTAAGCTGGTTCAGACACTTGCTGTTACTCCTACTTCATTTAGAGATGGTGTCAGATTGACGCTTTCAACGGAGGTTAAGTCTTGATGCCCTGAAGATACCGTAAATTGCATCCTAGTTGTAGTACTAAGGAATAAAAATCACTTTCTGTTCTACTGGATTGGGAAAAGATATCGTTAAAATTGTTCTGAAAGCAACAAACTTTGTACCCAAGAAACTTCAAATGTATACTTAAAATTTGCTGTTCAAAATTGTATGAAGGTACATACATTCATTGATTGAATTATTTGATGGGCATGAGCTCATCTAAATTGTATGCACAAACGTAAATATGGAGGGCTAAATTTGTCTTGCACCATGCTTAACTAATAGATAGTTCCAATCTCTATTGGTCACCACCAGACACATAAGAGAATTCTAAACCCTAATTCATACTACTTAACACATCAATACAATTGAACCGAACATGAAATCAATAAATTATGGTTTATTACTACTTATCAAGAACGGTTAGCACAAATGTTAAACATATCAAACTAGTGTCAAATATAAAATTCTCGATATTGTATATTTCTTCAACCAACCCAAATGCAACAAAGCTTGTCAAGTCATTTGACACGATTAATTAAACATAATGACCCTTTTAGAACTGCGTCCGTAAGAAGTACTTCTGCTCATAAAAGGTACTAATAAAAAGCACTTACTACTAGTTGCTTCTCTATATACTGCTTTTATGACTCGTAAATAATTTTAAATTTTTCTACTAAATGTTTCTAGAAACACTTTTAAGTATTTCAGAAGCAGTTCCTAACATGCATGACTGACTCAACTCGATTGCCACCGTAGCTTTTGGGCCTTCAGAGCATCAAAACATTTGGGCTTCTAAAGCTTCAAGAAATTTGGGCCAATCCGAAACCTTGTATCTTCCAATGTACATACAGTTCGAAAATACGGCCAATACAATTACACAGTTTCAGTGAGCACCCAAACGCAGCTCTGTCCCCTTCAGCTGAATCAGCTCTACAACGCCCCTCAGTTAGGTTCGTCCACATTCAATCCAAACCCCTATCCTTCAATTCTCATACGCAATCTGATATATGTGCTTCAGAAGATTGAGAAAGTTAGGGTTTCAATTTGTTTGTTATTTGATTTTCTGATCCATTTCCTGTAATTGCGCAGCAGAGAAAGAGAGGAGAGTATTGACGATCGAGCATGGGAGGAGGTGAACATGCACACGGAGATGGGGCCCACGGAGACTTCAGGGCCAAGGTGTGGAGCATGAGTGGGGGTCCGTACTGTAGGCCCAAGCACTGGAAGCGCAACACCGCCATCGCCATGGCCGGCATCTTCCTTGTCTGCATTCCTATCGCCATGAAATCTGCCGAGCTCGAGGTCTTTTTTTTTATTACCTAATCTCATCCCCATATTTTTCCTTTCGTTTCGTTAAAATGTTTTTAGATTTCCGTTTGGTTCTTGAGAAAATGTAGAAATCTGAAGGAATACAAGTTTTGGATCTTGGATTATAAAATTGTTAGGACCTGAATGCTCACTAAGCTTCTGAACTGAACCTAGCTATCATAACTTCTTTGGATTTATTTGAGGTTTAGATTTTTTTCTTGGTGAAATTAAGCAAATGACTACCTATGTACGCCTTTCAGATTTATTTTGTGAAATAGTCAGTTGCTTTTTTCTCCATGGTTTGTGGGAGTAATGAGGAGTACAGTGGATTATATACAAGATGATCCAGGATTACGGGTATTACTAGTTCTGATCAGGGTGGAAGATTGTCATCGTGATTGTAGGTTTGTCAACTTGTGATTGAAAGGGTCTTGCTTTGCAATGTGAGTGGTAGACTTGGAAAAATTGAGTAAACAGATGAATTTAGGTTAATGTATGAGTATAACCATAACTTAAATGAACAATTAAAATGTGATGGTGATAGCTGTGAGTTAGAGTTCTTCAAAACTTAATGATACTTTAACCTGAAGGGAAAACTCATGAAATCTAGTATCTAAGATAACTAGAGGATTGAATTAAGATATGCTTAAAAACATTCCGTGGACTCTTGACCTGAGTAGGCTTTGCTGTGACATGCTTTTTGAACTTCATTTTGATTTGGATAAAAGGTTTGCCAGCTTGAGTGCTTCCTGTCCTTTTGTTCTTGGGCTTCCTGTAATCAATTTTCTAGATAAGTATGACCTATTAAATACTTAACAAGCTACTAGTATTAGAGACCTTCATACTAAAAGTGGTTTTTCATTTTAATGAACTGTAAGATGTTCCTTGAGATTCATTTTTTATTTATTTATAAAAATATGAGAAGCGTTGAGTTTCATTTAGTTATGGACTTTTCATTGTTATAGAACATCACATACCTTTTGGCACCTGTAAAGTTGTTCTGTTACAAACAGTTCAATTATTAAAAAAATTCTGCACAAAGATGTTGTAACTTATAAATGGTGACATATATCTTATTTTTTCTGATAACAATGCACATGGGCTGAAATTATTGGCTCTTATATGCCTTTAATTGATGTACTTGGTGGTAGGGTTTATGATTCTTTTTTGGCAGTAAAAATCTGCTTGTGCATACTTGCTGAACTTGATAAGATTGTTACATTTCATGGTGTTAACATTAATTTTTTGCTAAACGTACTGTCCAGAATATCCAAGGGTCTTTAGAATTATTTTTTCCAAGTAGGGTAGGCTTTTTCTTTTTGGTTTCATCTTAGTTTGAACAAGAATGAGCATTTTGGGAATTATTTTTTTGGAAGATTCCCTAGATTCTTGACCTGAGTAGCCTAGAAGCTCAACTGTTAAAACACAAAACATTGTTGATACTAATTTCTAGGCTTGTTTCTTATACTTTAAGTTATTTGAAGATTAGGGCTAAAGTGCATGTTTCCTTGTCATGGACATAAAACTTATGTGATACTCTAAACAGCCACTCAATAATAGATACATTCTAGCTGAAGCCCCTAGGCTAAGGATGCATACAGACCCAGTATTAGATTACTAGCTGGCCAGAACAATTATGTCCATGCCCTTGTTGAAGTATGACAAAATGTATCCATCTTTGCTTATAGATTTTTAATGCCTTGGAAATAACGGGGTTGAAGATGTTGTTTAGTTGTTGGTTAGCCATGTCATACTTTTAATATATCATGAAAACTTTATGTAACTAAAAAACGTTAAGTGGTTCATATTAATATTTTATTTCCTTGGAATAATGACAGAAGGATATGTTGTTTAGTTTCTTTGCATCAGCAAAAGGTTGTCTTTGTTATATTATATCTTTGGGGTGCTTCTTATGCTTAATAGTCCTTAGTAATCCTCTTATTCTAAAATATATTCCTTAATAATGCATGTATGTGGGCTTAAGTTTTTTAATTACTTATCCAAAAAGGCAAACATTTCTGGTAGGATCAGATGCTGTTCCTCTTGAATGGATTTGAGCCACACCCTTTCTATGGCTGAATGACTGAAAATGTTCATAAACTGTGGTAATTATTAGTTCTAAGAGGACTTATATCTTTTTGCAGCAACGGCCACATAATCCTGTACGCCCGATCCCATCACAACTCTGGTGCAAGAACTTTGGAAACAAAGACTACTGAGTTTATTTAGGACCGTCGGGTGAAAGCAGTACCAGCGGAGGTTGGGTATCTAAATCTTGCAGAACGCAAATTATTCCTTGTATTGATGTTTGCAGAGAATATGAGCAGCCTTTTAACACATGTTGTGTTCATGTTTTCGTAATCTTGAATTTGTTACTGATTATGTGAGTTATTATTCACTTTGCTATACTGTCAATCTCCAAAATAAATTGTCTACCTCTGTGTCTAGCTTTTGTTAATAAAGTATTTGAATTGGCCTTGGTTGATATTGTTTGGTTGCCATAGAATCTTTAAATATTTACAAGACAAGAAAGAGGTCTAGACATTTAAAGCCAAACCACATATTTGAGGGATAAATGGGGAAACAAGAAAAGGTGTTGGAGTAGATTTACCCAATTTCAGGTTGCCACAGGCTAGCAGTCAAAATATGCTCAAAAGATTTTGTTCTGTTGCATCACTCAAATGGAATCAAATTCCGATCTGCTTGACTTTGAATTCTTCATTGGTTTTGCTCATACAAAGTATATAAAACTTTTGATTTGGCAGCAATGTGCAGGTCAATTTTGGCCATCTGAAGCTCCTAGATTGCTTCCACCAATTACTTTTTTTTTAATTTTTGTATGATTTTTTTTAACATCCAACCCTAGCCGCTAGGTGAGGTTCTTGCACATTTATTCTAAATTCGCTCCACACACAACATGCACAAGAAAAATTCCTCTTTTACAATCTATCGGGGCAGGTTACTACTACTAGGGGTGTGCATCCAAACCAGAAAACCGAGTCGAAGATATAAGATTAAATAATTAATTTTATTGATTAGAAGGGACAAAGGAATAATTAACTTGACAAAGTAAACTTATATGTAGTTGGAGATATTTATTAGGGGGAAGTGCTCTTTCTTTCTGAAGACAAGACTGGGTTTGGTGTTCAGCCAATTCGATTCGATCATTCTCTACAATTATTATTATTTATAGATTATTAGTTGTCATGACTCGTGACTTCTGCACAGTGCAATAAAGCTTTGATTTGACATTTCTCCCCCTTAATTGTCATATCAATTACGTCATAAAAATCACTTTTATCCTCCATCCATTCGTAACAAAAAGCTCTGAGTCGGGCTTAAATTATCCGAATTTTCACTTTGAATTCATTCTGTAAATTATCCGAATTTTCACCTTTGAATTCATTCTGTAAATAATTAACTTGAGATTTCCATCCATGGATTTCTTGTCGCATATCATTATGATTTGTTCGTTTTTCACCTAAAATGAGTTTGGGATTTTTGCTGAACATTCTTTCATAGTGTTAAGAGTGGTTATGCTTCAAATTTGTTTTAGGGTTTATTGTTGAAAGTTTGGGAATTGTTTGATTTGGGATTTTAATTAGAACCGTCATGCATGTGTTTAGGGTTTATTGCATCACTGTAGGTTTGTTTTTTTTAGGTCTCTCATGATTTGGTTCAAGTAGCGATCTCCTTAAGATAAATGTGCCTCCCAATAGTCATTTTCTTGGGTTGAGTGTGCTTGGGTCCTGCCTTTTGTGTTGATTTTGGAGAAGGCTCCCATGGGCTCTACCCCCTATTTTGAGAAAAGAAAAAAAAATGGTGTTAATAATCAGCATGTTATATAGCCTAATATTGCCCAAAGTAAACAATTACCCTACCCTTATAAGCCTAACTTTACTTCCATTCCATGCCATAAGAAAAAAAAAAAAAAAAAAATCATTCCACCCCAATATCTAGTTTCACCCTTGTAAAGGTCTTTCGTATTTTTTGAAGTGTCTCCACATTCGAAGGGTGTGATTAATCCCTATTTGAAATTCAATTTGCCTTTAACCACAAAGTGCTTCCAACGAGTTTCGAATTCTTGTCATTGAAGTATTGAATAGATTGCTAATTAGAAAATGATAGTTTGCCAACCGCATCACACCTTATGATTAGTTTCAATTTCTTTCACTACAGCTTATCAATCCTTAAACTGTTTTGTGATTCGAAAGCTTTGTTACAAACTTTAAAACCCCTATAGAATCTATGTTACTCGAAAGGATATTTGTTTGGAAACCCCAAGAGTAACTAATTTCCACATATGTAGATGAGTCAGTATTTCTCAGTGGTCCCACAAGAAGCAGCCGACTCTTTTAACCCAACCCAACCCAATTCAACCCAATTTAACCCAACCCAACCCAACCCAGTTCTTAGGGCGTCTCTCCAGTCAAACTCGTCCGCTTGCCAATCCACAGTTCGCAAATGAACCCTCTCTCTCTCTCCCCTATTTAAAGGACCACATTCGCATATATACGCCGCTATCTCACTGCCCGATGTTCCTTCGGGTAGCTTTCCCTCTTCTTCTCTGACCACCCACAGTCATACTTCCGCGTATTCTCTACCTGCCCAAAAATCCCGGTCAGCTCTACTCTCTCTCTCTCTTCCAATTCAACAGCTTCTTCAACTCATCAACAAAACTGCTTCTATTTTCACAGACACACACGCACACGAGTCACGACCTTTGGACCAAAGAAAACCCCTAAAAAATATATATATTAATATAAAAAGCAAAAATATAATAGTCAAAATAAAAAGGGGTTCGAAAATAAAATGCCTTTACTATAAATACATCCCAAGTCACACTCAGTTGAAAGCATTGGTTTTATTGTTGTTACTCCTTTTTTGGTGATTTTTTCTGTTATCTCTGAGCTGAGCTTTTTGAGAGGATGGATTAGGAGCTCGTGCTGACTTTGAGTTTTCGTTTTGCAAATTCCTGTAGGGCTCGCAGAATGTGGAACGCAGCGCGATTCGCCGCGTCCAGTTTGACCCGATCGACCAGGCGCTTCTCCACGGCGATTCCTGGTCCCTGTATTGTCCACAAGCGTGGCGCTGATATTCTCCATGATCCCTGGTTCAACAAGGTTCGAAAACAACAGCCTTCTCTTTTGTTCTTTGATTTGAGTTGAGTTTAGTGTATGTTCATCAGACACAGTTTCTTGATTCTGAAAGTAAATGTGAAGTTTTATTTTAAATTTTGGAGAAATTTTAGTTGTAAAACTGATTGAGCTTTGGTGAATTATAAAAAAACAAACCTAGTCCAATTTGTGAAGTGGATGATGCCTCGAAGTTTGATGATTTTTTTTGCCTTATTGGGTTTTAATTCTCTGTTCCGAATGTTTGTTTTCCTCAAGAGCAGGACACTGGATTTCCTTTGACAGAAAGAGATCGACTTGGGCTTCGGGGTCTCCTCCCACCTCGTGTCATATCGTTCGAGCAGCAATATGCTCGTTTCAGTGAGTGTCTTACACAATCTCTCCAAGTAGTACACATTTTTATATTGTTTGGCTAGAATTTTGGTTATTATTCTTCAAAGAAATCTAGTTGGGGTTCATCGTTATAGCACTTGACATACACTAAGCTAGGAGACTTCAATCAAAAAGTTAGTTTACGAAAATGAAAATGATGTATTAGCCCTTGAGGAGATTTTGTTTATAAGTTTTGTAGCATTGGCATTGAGGCCTTGTTTATGTAATGACATTACCATCTGATTTAACTTGTTAGTGGAGTCATATCGATCGCTAGAGAAAAATACTAAGGGCCAACCAGAAGGTGTTGTTGCCTTGGCTAAATGGAGGATCTTAAACAGGCTGCATGACAGGAACGAGACCTTATACTACCGAGTAAGTTTTGGTTTATATTTCCAGCATGTAGATATTGTAGAACTTTATATAATCTATCATCATTTGATGTGGTTTTCCATTACTTTCTTTTCCAGGTCCTTATTGATAACATCCAAGATTTCGCTCCCGTAATATACACTCCTACAGTAGGATTGGTATGTCAAAATTATTCAGGGTTGTTCAGACGCCCACGTGGAATGTATTTCAGTGCAAAGGATAAAGGGGAGATGATGTCTATGATCTACAATTGGCCAGCTCACCAGGTAGATGCTACACTCTTTTGTTTTTCTACCTTACAACAAAGTTGTACGTGGTCAATAATTTTCGAGGCCCAGTCATAAGCTCCAATGATCTTGATGTTTCTCTATTGGGATGTCCTTGATTTTTCAAGACATCAAAATACTAATTTTATATATATTATACCCTCAGTCTCTAAGTTATGTTGGTTTGTATTTGGTCTTCATTTTCCACTCTACTGCAGGTAGACATGATAGTCCTGACAGATGGGAGTCGTATCCTTGGCCTAGGTGATCTTGGAGTTCAGGGAATTGGAATACCAATAGGAAAACTTGATATGTATGTTGCTGCAGCTGGCATTAATCCACAGAGAGTATGCTCCTGCTCTCTCTCTCTCTCTCTCTCTCTCTCTCTATATATATATATACACACACACACGCACACACACACACACACACACACATTATACACACACATATATAGTCCCCTATCCCTCAAATAAATTTGAGGGACACTCTTGTAAGGCCCACTCGGTATTTCATTTCACTAATCCAAACAGTCTATTTTGTAGATATTCATTCAAAGATCATCTCTACAAAAAATCACTTGAATCCAATATCATTTGACCACTCAATTGAATTATTGAAATTTTAGTACTTTCTGAAAGCACCGTGTTCATTGATTTTGTAGGACACACTTGGATGTCGAAATGGTTTCTGATTTGTCTAATTTTTTGCAAGGATCATCTATGAATATAGACTTAAAAAATAGATTTTTTGGATTGTTGAAAGTTTTTTTTTGTAGGGGTTCCTAAAGGGTGTCCCTCAAATAAAATTATTTGAGGGATCCCTCAATAGAAGGGGACTCTGTGTGTGTGTGTGTGTATTTTATGCATGCACGTGTGTGTGCACATGCTTATTTCTATGTGTGTCCGCATAACACACTGATTCAACATAACTAAGTCTATTTGGTTTGGACTATATAACAGTCTTGGAGTCTACATTTTACGTTTCTGCTATTATTCATATTACACTTTTCTTGGTAAATAAGCAGTTTGGCTAGCTTTTTGATCACTAACCTCTGTACCCCTGTGACAGATACTACCGGTTATGCTTGATGTTGGTACTAACAATCAAAAGCTACTTGAAGACCGTCTTTGTAAGTAAAATATGAAGTAAATATCTTTCCTTTAATTGCATGGTTCTTTCTAATCTTTTTTCTTTTCTTTTCTTGTGTTAAATCCTTGTTGATACTGTATTTCCTGATTAATACATTCAACTGAACACAACTGTAGCTTCAGCGATTTACAATGTGTTTAAGTTCTTGTAAGGCAACATGGTGATACTGAATGTTCACTCTGTCTATTTTCTCAAGCATGAATTACCCTGTTTTGAGTGATAAATTGACTCCCAAAATATTACTCAGGACAAACATGTAGATTGACTAGTGCATGTTAGAGTTTATTATTATTTTTTTTAATTTCTAATGAATTCTTGTCAATAATATCATGTTATATTCTTGGTTTTTTTTTTTTTTTCTTTCCATCTTTACACTGAATGACTGGACTTAATGCTTTAAAATTTTATAGTTTACATCATGAGGATGCCTTTTCTCATGATTTTAGTTGGATAGATTTAGGACTTCGACAACGTAGGTTGGAAGGAGAAGAGTACATATCAATTGTTGATGAATTCATGGAAGCTGTTCATACACGTTGGCCCAAGGCCATTGTGCAGGTCTATTTTTGAGAAGTATTAACCTTTTATATTAGTTTGGTTTTTTATTTGTCTAGTAACTTGATTGTTTTTACTTTTATCAGTTTGAGGATTTTCAAATGAAGTGGGCTTTTGAAACGCTGCAACGTTATCGTAAAAGGTTTTGCACATTCAATGATGATATACAGGTGATTACAGGGTGTATGTCTTTCTATCTTTTATGGATTTGAAACGCATATGTAGCGTAATACAGATTGCTGCTATTCGAAAATCAGTACCTCTGATAGTTGCGCTTCATGTATCGTAGGGAACTGCCGGTGTTGCACTTGCAGGATTATTAGGAGCTGTGAGAGCCCAAGGTCGACCATTGGCTGACTTTGTGAAACAAAAGATAGTTGTTGTGGGAGCTGGGAGGTACTTGACATTGGTCATTGACTCAGAAAGATCCCTATATAGGCTTTTACATTGGTTGCGTGCGCATGTTACTAGGCACTCTGTTCATCCCTTTAATTCACTTTTTTTGCCTTTCAGTGCCGGACTTGGTGTTCTTAACATGGCTGTACAGGCTGTTGCAAGAATGGCAGGGAACGGTGAAGCTGCTGCAAAATATCATTTCTTTCTGATTGATAAAGATGTATAGCTCTATGTCAACTCTTTAAGTTCTTGCAGTACTTTGTGTGATGACTGATAGTTGTAACAATATTCACCACATTCAGCAAATTTATTCACTAACGAGCTTATGGTTTTGTTAACTGTTTACTATAATTACACTCTCATTTTTGTTGATATTGCTAACCTTCTGATGTGAACAAAAGGGACATATAATCAAATGTGTTCTTGAAAATATTTTGGCCTTTGAGTTGTGTATTTATGTAAATGTATCAGAGGATTCACTGAGAAATATTGTTTGGATACAGGGTCTAGTCACAAAAGAGAGGAAGAATCTTGATCCTATGGCTGCACCCTTTGCAAAAGAACCAGGAGCAATTGATGGGCTTATGGAGGGAGCTAGTCTAGTTGAAGTGGTAAATCTCAAGGGACTTCATTTAAGTACCCTCTACTGCAGAAAATAGAAAGATTTTGATACATAAGAGTCAAGTCACCTTGCTTAATACAAATTACCTTCAAGATTATACATCATAATTAATAAAACTTTAATTGTTTAGAGCCCAATTTTGTGCAGGTTAAGAAGGTCAAGCCCCATGTGCTTCTTGGTTTGTCTGGAGTTGGTGGTGTCTTCAGTCAAGAGGTTGATACTTTCTCAATAGCATTTGGTTATATTTTACGACTTCCTTATCACTTAAAGTAGATTAATTTACCGAAGATGATTTGATTCTGTTTGGATTTGTGTTGTTTTGACACCATGTGGCCTTGCACTGAATGATTTTTTTAATTAATGAACTATATGTTTTCTTGTGTCAGCAACTGACCTTCATGCGTAATGCTTAAACCATTTATTTGAATGTAAGAGTATCTAAGAGAGATAAGCCTGTTATATGTACTGCCCCAGATTTATAAGTTTCTTCACATCAATTCCCACTTTGAATTTCAGTGTTTCTGATTCACATCACATCATTTGAGGTATGATAACTCAGTTATTTTGTTATTCTGACCATCATACAGATGCACTGATGGGTTTACTTCATATTGTCGCATATTGAAAATTCATTGCTCTACCCTATTTGTTGTCTCAATTGTGGAAAATATTTATGGTTCCTTTTCTTTAAATTAGTTTCTTATAGGTATGGGTTGTCATTTCATTTTAGGTACTTCAAGCAATGCGAGAGTCGGATTCAGCTAAACCTGCGATTTTCGCTATGTCAAATCCAACCATGAATGGTTTGTTTCTCTGAACCTCATCAAACGTCACAAACAATTTCCTTATTGCACCTAGATTTTGTATCTGACTCTGTTTTCCCTATGTTTTTAAAAAACCAAAAAATGGAACAGCTGAATGCACTGCTGAAGATGCTTTTAAGCATGCTGGTGAAAACATAGTCTTCGGAAGTGGAAGCCCCTTTGATAATGTTGTTCTTGGTATTTTCCTTTTTAGCAATGTCTTTCTGTTATGGATTGTTTTGGCACCATGCAATTAGAGCAATGGGTTCCTTGACTTAATATTGGAGCCATTGCTGGCTGCAATATGGTGCTACAAATCTGACTTTTTTTACTATTGTCTGAATAATTTAACCTTTGACTATTCTAATTATGTTGGCAGGCAATGGAAAAGTAGGCCATGTAAATCAAGCAAATAACATGTACCTCTTTCCAGGGTTAGTTTCCTGTATCTTCTTGATTTCAAGTAACTATGTTCAAAGCTCGAAATATTAATACCATATTTTGGTTGCCTCTAAATGCAGGATTGGTTTAGGTGCACTTCTCGCAGGTGCTCGTCTTATATCGGATGGCATGTTACAAGCAGCTTCTGAATGGTAATAACATAAGACTTGGCTACTTCCTTGCTCTAACCTAAACATGGTAATATAACTATGCTGATGAGACAAAATTTACACTGTTATTAAAAGAGAAAAAAGGAAACAGAGTTGACACCTAAAAAAGAGTTGGGCTGTTTTTCCGGACTCTGGTATCAGCCTAGAAATTATTGTAGTGATTAGCTGACAGTTCTGGTAAGTATCACTACAATAAGAAATGCTAAAGGTGAACATGGCTTGAAGTTTGAAATTAATTTCTGACACAATAATTCTGTCCAGCCTGGCTTCATATATAACAGATGAAGATATCCGAAAGGGCATCTTGTATCCATCTATTCACAGGTAATATTCTCAGCTCCTCGCAGCATTAAGAGCTCGTCTTTATAAAAAATGGCATCGCAATTCTCAACTGCTGTAACAACTGAGAGGAGGGTGGGGCAACTGGTTGATTGTATTACCCCTGACTGTTTCTATTGTATATGGTGCAGTATCCGACATCTAACAGTGGAGGTTGGAGCTGCTGTCCTGCGGGCAGCTGTTGCAGAAGAACTGGCGGAAGGACATTGTGAAGTGGGGCCCAGAGAGCTCATGAACATGTCAAAAGTAAGAACTGATATTCAATCTTCCTTCCACAAAATACAAAAGCTCTTTTTAAAACACTCACAAAATGTCTAAGCGAATTTTGATTTAGAAAGCAAGCTCTAAATGTTAGACTACTTTTGCAAAAGGTCTGAACATGCCAAAGAGGACATATGTAGGTGAAGGCGTATACATACAGAAAATGCTATTCTAATAAACATCTAGTCGAACAACCATAACCAAGAACCTTGAAAATTGCTTTGCTAGCTTTTGCTTATATTGCCAGAGTTTTTAGAAGAAAAATTGTAATTTTCCTGAAATCTATTTTGGTTTTTATCTTCCTGTTGCAGGAGGAGACTCTGGAATATGTGACTCGCAACATGTGGTTCCCAGTTTATAGCCCTCTTGTTCATGAAAAATGAGGCTTTGGTTTTGTATTATCATACACTGTAGGCTGTCGTCGGAGGCTATATTTTTTTTGCAGCTCATATATCAATAGGTCTGCAGCTAAGCAACTTATTCTTGGTCTGTCTTTCCTGGATTCATGGTTTACAAGCTCAGAGAAGTAGAAGGCAAAGAAGGGAACAGAAATAAGTCCCTCTTATTAAACTGAAAAGAAAGTAGAAACCCATTTGTTTGAACAATGCATAATTATGGGACTAATATTAGTGCAATGTCTTTGTGTTAACTTTCTTTTACATTAACTTAATAACAAAGCAAACTGCACCCAAAAAAAAAGTTCCGTTGACTTGACGTTCCCCTTTGGTTTTGGGCCAAGGGACTTAGCCGTCCTAGGGTGACTACTACTCGTTTCTATAAACGCCGAGAGAGTCTTGGGTAAGGCAGCCACATGTCAAATTACACCCACAGAGAGTAAAGACATGCATTCAGAGGGTCTCGCCCTTATTTGAGTGTGCTACCAGTGAGGCGGTCCTATCTAAGACTTTTTCCTATCAATGTATGTATTTTAAATCTAGTGGGGATGAAAAAGTAAGGGAGAAAAAGACAGAAAAGGTCGTGTACATGTAAGATTTGTTTCTTATGGAATAAGTTGACACCAGTCTTTGCATGCGAAACTGCTTACTCTGCCCTGCAACTGCCTCTACCAAAATTCTCCAACAACGTGGGCACTTGTGTCACCACGCCCCCATTCTTTTCCTTGAAAATCTTAAAAACAAAAATACAAACAAATATTGGACCCTCTTTCACCACAATTTCCAATTACTTCTAAGAAAACACTAGAAGCATCCTCCCTCCAGTATGTATATAGGAACGAAAGAATATGTTATAAAAATAATAATCAGAATACGGAAAATACCACTGAATATTGGGAGTAGGATTGTATTTGATCTTGTAGTTTTTACATTGACAAAACTTTCTCGCTTTGATAAAACTCTTTTAAGATAAAGCTCTCACACTCTTAAATTTCTCTCTCTCTATTTTCTCTTTGGATCGGTAGTAGTCTACAATTGAATGATCAAGCTTATTTACAGGCAAATTGGGTGGCTTCCCGTGCATCTCCAAAGTCTTGTTTTCCCAACATCACCATTTTCTTTTTGACTATCATTTTCTTATTTTCTTTATGTGGGCTCCATCTACATCCTTTACAACACTCCCCATTGGAGAGCACATGTCCCTAGATCGGTTGCCTAATTAAACCTTGCTTGAAAAAACCCAGTGAAAAAAAACCTAAGCGAAGGAAAAATAGTACAACTTCATTTAGGGACATGAGGGTAATGTTTAATGCGCTCATGTTGCCTCGTTAAAACGTTGCTAGGAAAAACCCTAGTCAAAGGAAAAAGAGTACATCGCGCATATGTCTTGTGTTAGAGGACTCTTGAATGCTCCCCCTGATTTAGCATGCTCCAATTTGATTGCTTGTAGAGTTGCCGTAATCCGATGCCATGTGCTCGCTTTTGGAATGTACATTTTGGCAAAGATTTGGTGAAGAGATCTGCCAAGTTATCGCTTGAACAGATTTGTCTGACTTTAATTTCTTGACTTTTCTGAAGCTCTATGTCCTGTCACCCTTGATGTATCCTCATGTGATAGCATATCCAACAATACTTGGGGCATTGGTCGATTCACTGGAATAGAATAAGCCCATGTCTGTTGTCCCACGAAGATATTGTAGGATATGTTTGATACCAGTCCAATGTCGGAGAAGAGATGTATCTTGCTAACAAATTCACTGAAAATGCTAAGTCTGGTATGGTACATTGTGCTAAGTACAATAAAGCACCTATCACACTAAGGTATGGTACTTCTAGGTTAAGAACCATTTCATCATCTTCTTTTGGACGATATGGATCTTTCTTAGTGTCAAGCGACCGAACAACCATTGGGGTGCTATGTGGAATGGCTTTATCCATGCCAAACTTCTTCAATACTTTTTCAGTATAAGTTGATTGATGCACCAAAATTCCATTAGCATTGTGCTCAATCTGTAAACCAAGACAATATTTTATCTTTCCAAGATCTTTCATCTCAAACTTGCGTTTGAGATAATCAACAGTCTTTTGGAGCTCTTCAGGAGTTCCAATTAGATTCATGTCATCGACATATATTGCTACTATCGCAAATCCAGACTCTGATTTCTTAATAAACATACATGGACAAATAGGATCATTTGTGTATCATTCCTTTAGTAAATACTCACTGAGACAATTGTACCACATTCGCCCAAATTGTTTTAGCCTATACAATGATCTTCTCAATTTAATTGAGAACATGCCTCATAGTTTATTCCTGGCTGCTTCAGGCAGCTTAAGCCCTTCTGGGACTTTCATGTATATATTTGTATCCAATTCTCCATACAGATATGCGGTAATGACATCCATAAGTCTCTTCTCAAGTTTTTCTGAAATTACAAAACTTATTAAGTAACGAAACGTAATTGTGTCTATTACGGGAGAATATGTTTCCACATAATCAATTCCAGGCCTTTGTGAAAAACCTTGCGCAACGAGTCGTACTTTATACCTTGCAATCTCATTTTTCTCATTGCACTTTCTTGTAAATACCCACTTGTAACCTACAGGGTTCACATTGGTTGGAGTTGGAACAATAGGTCCAAAAACACTCATTTTTCCCAAATAATTTAATTATGCATGGATTGCATCTTTCCACTTAGGCCAATCTTGTCTCTGTGTGCATTCATCAATGGAGTAAGGCTCAACATCATCATCTTTTATGATCTCAGTAGCCACTTAGAATGCAAATATATCATCGATGATCATCTCATTTCTATTCCACAATTCATTAGTGGATGTATAATTTATGGAGAATTCTTGACTTTCAGGTACCTCTGCTACTTTAGGGGCGCTTGTCTCACCAAGGACACATTCCCTTTTAGGAAGTACATGTACTTAGAGGTGTCAAACGGGACGGGCCGGCCCAGCATGGCACGAGCCCAGCCCGTTTAAATGAGGCACGACACTGCACGAGCACGAATATTATTGGGCCATGTTCGGCACGGCATGAAAACTTAGGCGGGTCGGGATCAAAAAATGAGATCCAATGGACTGGACCGGCCCATGGCCCGACATAGGCCGGGCTTGGCCCGAGCACGCTTCAAGCACGGCACGAGCCCAACCACGGCCCACTTAACATTTTTTTCTTTCTCAAAAGTCAAAATGCAATAATTTGACATATAATGTCATTGTTTATATATATATATATATATATATTTTAATCATAAATATATATTTGATTTCTTTCATTTTAGAGAAATTACTTGGGTCCTTAATTAATTAAACATATCAACTACAAATTAATTAAATAACATTGGACTTGATATCTAATCAGTACATATGACATATACGTTTTTGTTATAATCAAAGCAAGACATTTTTTCACATATAAAATAATAAGTTGTTTAAAAATGAAAAGTTGAAGTGGACTTTGTGAAGTTGGACACTTTTTGCCCTCGCCATTTCATATTGTTTGGATGTTTGATTGATTAATGTTTTCAAATAGTTTATCATTTCTTGCCTCCAATTATATTTTTAATGTTTATAATTTGAATTATCTAGTGGAAAAAAAAAATCCAGTGAAAAAAATTCAAATTAAATGGATTGGTTCTTAGGCCCGAGTATGGCACGAGCACGAGCACGAGCACGGGCACGGCACAAGCTCGGCCCGGCCTGTTTCAATATGGACATGGGCTTTGGGTCGGGCTGGGATAAATGATTTTACTAAATGGGCCGGCACGACACAACCCAATAAATTAAATGGGCCGGTCCGGCCCGACCGTTTGACACCTGTACCTGTACCTCTTTGGGGGCATTTGTATTATGAATTATGTGCTCTCCATTTATTTCATTTGGATTCATTTTTGCCATCCACTTCCTTTTTCGAGAGACTGAATCCTTTGAGCTTAGTGGTCTACCACGCTTCAGACATGCAATAGATGAATAATTTGTTGGCACATTGTTTTGTCCAGTTGGACATCAATCCTTGCAGGTGCATTTGCAGCTGGGATAGGATATGTGATTTTGTCACATTTGTTGCATCATTGAATTCATCTGGCATTTGATTTGCAATACTTTAGAGGTGAATGATCCTTCTCACTTTGTTTTCGCATTGAGTAGGATTGTATTTGCTCTTGTGGTTTTTACACTGACAGAACTTTCTCGCTCTGATAAAACTCTTTTAAGATAAAGCTCTCACACTCTCAAATTTCTCTCTCACTATTTTTTCTTTGGATACCGTATTCTACAACTGAATGAGCAAGCCTATTTATAGGCAAATTGGGTGGCTTCATATGCATCTCCAAAGTCTTCTTCTCCCAACATCATCATTTTCCTTTTGACTATCATTTTCTTATTTTCTTTGTGTGGGCTCCATCTACATCCTTTACAACATAATCAACAATTTTCTACTTCTTATTATTTATTTGAATATGAACCTCAAAATTCAAAGGCCTTCCAAGAACATTTCACTATAAAAGAAAAGAAGGCTCTCCTTCTGTTTAATACACATCTCAATTCTCACAGGCCGTCCCGTTTCGAATCTATCAATGGCAGAAGCAACAAAGAGGTAGCCCTTTAGACTTCTTTATGCTTTGTTTCCTTGTCCGATTTCCAATCCCTTTAATTGTTTTTGTTTCTATGAAATTGGTGTTTGTGTTTTCTTAGGTATGCAGTTGTTACTGGAGCAAACAAAGGCATAGGATTGGAAACTGTCAGGCAGTTGGCCTCAAAGGGGTTCACCGTAGTCTTAACTGCCCGAGATGAGAAGAGGGGTCTTGAAGCTGTTGAGAAACTCAAAGAGTCTGGCCTCTCTGGTCAAGTGGTTTTTCATCAACTTGATGTAGCTAACCCTGCTACTGTTGCTTCCTTGGCAGACTTCATCAAAACCCAGTTTGGGAAACTCGATATCTTGGTATGTATATGATCATAGCTGCAGGTTTCTTGAAAAAGTTTACGTCTTTTGAATTGAACTCTTAATCCGAACGCGATTTAATTGAAGGAGATGAAATATGGAATCATATAGAAAATGAAATTGGAGAATAAAAATAGCAAACCAAGTAATAACTAGCGTAATAATATCATCAACAAGTTAATCTTTGAAATAATTAGAAGTCTTAGGGTTTTTGAATAACAAAACAAGTTTCACATAACTACCAGTTGTGGAAGATTTTACTTTTAAATCCCTTTCTGTACAATTTACAAGTATCCTAGAAAGATCAGTGGCTGGAATTAAGGGGTTTGGCAAAGTAACATAATTACTGTGCTTCTTTCAAGGCATTGGCCTTTATGGTTGGTATGGTTGTAAAAATAGAGAGATTGTCAGAGTACTCAGAGGATCTATCAACTTTCTTTTCATTTCGTTTTCTATAAAAAAAAATCTGTTCTTTTCTTTACTAAAAGAAAACAGAAAGTGAAACAGTTGGGACTCTGCACAGGTGAACAATGCAGGGATTTTTGGAAGCATATTAGATGGTGATGCTTTTAAAGATGTAATAGCCTCTGGTGCTGCGGTAAGTCTTTTGCATAATTTTTATCAATAGCTAGCTATCAAAAACTAAAAAAAGCTTCAATGTATGTGCCAAAGTGAGAATTTAAACTGATCTGTGGTTTGGCAAACTTTAATCAACATTTTTCTTGTTTGGAGTGTTGTGTAAGTGGTGGGCAATAGGCACCATAATAATAAGTTTGTTTTTGCTGATACAGGAAAGAGGAGGAGTTGATTTGAGTAAACTAGTGACTGAAACTTATGAGTTCGCAGAAGAATGCTTGCAAATAAACTATTATGGTGCTAAAAGAACAGCTGAAGCACTTATCCCACTCCTCCAGTTATCTGACTCACCGAGAATTGTTAATGTTTCGTCTGGCGCGGGGAAGTTAAAAAACATACCAAACGATTGGGCTAAAGGAGTTTTTACTGATGCCGAAAACCTAACAGAAGAGAGAGTAGATGAGGTACTGACTGAGCTTCTAAAAGATTTCAAGGAGGGTTCACTTGAAAGTAAGGGCTGGCCCTCTATGCCTGCCTACATAGTCTCAAAAGCAGCACTGAACGCATATACAAGGATTCTAGCAAAGAAGTACCTCAATTTTCGCATCAATTCGGTCTGCCCTGGCTTTGTCAAAACAGATATGAACTGCAATGTTGGCGTCTTGCCTGTCGAAGAAGGTGGTGCCAGGGTTGCGAAGTTTGCATTGCTGCCCAATGATGGCCCTACTGGCTCCTTCTTTGTTCACAATGAAGTGTCAGATTTTTGATTGAAGATGATCCATTTATGCAAATTTAATACGATTCGCTTATTGGGCAATATCTTGTACTGTAATGTAATTTTAAGTATTTTGGTATGTATATTGATTGAAGGATCATGCTTATTGTGTACACGTACCAAGTACCCTAGAAAGATCAGTGGCTGGAATTAAGGGGTTTGACGAAGTAGCATTCTCCTTGTTCCAATCAAGGGGAGAGAGTCTTGGGTAAGGCAGCCGCTTGCGAAATCACACTCACAAAGAGTCAAGACCCACATTCAGAGGACTCTCACCCTTATTTAAGTGTGCTACACTGCTACCGGTGCGGCGGTTTTATTTAAGATTTTTTCCTATCAAAAGGTGAAAGTTGTCACAAGTAAATTAATATCCATGTTTGTACAAGGATATTATTAGTCAATTAGAAATTTTCTGGGCTGAAAGTCTTGCATGCGAAACTGCTTGCCACTGCCACCACCAAAATTCTTCAACAACGTGAGCACTTGCGTCACCACGCCCCCATTATTTATCTGAATATGATTCCCAGAATTCAAGGGCTTTTGAAGAACATTTCATTATAAAAGAAAAGAAGGCTCTTGCTGTTTAATACACGTCTCAATTTTCACAGACCGTCCCGTTTCGAATCTATCAATGGCAGAAGTAACAAAGAGGTAGCACTTTAGACTTCTTTATGCTTTGTTTCCTTGTCCGATTTCCAATCCCTTTAATTGTTTTTGTTTCTATGAAATTGGTGTTTGTGTTTTCTTAGGTATGCAGTTGTTACTGGAGCAAACAAAGGCATAGGATTGGAAACTGTCAGGCAGTTGGCCTCAAAGGGGTTCACCGTAGTCTTAACTGCCCGAGATGAGAAGAGGGGTCTTGAAGCTGTTGAGAAACTCAAAGAGTCTGGCCTCTCTGGTCAAGTGGTTTTTCATCAACTTGATGTAGCTAACCCTGCTACTGTTGCTTCCTTGGCAAACTTCATCAAAATCCAGTTTGGGAAACTCGATATCTTGGTATATATATGATCATAGCTGCAGGTTTCTTCAAAAAAGTTTCTGTCTTTTGAATCCAACTCGTAATCCAAATGCGATTTAGTGGAAGGAGAAGAAATATGGCATTGGAGAATAAAAACGGCAAACCAAGTAATACTAGCTTAATAATATCATCAAGAAGTTAATCTTTGAAATAATTAGAAGTCCTAGGCTTTTTGAAGAACAAAACAAGTTTCACATAACTACCAGTTGTGGAAGGTTTTACTTTCAAATCTAACTCTATGTCTGCCACTCTGTTTTTGTTTCTTGGAATCTTTTCATATATGATATAATCCCTTTCTGTACAATTTACAAGTACCCTAGTAAGATCAGTGGCTGGAGTTGAGGGGTTTGGCAAAGTAGCATAATTATTGTGCTTCTTTAAAGGGATTGGCCTTTATGGTTGGTAATAGTATGGTTGTAACAACAAAGAGATTGTCAGAGTAATCAGATAGTGAAACAGACAGTGAAACAGTATGGTTGTATCAACTTTCTTTTCATTTCATTTTCTATAAAAACATGTCTGTTCTTTTCTTTGCTAAAAGAAAACAGATAGTGAAACAGTTGGACTCTGCACAGGTGAACAATGCAGGGATTGGTGGAAGTATAGTAGATGGTGATGCTTTAAAAGCTGCTGTAGCCTCTGGTGCCATGGTAAGTTTTTTGCATAATTTTTATCAATAGCTATCAAAAACTAAAAGCTTCAATGAATGTGACAAAGTTAGAATATAAACTGATCTGTGGTTTGGCAAACTTTAATCAACATTTTTCTTGTTTTGGGTGGGTGTGTAAGTGGTGGGCAATAGGCACCTTAATAATAAGTTTGCTTTTACTGATACAGGAAAGAGGAGAAGTTGATTTGAGTAAACTAATGACTGAAACTTATGAGTTAACAGAAGAATGCTTGCAAATAAACTATTATGGTGCTAAAAGAACAGCTGAAGCACTTATCCCACTCCTCCAGTTTTCTGACTCACCGAGAATTGTTAATGTTTCATCTTCCATGGGGAAGTTAGAGAAGATACCAAGCGATCGGGCTAGAGGAGTTTTTACTGATGCTGAAAACCTAACAGAAGAGAGAGTAGATGAGGTACTGACCGAGCTTCTAAAAGACTTCAAGGAGGGTTCACTTGAAAGGAAGGGCTGGCCTTCTTCTATGCCTGCCTATACAGTCTCAAAAGCAGCACTGAACGCATATACAAGGATTTTAGCAAAGAAGTACCTCAATTTTCGTATCAATTCAGTCTGCCCGGGCTTTGTCAAAACAGATATAAACTACAATGTCGGTGTCCTACCTGTCGAAGAAGGGGCTGCAAGGGTTATGAAGTTAGCATTGCTGCCCAATGATGGCCCTACTGGCTCCTTCTTTGTTCACAATGAAGTGTCGGATCTTTGATTGAAGAAGATCCATTTATGCAAATTTAATACGATTCGCTTATTGGGCAACATCTTGTACTGTAATGTAATTTTAAGTATTTTGGACACCAACAGATCCTTTTGACGTTCTTTCTACATTCAATAAGAGGATGGCATATATGATGTTTTATCTATGTAAAATTTCACCATAGCACACTGTTTAAATAACAAAAGAAAAGGTCAGGTGTTTCTGGCCTAACCGGAAGCCTTCCCCTTTGGTTTTAGGGGAAAGACTTAGCTGTCCTAGGGTGACTACTCCTTGTTCTTTCCTGTAGCATCTTGTGATGCATGCAAGTTTCTTGCGTTTTGAGAAGAGAGACAACGCTGCCAAATAAAGGCTAAAAGAGTATTGAGTAAGGCAGTCGCATCTGAAATCACATACACAAGGAGTTTTTTCTTCTTTTAGAAATGGAATTCATTCATAGAATCAAAGTAGCGTATATAGAACGACACGAAACAGTGACCTAGTTAAAACATTGTTTAGGGACAAATTCCAGGGTAGGAAAGAGTACCACATATATCATTGACTAACAAGAGAGTCTAAAACAATCACGCATGACCAATGCTAGAGCAAGATAAAATAAAACAGCAAACTGACACATAGACCTCCGACGAGAACACTATAACACAGTCCAATTGCCAAAAGAGTCATACTATGAAATTATAGTCCTTTTGACGCAGCGAGATATAGGGATAGGGAGATCGAACGATAACCCTACAATTAACAATGTCGGAATCCACCAACAAACTGAAATCCATCAGAGAAATTGAGTAAAACCTCAAATATATTGATTGAAAATAAGATGAATAAACTGACAAATACAATGCCATGTGTTGGCTTAAATAGAAAACAAAGAAACCCTAAAACAGTAGGAAACCCTATGTTCTAGCATATTCCTAAACTTACCTAACAAGAAAATAATAAAAATAATAGCTCAAAATCATAATAACAAAATAATATCCTAATAGATAACTTATTCTTCCAAATATAAAATAAAACATTAAATTAAATACAAATCTTAACAGAATCATAATTGTTTCAAACTTCCTTAATCAATTAGAAAATCCCAACGATATGCCTTCCTTCTTTTCCTAGCGCCATAATTGACATTTAATTGGAATTTTCCTCTCTTGCATGATTTTCTTACAACTTTGAGCCACTCCACTTTATTTTAATTAATTTTTCACACTTCGTCCTACATCACCTTTGCACAGCCACAAGACATTGAGAGTACCCGACAGAGAACACAATACACCAAGAAGAAAGAAAACATCCACTAAGCACACCATCTCTAGCCAACTCCAATAGCAATTGGTGATGAAAGAAGAGAAATATGCGAGGAACAACACAAAGAAGAGACTAATCACGCAAACAGGCCAGGAAAGAAAATAAAATAAAAAAGCCCTCAAGCATGCTGTATCATCTGAACACTAACAAAGAAACCTTCTATGAAAACGTAGTCCTTAAGACAGGCGGAGAATCAAAGATTAACTAAGAGGAGAACGAAGAAAACACCACGCAATGCAACAATAACAAAATTGGTCTAGCCATTTAACCTGAATACAGGGATCAAGCACAAGAGCATTCGCCAGATGCCAAGCCCACGAATGCTCCAAGAACACATTAAGGAATGCTTCAAGAACACATTAAGGAAGGCTCCTAGGAGATTCCACTTGACCAATCCCCATAGGTTTGTTAGGACGGACACCAACATCACCCAAATTCGCAGTCCCAATTGCAGAGTAACTAGCCAAACCTGTAAAGATGGGTAAAAGTGAAGAAAACCTATAGAAAATCATGAGTTTCATTTGAACATCAACATAGATAAATAAAATCATGGCAACGGAAGCTTAAGCATGCATCTATGAGTTCAACAACAAAAATTTTCCCATATATCTTTTAAGCCAAGTGATGGTTGTACTATTTTCCTAGAACCTACTTCTAAGAAGATTGGAAGGAGGAGTTATTTTTGGTGCGTGCTTTCAACCCTATGATCGAATTCCACCAAAGTTGTTGAAGCTTGAATGACTCCTTCAAAAACTCTAACTTGAGAGGTTCTCCAAAAGTCACCAAAATAGGTAACCTCTAAGTCTCTTCACCAACTAGAGCTTGAGAAGAAGATGGTGAGCTTAGTGAGTGGATGATCCTAGTAATCCATCACTAAGATAGTATGAAAGTGTAGAGAGACTTTTGGAATACTAGAGCTTTCTCTCTCTCTCTTGATTTTCACTAATGCTAAGGCTTCAAAAAAATGATAGTCATCTTTTACTTGAGTCAACAAGTTGACTCTAGTAACCAAAAGCCCATATGAACGCGTATCCCTTGAAATTGGGCCTTTGGGCTCAATTTTGTTTAAGTTGTCATACAACCCATAAAGCCCAATGAGCCTAGAATTCAAAATTCCCCGTTTAAAGCCTATTCCAACATTATGTGTCATTTAAATTAATTCCATAATTAATTTTCCCTTAACAAATTAACTAAGCTTAATTGATCTCTTCAATTCATCATCTCCATAACGGTTTCTCAAATAACTCTAGTTTAACAGTGTGCGATCCAATAGGTTCTAATTAGCAAGGTCGTGGGCAATTTGAACTCTTCGTAATTGATTTGTGAATTAAAACCCCCTTTTAATTCTCCATATTAGCTAGGATCATTAGTCCTTAGGGCTTCAACCATGCATGAGTGACACCTAGCAGTATGTCATGAATATCCAAGCTAAGTAGAATAAGTAGAGAACCTATTCAGTTGGAATTACAATGCAATACGGTCTTTCCCTATTACAATACTCTTAATCTCATTGCTAGGGCATGGTGCGTGTCAAACCCTAATGAGATTGTCAAGTCTTATATGATTTGTATTAGTATGACTAGAACATCTTTCTAGGTCATACCGAATACTCTGATATGAGATTTGCTTAATCATATCTTCCGAGCATTCTCATTCTTTACTGAAGGATACCGATTCCATGTTGTACACACACATGTCTACATGAGTTAATCAAGAACCCCAACAATGCTTGTACCACGTCCGTGATTAAGACATGTATTTATAGCATTATTAAAGATCCACAACCTTCCCATAAGACAAGCATGGTGCCTCAGGACTAAGTACTAATTTGCATTATTGCAACTTGGAGTTTCTTGTTTCACATATAAGTAAAATTTCCATATAAGAAACTCTCGTTTGATAAGTGTCATTACAATAAGAAATGCTAGAGGTGAACATGGCTTGAAGTTTGAAATTAATTTCTGACACAATCATTCTGTCCAGCCTTGCTTCATATATAACAGATGAAGATATCCAAAAGGGCATCTTGTATCCATCTATTCACAGATAATATTCTCAGCTCCTTGCAGCATTAAGAGCTCGTCTGATTTTTATCAAAAATGGCATCGCAATTCTCAACTGCTGTAACAACTGAGAGGAGGGTGGGGCAACTGGTTGATTGTATTACCCGACTGTTTCTATTGTATATGGTGCAGTATCCGACATATAACAGTGGAGGTTGGAGCTGCTGTCCTGCGGGCAGCTGTTGCAGAAGAACTGGCCGAAGGACATTGTGATGTGGTTCCCAGAGAGCTCATGTACATGTCAAAAGTAAGAACTGATATTCAATCTTCCCTCCACAAAATACAAAAGCTCTTTTTAAAACACACAAAATGTCTAAGCGAATTTTGATTTAGAAAGCAAGCTCTACATGTTAGACTACTTTTGCAAAAGGTCTGAACATGCCAAAGAGGACGTATTTAGGTGAAGGCGTATACATACAGAAAATGCTATTCTAATAAACATCTAGTCAAACAACCATAACCAAGAACCTTGAAAATTGCTTTGCTAGCTTTTGCTTATATTGCCAGAGTTTTAGAAGAAAAATTGTGATTTTCCTGAAATCTATTTTGGTTTTTATCTTCTTGTTACAGGAGGAGAGTCTGGAATATGTGAGTCGCAGCATGTGGTTCCCAGTTTATAGCCCTCTTGTTCATGAAAAATGAGGCTTGGTTTTGTATTATCGTACGCAGTAGGCTGTCGTTGGAGGCTATATTTTTTTTGCAGCTCATATATATCAATAGGTCTGCAGCTAAGCAACTTATTCTTGGTCTTTCTTGGATTCGTAGTTTACAAGCTCAGAGAAGTAGAAGGCAAAGAAGGGAACGGAAATAAGGCCCTCTTACTAAACTGAAAAGAAAGTAGAAGCCCATTTGTTTGAACAATGCATAATTACGTGACTAATATTAGTGCAATGTCTTTGTGTTAACTTTCTTTTACGTTAACTTAATAACAAAGCAAACTGCACCCAAAAAAAAAAAAAAAAGTTCAGGTGTTTTTGGCCTCACAGTAAGATCCCAGTTGACTTGACCTTCCCCTTTGGTTTTGGGCCAAAGGACTTAGCCGTCCTAGGGTGACTACTGCTAGTTTCTATAAACGCCGAGAGAGTCTTGTGTAGGGCAGCCACATGTCAAATTACACTCGCAAAGAGTTAAGACCTACATTCAGAGGGTTTTGCCTTTATTTGAGTGTGCTACCGGTGAGGTGGTCCTATCTAAGATTTTTAACTATCAATGTATGTATTTTAAATCTATTAGGGATGAAAATGTAAGGGAGAAAAAGACAGAATTTTCGAAAGGTGGTGTGTATGTAAGATTTATTTCTTATGAAGTAATTTGATCCATGTTTCTATAGGATATTATTATTTACATTATTAGTCAATTAGAGTAGTCAAAACCACCAATCTTTGCATGCGAAACTGCTGACTCTGCAACTGCCTCCACCAAAATTCTCCAACAACGTGGGCACTTGTGTCACCACGCCCCCATTCTTTTCCTTGAAAATCTTAAAAACAAAAATCCAAACAAATCACTCTCAAGCTAACCACACACGAGCCAAGAACACCAAGAAGTTCTTGCTCAATAGGAAAGAATACACTAAAAACAATACAAAGAAATAAACCTCTCACAAACACAAGGAACCAATAAAGAAGACTCAACCTTTGAAATGGCTTGATCTTTCATCGACATCTTGTGTAGCCAAAGATGAGTTTATCTCCACCTTCATGGTGATGTTCTCTAGTGTTTCTCTCTTTGTGGAAGTATCTCTCACTTCTATTTTAGCCTCTCTGAGCAATGGTGCTCATGGCTCCAAATGGTGAGGCACAAATGGCCACTCTTCTTTTGCATGCACCATTTCTTCCTTTTATAAACCCATGCAGCTCTCCAAATGAGAGCAACCACATGCCAACGAAGCCACGTGATGGCCAGCCAAAGAAGGAAAAAATTCCTTCATCATTGCACCACCACCATGCATTGTCTCTCACCAAAGACATCATCATTCCATGCAATATTATTGGCCACCAACTTCAACAATTGCGGCTTCCCATTTTAATCTTCCTCTAACAGGTTGGCCACGTTATTGGTCATTAGAGTAATCAAATTCACCAGTCTTTGCATGCGAAACTGCTTACTCTGCTCTGCTACTGCCTCCATCAAAACTCTCCAACAACGTGGGCACTTGCGTCACCACGCCCCATTATTTTCCTCGAAAATCTTAAAAACAAAAGAGTAGTCAAATTCGCCACTGCAACTGCTTACTCTGCTCTGCAAAAGCCTCCACCAAAATTCTCCAACAACGCGGGCACTTGCGTTACCACGGCGCCATTTTTTTCATTGAAAATCTTAAAAACAAAAATCCAAACAAATATTGGTCCCTCTTTCACCACAATTTCCAATTACTTCTAAGAAAACATTAGAAGCTTCCTCCCTCCAGTGTGTACATAGGAACAAAAGAATCAATAATTTTCTTCTTCTTACAAAGGCTGCTGTCCTCCACCATGAAGAAATAAATTTGATTTCTTCTTACAAAGGTTCTTAGACACGTGGGTGCAATTTGGGCTAACAAAATTAACAAGGGCTGCTCAAAACACATCACATGCCATCAAATTTGAACCAATTTCAACACAAAATTCAAAGGATTTCCAAGAACATTTCACTATAAAAGAAAAGAAGGGTTCCTTCTGTTTAATACACATCTCAATTCTCACAGACCGTCCCGTTTCGAATATATCAATGGCAGAAGCAACAAAGAGGTAGCACTTTAGACTTCTTTATGCTTTGTTTCCTTGCCCGATTCCCAATCCCATTAATTGTTTTTGTTTCTATGAATTTGGTGTTTGTATTTTCTTAGGTATGCAGTTGTTACTGGAGCAAACAAAGGCATGGGATTGGAAACTGTAAGGCAGTTGGCCTCAAATGGGTTCACCGTAGTCTTAACTGCCCGAGATGAGAAGAGGGGTCTTGAAGCTGTTGAGAAACTCAAAGAGTCTGGCCTCTCAGGTCAAGTGGTTTTTCATCAACTTGATGTGGCTAACCCTGCTACTGTTGCTTCTTTGGCAGACTTCATCAAAACCCAGTTTGGGAAACTCGATATCTTGGTATGTATATGATCCTAGCGGCAAGTTTCTTGAAAAAGTTTATCTTGGTATGTATATGATCCTAGCGGCAGGTTTAATAGAAGGAGATTAAATATGGAATCATATAGAAAATGAAATTGGAGAATAAAAATAGCAAACCAAGTAATAACTAGCGTAATAATATCATCAACAAGTTAATCTTTGAAATGATTAGAAGTCTTCGGCTTTTTGAAGAACAAAACAAGATTCACGTAACTACCAGTTGTGGAAGATTTTACTTTCAAATCTAACTCTATGTCTGCCACTCTGTTTTTGTTTCTCGGAATCTTTTCATATTTGATATGATCCCTTTCTGTACAATTTACAAGTACCCTAGAAAGATCAGTGGCTGGAATTAAGGGGTTGGCAAAGTAGCATAATTATTGTGCTTCTTTAAAGGCATTGGCCTTTATGGTTGGTATGGTTGTAAAAACAAAGAGATTGTCAGAGTACTCAGAGGATCTATCAACTTTCTTTTCATTTCATTTTCTATATATAAAAAAATCTGTTCTTTTCTTTGCTAAAAGGAAACAGAAAGTGAAACAGTTGGACTCTGCACAGGTGAACAATGCAGGGATTTATGGAAGCATATTAGACGGTGATGCTTTTAAAGCTGTTATAGCCTCTGGTGCCATGGTAAGTTTTTTGCATAATTTTTATCATATAAAAAACTAAAAGCTTCAATGTATGTGCCAAAGTGAGAATTTAAACTGATCTGTAAGTGGTGGGCAATAAGCACCATAATAATAAGTTTGTTTTGGCTGATACAGGAAAGAGGAGAAGTTGATTTGAGTAAACTAGTGACTGAAACTTATGAGTTTGCAGAAGAATGCTTGCAAATAAACTATTATGGTGCTAAAAGAACAGCTGAAGCACTTATCCCACTCCTCCAGTTATCTGACTCACCGAGAATTGTTAATGTTTCGTCTGGTGCGGGGAAGTTAAACAACATACCAAGCGATTGGGCTAAAGGAGTTTTTACTGATGCCAAAAACCTAACAGAAGAGAGAGTAGATGAGGTACTGACTGAGTTTCTAAAAGATTTCAAGGAGGGTTCACTTGAAAGTAAAGGCTGGCCTTCTTCTATGCCTGCCTATACAGTCTCAAAAGCAGCACTGAACGCATATACAAGGATTCTAGCAAAGAAGTACCTCAATTTTCGTATCAATTCGGTCTGCCCTGGCTTTGTCAAAACAGATATAAACTGCAATGCCGGCGTCTTGCCTGTCGAAGAAGGTGGGGCCAGGATTGTGAAGTTAGCATTGCTGCCCAGTGATGGCCCTACTGGCTCCTTCTTTGTTCACAATGAAGTGTCAGATCTTTGATTGAAGATGATCCATTATGCAAATTTAATACGAGTCACTTATTGGGCAACATCTCGTACTGTAATGCAATTTTAAGTATTTTGGTATGTATATTGATTGAAGGATCTAGTGCATTGTTTACATTTCTACCATTCATATGTTAATGTGCAAAAATGGTAAACTGATTTAGTATGTAATTGCTGGTTTAGTGTTATACTTAGCTTATAGGCTAAGCTGTCTATAATAGTCAAAATGGTTTGTTAAGTCTTATAGGACTTGACAGGACAGGTGTCATAGTCTTACTAATAGTGTAGTTGGATGGTTGAGATTGAAGCTAGGATTTGTCTAGCTCTCTCTCTCTTCTAACAGTAATATGAGCTGTGAGTGAAACAGCTCGATATACCCAACGAAATACAAAAAGTTTTACCGAGCATTTTATTTCCTTCACTCTCTTTTTCAATATACTCATTCCTCCATTTTTATCAGAAGCTTATTAAACACTAACATGGCCTCAGAGCCAGGTTGGGTCTGAATTTCTGGGCATTGTGACTGTGAGGTTAGGTTTGAATCTGTGAGCAAAAGCTCGTTGTGTGATTCTTGAGCTCAAATCAGTAATCTAGACTAACATGTCTGGATCTGGAGGAGGAGAACTCAGGGCACCCATTTTTAATGGTGAAAATTTCAATTTCTGGCAAATCAAAATGAAAACCATCTTCCGTTCGCACGAGCTGTGGGATCTTGTGGAGAATGGGTACAAAACTCCGACGAAGGAGGGGGAGGAGCTCACGGAGGTAGAGAGGAAGCTGATGCGTGAGAACTTGGTGAAGGACGCTAGAGCTCTGGGTATCATCCAAGGGGCTGTATCAGATCAAATTTTTCCACGAATTGCAACTTAGGAATCTACAAAGGCTGCGTGGGATATTCTAAAACAAGAATTTGTGGGTGATAAGCAGGTAAGATCTGTGAAACTTCAGGGTCTTAGGCGTGATTTTGAATATACTCGGATGAGTGATAATGAATCATTGTTTGGATATATTGCTAAGTTGTTTGATCTGATCAACCAAATGAAGAGCTATGGTGAGGATCTGAGCAATCAACGAATTGTTCAGAAACTACTTATTAGTCTGCCTAAGTCCTATGATAGTATTGCAGCTGTGATAGAGAATACAAAAGATTTAGACACTATTGATGCTCAGGATGTTGTTGCTATTTTAAAAGGATATGAGCAGAGGCAGGGGCGGAACTATTCATAGGCCTGAGATGGCCTGGGCCCCCCCATCATCTTCTAAACTCTTTGAATGTATAAAGAGTATAGCATAGATTGCACAAAAAATCCTATAATTTTAAAGCTTGTGGCCCCCCCAAATATTAAACTCTACCTCCGCCACTGAGCAGAGGCTTGATAGGCATGGTGACAATAGTGCAGAGAAGGCTTTTGCTAGCTTCAACGTTGGATCAAAGGCAACACGGTCTAATGGTCACACCAGTAAGTCTCAGAAGAATGCCAAACCACACGGGCAGCAATGGGGCAACAAGGGTGATGGAGGTAATAAGTCTAATTCCTCAATGAAAAATGAGACATACAACATTGGAAATAAATGCAAATTCTGTGATAAATTGCACTATGGAGAGTGTTGGTTTAAGAACAAGGTCAAGTGTCACAAGTGTAACAAAATTGGGCATATTGCAAAATATTGTCATACAAACAAGGCTGTGCAGCATATGAACTTTGCTAATCATGTTGAAGAAACAGGAAACTTATTCTTTGCTAATCATTCTGGAGAAGTAAAGAAGATGAGTGATGAATGGTACATAGATAGTGGATGTAGCAATCATATGACATCCAGGGAAGACTTGCTTGTAGACATTGTCAGAGAAGTGAAAGCAAAGGTTCAAGTAGGCAATGGAGTTTTGGTTGAAGTGGCAGGAAAAGGGACATTGATCATTGAAACAATGAAGGGTAAGAGGTATATAAAGGAGGTTATGCTTGTACCTAGTCTAGCTGAAAATTTGCTAAGTGTAGGACAGAAGACAGAGCATGGCTATTTTCTTGTATTTGGAGATCACAAGGTTGACATCTTCGATGATAGTTCCTTAAGTAACATGGTGGTAAGTGTAAAGCAAAAGGGGAACAGGTGTTTTCCTTTAACTTTCAACAAAATCAAGGTGATTGCCTTGAAAACAAATGTGCAAGAATGCTCCAAGATATGGCACAAGAGGTTTGGGCACTTAAACTTTCGAAGCCTCAAGCTACTGCAGAGCCAAGCAATGGTATTGGGGCTGCCTGAAATCCAAAACGGTGAAGTGTTGTGCCACAGTTGTGTATTGTGGAAGGGTCACAGGGAGCCATTTCCTAAGGAATCAAAGTGGAGAGCCAAGGAGCCATTAGAATTGATTCATTCAGACTTGTGTGGTCCAATGCAAACAGCAAGCCTAGGTGGAAATAAATATTTTATCACATTCATAGATGATTTTTCAAGGATGTGCTGGGTTTATTTTCTGAGAAACAAGTCCGAGACATTCCATGTGTTCAAGAAATTCAAAGTAATGGTGGAGCTTCAATCCGGATACCATGTGAAGAGGTTGAGGATTGATCGGGGAGGAGAATACATCTCAGCTGATTTTCTCCAGTTTTGTGAAAATCTGGGAATAGAAAGGCAACTCACAGTTGCTTATTCTCCACAGCAAAATGGCGATGCGGAGAGGAAAAACAGAACCATTGTAGAAATGGCAAAGTGCATGATTCATGACAAGGAGCTTCCCTACACGCTTTGGTGTGAGGCAGTGAATACCTCTGTGTATTTACTTAATAGAAGTCCAACCCGAGCTTTGGAGAATACTACACCTTTTGAGAAGTTTAGTGGGAGAAAGCCTGGAGTTAAACATCTCAAGGTGTTTGGCTCGGTGTGTTACTCACTTATTCCTGGAAAGTTAAGGCATAAGCTAGAAGCAACAAGTGCCATATGAGTTTTTATTGGTTATGGTAGATGTGAGAAGGGATATAGAATATTGAATCCTGCAACTCAGAAGGTTTTGCTGTCAAGGGATGCGGTTTTTGATGAGCATGGAAAATGGAACTGGGAGCAACACAAAGTGAAAGAAATCTGCATTCCACTTCCTACAGATGAACTGTCAGATATGAGAACAGCTGAATCAAAAGAAGAACCTACTTTCCAAGAACCTGAAACAGAAGAAGAACCTGCAGATGATCCCTCAGTTGATGACACACCTTTGAGGTACAGAAATTTGAGTGAGATCTATGCAAGTTGCCATTCATGGATAGTGGAGCCTGAGAACTTTGATGAAGCTGCACGGGATGAAGCTTGGAAGAAGGCAATGGAAAATGAGATGAACATGGTTGAGAAGAATCAGACGTGGGAATTGGTAAATAGACCTTTCAACAAACCTATAATTGGAGTAAAATAGGTGTACAAGACTAAGTTGAACTTGGATGGTTCGGTTCAAAAGCATAAAGCTAGACTAGTTGCAAAGGGCTATGCACAAAAGCCTGGAATAGATTATAATGAAACCTTTGCACCAGTGGCAAGGTTGGATACTATACGAACTCTCATTGCCTTGGCTGCAAAGAATAGTTGGAAAATGTATCAATTAGATGTGAAATCAGCTTTTCTAAATGGAGTGCTTCAAAAGGAGGTGCATGTAGAGCAGCCCGATGGTTTTATTGTGCAAGGAGAAGAGGATAAAGTGTATAAATTGCACAAAGCCTTGTATGGCTTGAAACAGGCTCCTAGAGCCTGGTATGGAGAAATAGACTCTTATCTCGTGCAATGTGGTTTTAAAAGGAGCACAAGTGAGGCAACATTATATGTTAAAGGCAGGGGAACCTCGGATTTGGTCATAGTATCTATCTATGTGGATGATATAGTTTATACAGGGAATTCTCAAGAGCTAATGCAAGATTTCAAGACTAATATGATGCAGAGGTATGAGATGACTGATTTGGGTTTGCTACATCACTTTCTAGGAATGGGAATTATCCAAAGTGAAGACTACATTTTCATATACCAGAAGAAATATGCTTCCACACTTTTGGAAAGGTTTGGTCTGCAGGATTGTAAACCGGTTGGTATTCCTCTTGTACCAACTGATAAATTGAAGAGAGATGATGAAAGTGGAGCTTCAAATGAAGCTGAATACAGAAAACTAGTGGGAAGTCTACTCTACCTCACTTTCTCGCTCTGATAAAACTCTTTTAAGATAAAGCTCTCACACTCTCAAATTTCTCTCTCTCTATTTTCTCTTTGGATACCGTATTCTACAACTGAATGAGCAAGCCTATTTATAGTCAAATTGGGTGGCTTCATGTGCATCTCCAAAGTCTTCTTCTCCCAACATCATCATTTTCCTTTTGACTATCATTTTCTTATTTTCTTTGTGTGGGCTCCATCTACATCCTTTACAACATAATCAACAATTTTCTACTTCTTATTATTTATTTGAATATGAACCTCAAAATTCAAAGGCCTTCCAAGAAAATTTCACTATAAAAGAAAAGAAGGCTCTCCTTCTATTTAATACACATCTCAATTCTCACAGGCCGTCCCGTTTCGAATCTATCAATGGCAGAAGCAACAAAGAGGTAGCACTTTAGACTTCTTTATGCTTTGTTTCCTTGTCCGATTTCCAATCCCTTTAATTGTTTTTGTTTCTATGAAATTGGTGTTTGTGTTTTCTTAGGTATGCAGTTGTTACTGGAGCAAACAAAGGCATAGGATTGGAAACTGTCAGGCAGTTGGCCTCAAAGGGGTTCACCGTAGTCTTAACTGCCCGAGATGAGAAGAGGGGTCTTGAAGCTGTTGAGAAACTCAAAGAGTCTGGCCTCTCTGGTCAAGTGGTTTTTCATCAACTTGATGTAGCTAACCCTGCTACTGTTGCTTCCTTGGCAAACTTCATCAAAATCCAGTTTGGGAAACTCGATATCTTGGTATATATATGATCATAGCTGCAGGTTTCTTCAAAAAAGTTTCTGTCTTTTGAATCCAACTCGTAATCCAAATGCGATTTAGTGGAAGGAGAAGAAATATGGCATTGGAGAATAAAAACGGCAAACCAAGTAATACTAGCTTAATAATATCATCAAGAAGTTAATCTTTGAAATAATTAGAAGTCCTAGGCTTTTTGAAGAACAAAACAAGTTTCACATAACTACCAGTTGTGGAAGGTTTTACTTTCAAATCTAACTCTATGTCTGCCACTCTGTTTTTGTTTCTTGGAATCTTTTCATATATGATATAATCCCTTTCTGTACAATTTACAAGTACCCTAGTAAGATCAGTGGCTGGAGTTGAGGGGTTTGGCAAAGTAGCATAATTATTGTGCTTCTTTAAAGGGATTGGCCTTTATGGTTGGTAATAGTATGGTTGTAACAACAAAGAGATTGTCAGAGTAATCAGATAGTGAAACAGACAGTGAAACAGTATGGTTGTATCAACTTTCTTTTCATTTCATTTTCTATAAAAACATGTCTGTTCTTTTCTTTGCTAAAAGAAAACAGATAGTGAAACAGTTGGACTCTGCACAGGTGAACAATGCAGGGATTGGTGGAAGTATAGTAGATGGTGATGCTTTAAAAGCTGCTGTAGCCTCTGGTGCCATGGTAAGTTTTTTGCATAATTTTTATCAATAGCTATCAAAAACTAAAAGCTTCAATGAATGTGACAAAGTTAGAATATAAACTGATCTGTGGTTTGGCAAACTTTAATCAACATTTTTCTTGTTTTGGGTGGGTGTGTAAGTGGTGGGCAATAGGCACCTTAATAATAAGTTTGCTTTTACTGATACAGGAAAGAGGAGAAGTTGATTTGAGTAAACTAATGACTGAAACTTATGAGTTAACAGAAGAATGCTTGCAAATAAACTATTATGGTGCTAAAAGAACAGCTGAAGCACTTATCCCACTCCTCCAGTTATCTGACTCACCGAGAATTGTTAATGTTTCATCTTCCATGGGGAAGTTGGAGAAGATACCAAGCCATCGGGCTAGAAGAGTTTTTACTGATGCTGAAAACCTAACAGAAGAGAGAGTAGATGAGGTACTGACCGAGCTTCTAAAAGACTTCAAGGAGGGTTCACTTGAAAGGAAGGGCTGGCCTTCTTCTATGTCTGCCTCTACAGTCTCAAAAGCAGCACTGAACGCATATACAAGAATTCTAGCAAAGAAGTACCTCAATTTTCGTATCAATTCAGTCTGCCCGGGCTTTGTCAAAACAGATATAAACTACAATGTCGGTGTCCTACCTGTCGAAGAAGGGGCTGCAAGGGTTATGAAGTTAGCATTGCTGCCCAATGATGGCCCTACTGGCTCCTTCTTTGTTCACAATGAAGTGTCGGATCTTTGATTGAAGAAGATCCATATATGCAAATTTAATACGATTCGCTTATTGGGCAACATCTTGTACTGTAATGTAATTTTAAGTATTTTGGACACCAACAGATCCTTTTGACGTTCTTTCTACATTCAATAAGAGGATGGCATATATGATGTTTTATCTATGTAAAATTTCACCATAGCACACTGTTTAAATAACAAAAGAAAGGGTCAGGTGTTTCTGGCCTAACCGGAAGCTCCGAGCTGGCTTGATAACCTTCCCCTTTGGTTTTAGAGAAAGACTTAGCTGTCCTAGGGTGACTACTCCTCTTTCTTTCCTGTAGCATCTTGTGATGCATGCAAGTTTCTTGCGTTTTGAGAAGAGAGACAACGCTGCCAAATAAAGGCTAAAAGAGTATTGAGTAAGGCAGTCGCATCTGAAATCACATACACAAGGAGTTTTTTTTCTTTTAGAAATGGAATTCATTCATAGAATCAAAGTAGCGTATATAGAACGACACAAAACAGTGACCTAGTTAAAACATTGTTTAGGGATAAATTTTAGGGTAGGAAAGAGTACCACATATATCATTGACTAACAAGAGAGTCTAAAACAATCACGCATGACCAATGCTAGAGCAAGATAAAATAAAACAACAAATTGACACATAGACCTCCGACGAGAACACTATAACATAGTCCAATTGCCAAAAGAGTCATACTATGAAATTATAGTCCTTTTGAAGCAACGAGATATAGGGATAGGGAGATCGAACGATAACCTTACAATTAACAATGTCGGAATCCACCAACAAACTAATTCACCAGAGAGTAAATCTCAAATATATTGATTGAAAATGAGATGAATAAACTGACAAACACAATGCCATGAGTTGGCTTAAATAGAAAACGAAGAAACCCTAAAACAGTAGGAAACCCTATGTTCTAGTATATTCCTAAACTTACCTAACAAGAAAATAATAAAAATCATAGCTAAAATCATAATAACAAAATAATATCCTAATAGATAACTTATTCTTCCAAATATAAAATAAAACATTAAATTAAATACAATCTTGACAGAATCATAATTGCTTCAAACTTCCTTAATCAATTAGAAAATCCCAACGATACGCCTTGCTTCTTTTCCTACATTTAATTGGAATTTTCCTCTCTTGCATGATTTTCTTCCAACTTTGAGCCACTCCACTTTATTTTAATTAATTTTTCACACTTCGTCCTACATCACCATTGCACAGCCACAAGACATTGAGAGCACCCGATAGAGAACACAATACACCAAGAAGAAAGAAAACATCCACTAAGCACACCATCTCTAACCAACTCCAATTGCAATTGGTGATGAAAGAAGAGAAATATGTAAGGAACAACACAAAGAAGAAACTAACCACACAAACAGGCCAGGAAAGAAAATAAAATAAAAAAAGCCCTCAAGCACGCTGTATCATCTCAACACTGACAAAGAAACCTCCTATAAAAGCATAGTCCTAGTGACAGGCGGAGAATCAAAGATCAATTAAGAAGAGAACGAAGAAAACACCACGCAACAATAACAAAATTGGTCTAGCCATTTAACATGAATACAGGGATCAAGCACAAGAGCATTCGCCAGATGTCAAGCCCACGAATGCTCCAAGAACACATTAAGGAAGACTCCCAAGAGATTCCAAAAACAATATCATTAATATTGCAAACAAGCTAACTTTTCTTTTTTCAAATTTACCCTTATTAAATATTTTTATTCAAAAATTTTACAACTTTTTTATTACTCTCTCCCACTATCACATTCTCTCTCTCACACACCCAGACCCATCTTCATAACCCACCACTCCACCCAGACCCATCCTCACACTTGGACTCCATTTATTAAGCAAATTGACACCTTCGCTTTGGCAAAGTCAACAAATGAAACTTCACATGCACCTCTTGAGTCTTAATTGAGAATCCTAACACGATTTGTGAGCCTGCTCGTTTTGCAGAAAAAAAATTTCCAGCTCCCTCCCCTTAACCCAAATTCAAAACCATTTGGAAGACTCCCACCGTCGCTTTTCCCCCTTCTCCATCATCCCTGCACTTATACCTCACCAACCCTCCCTGCAATTTCTCACCACACCCACCCCCACCCCCACCCCTTTCCCCAATCTCTATGTACATCCTCCCTGAAATTTGGGTTTCTGCAAAAGAACAAAAAAAAAAAAAAAAAAAAAAAAAAGATGACAAAATCATCGTATTCATATTTTTGTGGATAGACGTGTGAAGGAGGTATTGTAAAATAAATAAATAAAGATCAAACATGGGTGGGGTGGAAAATGAATGTGGCTGTTGGGTTTTCATCGGCGGGGGAGGAGTCGAGGTTGTGGTGGGAAAATGAAATTAATGGCTGGGGTGGGAGGTGGGGGTGGCTGCGCAGGTGGGAGGAGAGATGAGTTGTGGGTGTTGACTGCTGGGTTTTCCCAGAGGAGGGGGCCAGGGCGAGTTGGGGTGGGGATCGGGTGATTGAAAAACCCCTTTTTTTATTGTTTATTATTTTTTTTTAAAAAAAAGGGTAAATACGGAAATACAATTAATGTTCTTTTGTGTAATTAAATTATTAGTTTAAGTGAGAGGGAAGTGACATGTGTCGTGAGTAAAAGAACGAAAATTCAAAAGAGAAAGTTAGAAAAAAGATGCTAGCATTCCCCATCCTTAAACACAAAAATCCAAACAAATCCGATTACTTCTTATCATTTATTTGAATACAGACCTTTAAATTCAAAGGCTTTCCAGAAGAGAAGGCCTCTTCCTTCTGTTCAAAGGCTTCCCATTTCGAATATATCAATGGCAGAAGCAACAAAGAGGTAGCACTTTAGAGTCCTTTCTGCTTTGGTTCCTTGTCACATCTCCATTCGCTCTAATTGTTTCTGCTTACCATTTTTGTGTTATGAATTTGGTGTTTTTGTTTTTCCAGGTATGCAGTTGTTACTGGGGCAAACAAAGGCATAGGATTGGAAACTGTGAGGCAATTGGCCTCAAATGGATTCACTGTAGTTTTAACTGCCAGAGATGAGAAAAGGGGTCTTGAAGCTGCTGAGAAACTCAAAGAGTCTGGCCTCTCAGGTCAAGTGGTTTTTCATCAACTTGATGTGGCTAACCCAGCTACTGTTGCTTCCTTGGCAGACTTCATCAAAACCCAGTTTGGGAAACTCGATATCTTGGTAAGTATATGATCATAGCTGCAGGTTTCTTGAAAAAGTTTATGTCTCTTGAATTGAACTCTTAATCCGAACGCGATTTAATTGAAGGAGATGAAATATGGAATCATATAGCAAATGAAATTGGAGAATAAAAATAGCAAACCAAGTGTTAACTAGCTTAATAAATGTCATCAAGAAGTTAATCTTTGAAATAATTAGAAGTCTTAGGGTTTTTGAAGAACAAAATAAGTTTCACATAAACTACCAGTTGTGGAAGATTTTACCTTCAAATCTAACTCTATGTCTGCCACTCTGTTTTTGTTTCTTGGAATCTTTTCATATATGATATGATCCCTTTCTGTACAATTTACAAGTACCTTAGAAAGATCCGTGGCTGGAATTAAGGGGTTTGGCAAAGTAGCATAATTATTGTGCTTCTTTAAAGGCATTGGCCTTTATGGTTGGTATGGTTGTAAAAACAAAGAGATTGTCAGAGTACTCAGAGGATCTATCAACTTACTTTTCATTTCATTTTCTATAAAATAAAAAAATCTGTTCTTTTCTTTACTAAAAGAAAACAGAAAGTGAAACAGTTGGACTCTGCACAGGTGAACAATGCAGGGATTTTTGGAAGCATATTAGATGGTGATGCTTTTAAAGCTGTAATAGCCTCTGGTGCCGTGGTAAGTCTTTTGCATAATTTTTATCAATAGCTATCAAAAACTAAAAGCTTCAATGTATGTGCCAAAGTGAGAATTTAAACTGATCTGTGGTTTGGCAAACTTTAATAAACATTTTTCTTGTTTGGGGTGTTGTGTAAGTGGTGGGCAATAGGCATCATAATAATAAGTTTGCTTTTGTTGATACAGGAAGGAGGAGAAGTTGATTTGAGTAAACTAGTGACTGAAACGTATGAGTTAACAGAAAAATGCTTGCAAATAAACTATTATGGTGCTAAAAGAACAGCTGAAGCACTTATCCCACTCCTCCAGTTATCTGACTCACCGAGAATTGTTAATGTTTCGTCTGGCTCGGGGAAGTTAAAGAAGATACCAAGTGATTGGGCTAAAGGAGTTTTTACTGATGCCGAAAACCTAACAGAAGAGAGAGTAGATAAGGTACTGACTGAGCTTCTAAAAGATTTCAAGGAGGGTTCACTTGAAAGTAAGGGCTGGCCTTCTTCTATGCCTGCCTATATAGTCTCAAAAGCAGCACTGAACGCATATACAAGGATTCTAGGAAAGAAGTACCCCACTTTTCGTATCAATTCAGTCTGCCCTGGCTTTGTCAAAACAGATATAAACTTCAATGCCGGCGTCTTGCCTGTCGAAGAGGGTGGTGCCAGGATTGTAAAGTTAGCATTGCTGCCCAATGATGGCCCTACTGGCTCCTTCTTTGTTCACGATGAAGTGTCAGATTTTTGATTGAAGATGATCCATTTATGCAAATTTAATACGAGTCATTTATTGGGCAACATTTGGTACTGTAATGTAATTTTAAGTATTTTGGTATGTATATTGATTGAAGGATCTAGTGCATTGTTTACATTTCTACTATTCATCTGGCTCTTGGACTCATATTATCATTTACAATGTTATTCAGTCAGAAATTCTATGTGATCGATGTCCGGTATTATCGATAGTATATCAATAACATTTCGGTATATTTTGTTAGACTTAAGTTAGAGACAATAATATTGACAGTCCATCATTTAATTAAGGACGAAGTTTTGAGAAGAATTGATTATTCAATATTATCCAACTTAAATTGTAATAGCACAATCGCAAACTTCTGCAGTCAATTGTGTAAACGAAGGCATAGGATTGGAAACTGTCAGGCAGTTGGCCTCAAAAGGATTCACTGTAGTCTTAACTGCCAGAGATGAGAAGAGGGGTCTTGAAGTTGTTGGGAAACTCAAAGAGTCTGGCTCCTCAGGTCAAGTGATTTTTCATTAGCTTGATGTGGCTAACCCAGTAACACAGGAGAAGGTTAATGTTAAATTGAGTGGCTGATATATATCATGCTTATTGTGTCCACTTCCAGTTGTGTACACGTACCAAGTACCCTAGAAAGATCAGTGGCTGGAATTAAGACCCACATTCAGAGGACTCTCACCCTTATTTAAGTGTGCTACCGGTGCGGCAGTTTTATCGAAGATTTTTTCCTATCAAAAGGTGAAAGTTGTCACAAGTAAATTAATATCCATGTTTCTACTAGGATATATTAGTCAATTAGAAATTTTCTGCGCAAGTTGAAAAGTCTTGCATGCGAAACTGCTTGCCACTGCCACCACCAAAATTCAACAACGTGAGCACTTGCGTCACCACTACCCCATTATTTTCCTTTAAAATCTTCACAACAAAATTCCAAACAAGTCTTGGTCCCTCTTTCACCACAATATCCAATTACTGCTAGAAAACACTAGAAGCATCCTCCCTCCAGTATGTAATAGGAACAACAGAACCAACAATTTTCATCTTCTTCTTAATATTTATCTTAATATAATCCCCAGAATTCAAAGGCTTTTCAAGAACATTTCACTATAAAAGAGAAGAAGGCTGTTGCTGTTTAATACACATCTCAATTTTCCCAGACCGTCCCGTTTCGAATCTATCAATGGCAGAAGTAACAAAGAGGTAGCACTTTAAAGTACTGCTTTCATAACAATTTCTCACTATTTTTGTGTTCTGAATTTGGTGTTTTTTGTTTTCTCAGGTATGCAATTGTTACTGGAGCAAACAAAGGCGTAGGATTGGAAACTGTCAGGCAGTTGGCCTCAAATGGATTTATTGTAGTCTTGACTGCCAGAGATGGCAAGAGGGGTCTTGAAGCTGTTGAGAAACTCAAAGAGTCTGGCCTCTCTGGTCAAGTGGTTTTTCATCAACTTGATGTAGCTAACCCTGCTAGTGTTGCTTCCTTGGCAGACTTCATCAAAACCCAGTTTGGGAAACTGGATATCTTGGTATGTATATGATCATAGCTGCAGGTTTCTTGAAAAAGTTTCTGTCTTTTGAATCCAACTCTTAATCCAAATGCGATTTTGTTGACGGAATTGGAGAATAAAAATAGCAAACCATCTACATTTGTTTCTTGGAATCCTTTCATATATGATGTGATCCCTTTCTGTACAATTTACAAGTACCCTATAAAGATCAGTGGCTGGAGTTAAGGGGTTTGGAAAAGTAGCATGGTTGGTTTGGTTGTAAAACAAAGAGATTATCCAAGTAATCAGAGGATCTATCAACTTTCTTTTCATTTCATTTTCTATAGAAAAAAATTATGTTCTTTTCTTTGCTAAAAGAAAACAGATAGTGAAACAGTTGGACTCTGCACAGGTGAACAATGCAGGAATTTTTGGAAGCATAATAGATGTTGATGCTTCTAAAGCTGCTGTAGCCTCTGGTGCCATGGTAAGTCTTTTGCATAATTTTATCAATAGCTATCAAAAACTAAAAGCTTCAATCTATATGCCAAAGTGAGAATTTAAAATGATTTGTGGTTTGGCAAACTTTAATCAACATTTTTCTTGTTTGGAGTGTTGTGCAAGTGGTGGGCAATAGGCACCATAATAATAAGTTTGCTTTTGCTGATACAGGCAAGAGGAGAAGTTGATTTGAGTAAACTAGTGACTGAAACTTATGAGTTAACAGAAGAATGCTTGCAAATAAACTATTATGGTGCTAAAAGAACAGCTGAAGCACTTATCCCACTCCTCCAGTTTTCTGACTCACCGAGAATTGTTAATGTTTCTGCTGGCTTGGGGATGTTAAACAACATACCAAGCGATTGGGCTAGAGGAGTTTTTACTGATGCCGAAAACCTAACAGAAGAGAGAGTAGATGAGGTACTGACTGAGCTTCTAAAAGATTTCAAGGAGGGTTCACTTGAAAGTAAGGGCTGGCCTTCTTCTATGCCTGCCTATATAGTCTCAAAAGCAGCACTGAACGCATATACAAGGATTCTAGCAAAGAAGTACCCCAATTTTCGTATCAATTCAGTCTGCCCTGGCTATGTCAAAACAGATATGAACTTCAATGCCGGCCTCTTGCCTGTCGAAGAAGGTGGTGCCAGGGTTGTGAAGTTAGCATTGCTGCCCAATGATGGCCCTACTGGCTCCTTCTTTGTTCAGAATGAAGTGTCGGATCTTTGATTGAAGATGATCCATTCATGCATATTTAATACATGTCACCTATTGGGCAACTTCTTGTACTGTAATGTAATTTTAAGTATTTTGGACACCAGCAGATTCTTTTTTGGTTCTTTCTACATTCAATACGAGGATGGCATGTATATGATGCTTTTTATCTAGGTAAAATTTCACCAAAGCACAATGTTTAAATAACAAAAGAAACTGCACCCCAAAAAAGAATAGAAAAGTTCAGGTGTTTCTGGCCTCACAGGAAGCTCTCAGCTGACTTGACCTTCCCCTTTGGTTTTTGGGGAAAGACTTAGCTGTCCTGGGGTGACTACTCCTTGTTCCTTCCTATAGAATCTTGTGATGTATGCAAGTTTCTTGCGTTTAGAGAGGAGAGACAACACTCCCAAATAAAGGCCGAAAAAGTCACATTTGTTATAAAACTAAAGAAATTGAAGAGAGAATTTAGAGAATTCAAATAGCGACAGGAATGCTCTTCCGTTATTTTCATTGAGATTTTCTTCTATATCTACAAATGAGAATGAAGCTATAGTTTTATAGGCAAAGCCTTGGCTAACAATTCGGTAAATAGAAGACTCCAAGAAGGTGTATGGAGATTCCCTTCCAACATGTGGGCTTCACTTTATCATCTTACAACAACATTAGGGGGTCTCACCCTTTTTTGAGTGTGCTACCAGTCATTATGAGATCCATGTTTCAACATGATATTATTATTTACCTTACCAGTCAATCAGAAAAAGTAAGTAGGGTCTACACAAAATTAGAAATTGAATTCTTGATTTGAGGGGAATTCAATTTTTGAGTGGGATGTGGTATTTTAATTTCAGGAGAACTAACTTATTAGAAATTCATCTTTTTTACTCATTATATCTTCATACAATTTTAAAATTTCCAAATTTGTTATCTATTTTAACTCGACAATGAGGACATTTTAGTAATTAGTACAACTCCTACCTCAATTTCATATGGTTTAGTAAACAACTTTAATAGGAATTTGGAATCTAACTCTCCTCAATCCATATAATTTAGCAAACAACTTCAATAAGAATACGGATTCTAATTCTCCTTAATCTAACTCATCCTCAATTCAATTCCTCTTAATCCGTACTCACCACCCCCATTCTTTTCCTTCTAGAAAACGTTAGAAGCATCCTCAATCCAGTATTTATATAGGAACAAACGAATCAAAAAATTTCTTCTTCTCATTATTATTTATTTGAATATAGACCTCAAAATTCAAAGGCTTTCCAAGAACATTACACTATAAAACAAAAGAAGGCTCCTTCCTTATTTTTAATTAATCTCAATTCTCACAGACCGTCCCGTTTCGAATATATCAATGGCAGAAGCAACAAAGAGGTAGCACTTTAAAGTCCTTTATGCTTTGAAGTACTGCTTCCATAACAATTTCTCACTATTTTTTGTGTTATGAATTTGGTGTTTGTGTTTTCTCAGGTATGCAGTTGTTACTGGAGCAAACAAAGGCATAGGATTGGAAACTGTGAGGCAATTGGCCTCAAATGGATTCACTGTAGTCTTAACTGCCAGAGATGAGAAAAGGGGTCTTGAAGCTGTTGAGAAACTCAAAGAATCTGGCCTCTCACGTCAAGTGGTTTTTCATCAACTTGATGTGGCTAACCCTGCTACTGTTGCTTCCTTGGCAGAGTTCATCAAAACCCAGTTTGGAAAACTCGATATCTTGGTATGTGTATGATCATAGCTGCAGGTTTCTTGAAAAAGTTTCTGTCTTTTGAAATAATTATGTCTTAGGCGTACACAATATCCACACAGGTGAAGGTTATATTAGAGACTGTAAAATTGAGTGGCTGATCCATATATTGCTTGCTTATTGTGACCACTTCCAGTCGTGGAAGATTTTACTATCAAATCTGACTCTATGTCTGTCACATTGTTTTTTCGGTTTTTTTTTGGTGTGGAATTCTTTCCATATATATGCTATATGATCCCTCTCTGAACAATTTACAAGTACCCTAGAAAGATCAGTGGCTGGAGTTAAGGGGTTTGGGAAAGGCATAATTGTTGGCCCTTGTGGTTGGTTTGGTTGTAACAACAAAAGAGATTTATCCAAGTAATCAGAGGATCTACCTTCTTCCAATTAATTTCAATTTCTAGAAAAAATTTCAGTTCTTTTCTTTGCTAAAAGAACCCAAATAGTGAAACAGTTGGACTCTGCACAGGTGAACAATGCAGGGATTAGTGGACGCCAAGTAGACGGTGATGCTCTTAAAGCTGTAGTAGACTCTGGTGCCATGGTAAGTCTTTTGGATAATTTTTATCAATAGCTATCAAAAACTAAAAGCTTCAATGTATGTGCTTAATATGAATGTAAGTTCTCATGATGTCTTCCTCTGTCTTGAAATATTTTCATTGTGATGTGCATGTCAAACTTTGATCACCATTTTTCTTGTTTGGGATGGTTGTAAGTGGTTGGCAATAGCCACCATAATAAGTTTGTTCTTACTGATGCAGGAAAGAGGAGAAGTTGATTGGAGTAAATTAAAGATAGAAACTTATGAGTTGGCAGAAGAATGCTTGCAAATAAACTACTATGGTGCTAAAAAAACGGCTGAAGCACTTATCCCACTCCTCCAGTTATCTGACTCACCGAGAATTGTTAATGTTTCCTCTTCCTTGGGGAAGTTAAAGAACATACCTAGTGATTGGGCTAAAGGAGTTTTTACTGATGCTGATAACCTAACAGAAGAGGGAGTAGTTGAGGTACTGACTGAGCTTCTAAAAGCCTTCAAGGAGGGTTCACTTGAAAGTAAGGGCTGGCCTTCTTCTTTGTCTGCCTATATAGTCTCAAAAGCTGCACTAAACGCTTATACAAGGATTCTAGCAAAGAAGTACCCCGATATTCGTATCAATTCGGTATGCCCCGGCTTTGTCAAAACAGATCTAAACTCCAATGCCGGCGTCTTGCCTGTCGAAGAAGGTGGTGCCAGGGTTGTGAGTATAGCATTGCTGCCCAATGATGGCCCTTCTGGTTCCTTCTTTGTTCAGTATGAAGTGTCAGATCTTTGATTGAAGATGATCCATTTATGCAAATTTAATACATGTCACTTGTTGGGCAGCATCTTGAACTTTGATGTAATTTAAGTATATTTGGAACCAGCAGCGGATCCTTTTTATGTTCTTTCTACATTCAATAAGAGGATGGCATATATGATGCTTATTGTTGTAGCCATATTTAATTGTGCAACATTCTCTATCTAATAGTCCTCTATGATTGCATCTTTATGAAATTATCTCCCACATCTGGAATTGATTGAAGCATCTGGTGCATTGTTTGTTTACATTTCTACTATTCATCTGCCTCTTGAACTCATGTTATCATTTGCATTGTTATTCAGTCAGAAATTCTATGTGATTCATGTTCATCCTTTGATCGATATTATTGATGGTATATTGATAACATTTAGGTATATTTTGTGACATATGTCAGAGAATAATATTGACACCTTCTGCAGTCAATTGTTTAAAAAAACAAAAAGACAACATAGGTCTCGTTAACAATTATGTAATTTTGGAGCGGTTAAATTCACCAATCTTGCCGACGAAACTGCTTCAGCCTTGGCATGTGGTTGATGGTTGAGTTAAGCTCTCTCTGCTCTGCCACCACCACCAAAATGCTTAAACAATGGGAGCACTTGCGTCACCACCCCCATTCTTTTCCTTAATTCTTAAAAGAAAAATCCAAACAAATGTTGTTTTCCCATCAGATTACTTCTAGGAAACATTCGACGCAAGCATCCTCCCTCCAGTATAGGAACAAACGAGTCTTAACAATTTTCTTGCTCTTATTATTATTTATTTGAATATCAAACTTGAAATGTGCAAAGGTTTTCCCACAGACAGACGATCCCATAAACGAATCAGCAATGGCAGAAGCAAGAAAGAGGTGGCACCTTAGAGTCCATACCCTTTGATTACTTCTATAACAATTTCTCACTCTTGTTTTTGTTTCCTTTTTGCTTTCCTATTTTTGTTATGAAATTGGTGTTTCTTCTTTTGTTTTTCCAGGTATGCAGTTGTTACTGGGGCAAACAAAGGCATAGGATTGGAAACTGTCAGGCAGTTGGCCTCAAAAGGATTCACTGTAGTCTTAACTGCCAGAGATGAGAAGAGGGGTCTTGAAGCTGTTGAGAAATTCAAAGAATCTGGCCTCTCAGGTCAAGTGGTTTTTCATCAACTTGATGTGGCTAACCCTGCTAGTCTTGCTCCTTTGGCAGACTTCATCAAAACCCAGTTTGGGAAACTCGATATCTTGGTATGTATGATCATAGCTACAGGGTTAATGTAAAATTGAGTGATCTATATCATGCTTATTGTGTCCACTTCCAGTTGTGGAAGATTTTACTTTGAAGTCTAAATCTAACTCTAACTATATGAAAGATCAGTGACTGGAATTAAGTGGTGTGACAAAGTAGCATACTTATTGGCCTTCTTTGAAGAGCACTGGTTGGTTATAGCAGATAGTTTATCCAAGTAATCAAAGCATCTACCAACTTTCTTTTAATTCCATCTTGTAGATGTTTTTTTCTTTGCTTTTGTTTGCAAAAGTAAAACAAGTAGTGAAACAGTTGGACTCTGCACAGGTGAACAATGCAGGGATTGGTGGAAGCACAGCGGATCCTGATGCCTTTAGAGCTGTAGTAGAGTCTGGTGCCTTTGTAAGTCTTTCAGATAATTCTTATCAATAGCTACCAAAAACTTAAAGCTTTAATGTATGTGTTTAATGTGAAAATTTAAATTGATCTGTGGTTTGGCTTAATGCTATGGCAATTAGTAGGGGAAATGATCTGTGTAACATCACCAGGCTGGTATGATTCGGGTGGGTGTGTAAGTAGTTGGCAATAGCCACCGTAATAAGTTTGTTCTTACTGATGCAGGGAAGAGGAGAAGTTGATTGGAGTAAACTAAGTACTGAAACTTATGAGTTGGCAGAAGAATGCTTGCAGATAAACTATTATGGTGCTAAAAGAACAGCTGAAGCACTTATCCCACTCCTCCAGTTATCCGATTCACCGAGAATTGTTAATGTTTCGTCTTTCATGGGGAAGTTAAACAACATACCGAGCGGTTGGGCTAAAGTAGTTTTTACTGATGCAGAAAACCTAACAGAAGAGAGACTAGATGAGGTACTGACTGAGCTTTTAAAAGCCTTCAAGGAGGGTTCACTTGAAAGTAAGGGCTTTCCTTCTTCTTTGTCAGCCTATATAGTCTCAAAAGCTGCACTGAACGCATATACTAGGATTCTAGCAAAGAAGTACCCCACTTTTCGTATCAATTCGTTATGCCCTGGCTTTGTCAAAACAGATATAAACTACAATGTCGGTGTCCTACCTGTCGAAGAAGGGGCTGCAAGGGTTATGAAGTTAGCATTGCTGCCCAATGATGGCCCTTCTGGCTCCTTCTTTGTTGAGTACGAAGTGTCAGATTTTTAATTGAAGATGATCCGTTTATGCAAATTAAATACATGTCATTTATTTGGCAGGATCTTGAATTTTTAATGTAACAAAGTGTATTTGGACCCAGCACCAGATCCCTTTTAAGTTCTTTCTACATTCAATATGACTCGAGGACAACATACAATAGTCTTGTATGATTGCATCTTTGTGAAATTATCTTCCACATATGGAATTGATTGAAGGATCTAATACATTGCTTGTTTACATTTCTACTTATCAACTGGCTGTTGAACTCATATTATCATTTACATTATTATTCAACCAGAAATTCTATATGATTGATATCCATTTTTTGATCGATACTATCAATAACATTTTGGTATATTTTGTTATGGATATGCTGACAACAATTATATTAACACTTAATCCACAATTCTTTCATTAATTAAGAAATGACGTAGGTATAAAGAAGAATTGATTATCCAACAATCCCTCATTCCCTCGTTCCATCAATATTATTGTATTCAATTGTTTAATAAAGAAAAAGACAATTGTCATGTTCAATGCAAAACTGCTTAAGACTTCGCATGTTACGACTTTTTTGCCTATACACTCCAATGGTAGTTGAGACATTGGGGAAGCCCTTGTGAACATGTTGTTGAAAGGTCTCTCTGGTCTGTCAACGTGTGCACTTGCGTCACTACCTTCTCCTTTTCCTTAACGAAAATTCTACAGAGAAAAATCCAAGCAAATGCTGTTCTATCTATCTTTCCCATTCAAATGATGTCATATCTCACTATATCTCACCAAACCCAGTTATTAACTTATTATTACTTTCATGACCCAAAAAAGAAAAAGTTACTTTTACGTTTTCCGTTTTTTGCTATACCACTTTTTTGTCAGTAAGGACACAATTGTACTTTTATAAATCCAAACTAACAAACGCCATAATGGGCTTACTCATTGACTAAAAACTAACAAAAATATAAAATCACTTGAGCAAGACCCAAAAGTATATAGGGTATTTAGAAGATCTTAATTAGTGCATTTCCACATGTAAGCTTATAAATAGGACCGAAATATAGAAGAATTCTACAATAAATTTTAGGAAAAATTCAATTTGTCTTTCAAAATTAAAATAAGGAGTTAAATTCTTATTACGGATACTTCTATGTTTTTTCCACATTGAGAAACTAAAAATACAAATGACACCCACAAAAAAAGTAAAAATTCAATTCTTGAGTAGGGCAGCCGCATGTGAAATCACACTCGCAAAGAGTTAAGACCCACATTCAGAGGGTCTCACCCTTATTTGAGTGCCACCGGTGCCGCGGTCCTGTTTAAGATTTTTTTCCTATCAAAAGGTGAAGGTTGCCACAAGTAAATTAATGTATGTATTTTATATCTAGTGGGGATGAAAAAGTAAGGTGATCCATGTTTCTATAGGATATTATTATTTACATTATTAGTCAATTAGAGTAGTCACATCCACACCAGTCTTTGCATGCGAAACTGCTTACTGCCCTGCAACTGCCTTCACCAAAATTCTCCCACAAACCCATTATTTTCCTTTAAAATCTTAAAAACAAAATTTGGTCCCTCTGTCGCCACAATTTCTAATTAATGTTAGAAAACACTAGAAGCATATAGGAACAAAAGAATCAAAATTTTCTTCTTCGTATTATTTATTTGAATATGACCTCAAAAGTCAAAGGCTTTCCAAGAACATTCACTATAAAAGAAAAGAAGGCTCCTTCTGTTTAACACACATCTCAATTCTCACAGACCGTCCCGTTTCGAATCTATCAATGGCAGAAGCAACAAAGAGGTAGCACTTTAGACTTCATTATGCTTTGTTTCCTTGTCCGATTTCCAATCCCTTTAATTGTTTTTGTTTCTATGAATTTGGTGTTTGTGTTTTCTTAGGTATGCGGTTGTTACTGGAGCAAACAAAGGTATAGGATTGGAAACTGTAAGGCAGTTGGCCTCAAATGGGTTCACCGTAGTCTTAACTGCCCGAGATGAGAAGAGGGGTCTTGAAGCTGTTGAGAAACTCAAAGAGTCTGGCCTCTCAGGTCAAGTGGTTTTTCATCAACTTGATGTGGTTGACCCTGCTACTGTTGCTTCTTTGGCAGACTTCATCAAAACCCAGTTTGGGAAACTCGATATCTTGGTATGTATATGATCATAGCTACAGGTTTCTTGAAAAAGTTTCTGTCTTTTGAATCTAACTCTTAATCCGAATGCGATTTAGTTGGAAGCACGGATACGCTGGTTGAGGTGCGTATCCCGTATCCGATACGCTAGGGGATACGATACGCTGTGAATACGTGCGGATACCCGATGGATACGTATCCGAGTAAACGGATACGGTCAAAGACAAAAAGATACTCGTATCTGACATTACAGATACGAGTATCTGATGTTTAGGATACGCGTATCAGGAAACGTCTCCACTTCTTCTTTCAGATCTTCCTTCTTCTTCTTCATCCAGCAGTGCCCCCACTCATCAATTCTTCTTCTTCGTCCTTAAGAAGCCCAGATCTTCCTTTTTCTTCTTCATCCAGCGGCGCCCCTACTCATCAATTTCTTCTTCTTCATTCTTCATTGTCGGCGGCGTCGGGTTCTCTTCTCCATTTTCATTTTGTTTTCTCACGCGTGCTTCTCTGTTCTTTTGACAAAAGGATTTTGTTTTGTTTTTGTCTTTTTTTTTGGTCAAAGGATTTTGTTTGTTTAATATTCACAGTTTCACCCACACCCCACGTGATGGCTGGTCTTATCGTTTTGACAAAAGGATTTTGTTTTGTTTGTCTTATTAAAAGTAATAATATTATAACCAAGACAAGTGGAAGTATGTTAAAAGTAATAATATCAAAAGTAGTTATTTAAAATATGTTATAAATTATATATATTGTTATTTTTAAATTATTATATATTATTTAAATTACCGTATTCACGACGTATCGTATCCTAATTTTTAAAAATTTATCGTGTCTCCGTGTGGTGTCGTATCGTATTCTCGTATCCGTATCCGTGTCCGTGCTATGAAATATGGAATTGGAAAATGAAAATAGCAAACCAAGTAATAACTAGCTTAGTAATATCTTCAACAAGTTAATCTTTGAAATAATTAGAAGTCTTAGGCTTTTTGAAGAACAAAACAAGTTTCACATAACTACCAGTCTACCACTCTGTTTTTGTTTCTTGGAATCTTTTGATATATGATATGATCCCTTTCTGTACAATTTATATGTACTCTAGAAAGATCAGTGGCTGGAGTTACGGGGTTTGGCAAAGTGGCATAATTATTGGGCTTCTTTAAAGGGCATTGGACTTTATGGTTAGTTTGGTTTTAACAACAAAGAGATTGTAAGAGTAATCAGAGGATCTATCAACTTTCTTTTCCTTTCATTTTCTATAAAGATTTTCTGTTCTTTTCTTTGCTAAAAGAAAACAGATAGTGAAACAGTTGGACTCTGCACAGGTGAACAATGCAGGGGTTATTGGAAGCATAGTAGATGGTGATGCTTTTAAAGCTTCTGTAGCCTCCGGTGCCACGGTAAGTCTTTTGCATAATTTTTTTATCAATAGCTATCAAAAACTAAAAGCTTCAATGTATGTGCCAAAGTGAGAATTTAAACTGATCTGTGGTTTGGCATACTTTAATCAACGTTTTTCTTGTTTGGGGTGGGTGTGTAAGTGGTGGGCAATAGGCACCATAATAATAAGTTTGTTTTTGCTGATACAGGAAAGAGGAGGAGTTGATTTTAGTAAACTAGTGACTGAAACTTACGAGTTAACAGAAGAATGCTTGCAAATAAACTATTATGGTGCTAAAAGAACAGCTGAAGCACTTATCCCACTCCTCCTGTTATCTGACTCACCGAGAATTGTTAATGTTTCTTCTGTCATGGGGATGTTAAACAACATACCAAGCGATTGGGCTAGAGGAGTTTTTACTGATGCCGAAAACCTAACAGAAGAGAGAGTAGATGAGGTACTGACTGAGCTTCTAAAAGATTTCAAGGAGGGTTCACTTGAAAGTAAGGGCTGGCCTTCTTCTATGCCTGCCTATATAGTCTCAAAAGCAGCACTGAACGCATATACAAGGATTCTAGGAAAGAAGTACCCCACTTTTCGTATCAATTCAGTCTGCCCTGGCTTTGTCAAAACAGATATAAACTTCAATGCCGGCGTCTTGCCTGTCGAAGAGGGTGGTGCCAGGATTGTAAAGTTAGCATTGCTGCCCAATGATGGCCCTACTGGCTCCTTCTTTGTTCACAATGAAGTGTCAGATTTTTGATTGAAGATGATCCATTTATGCAAATTTAATACGAGTCATTTATTGGGCAACATTTGGTACTGTAATGTAATTTTAAGTATTTTGGTATGTATATTGATTGAAGGATCTAGTGCATTGTTTACATTTCTACTATTCATCTGGCTCTTGCACTCATATTATCATTTACAATGTTATTCAGTCAGAAATTCTATGTGATCGATGTCCGGTATTATCGATAGTATATCAATAACATTTCGGTATATTTTGTTAGACTTAAGTTAGAGACAATAATATTGACAGTCCATCATTTAATTAAGGACGAAGTTTTGAGAAGAATTGATTATTCAATATTATCCAACTTAAATTGTAATAGCACAATCGCAAACTTCTGCAGTCAATTGTGTAAACGAAGGCATAGGATTGGAAACTGTCAGGCAGTTGGCCTCAAAAGGATTCACTGTAGTCTTAACTGCCAGAGATGAGAAGAGGGGTCTTGAAGTTGTTGGGAAACTCAAAGAGTCTGGCTCCTCAGGTCAAGTGATTTTTCATTAGCTTGATGTGGCTAACCCAGTAACACAGGAGAAGGTTAATGTTAAATTGAGTGGCTGATATATATCATGCTTATTGTGTCCACTTCCAGTTGTGTACACGTACCAAGTACCCTAGAAAGATCAGTGGCTGGAATTAAGACCCACATTCAGAGGACTCTCACCCTTATTTAAGTGTGCTACCGGTGCGGCAGTTTTATCGAAGATTTTTTCCTATCAAAAGGTGAAAGTTGTCACAAGTAAATTAATATCCATGTTTCTACTAGGATATATTAGTCAATTAGAAATTTTCTGCGCAAGTTGAAAAGTCTTGCATGCGAAACTGCTTGCCACTGCCACCACCAAAATTCAACAACGTGAGCACTTGCGTCACCACTACCCCATTATTTTCCTTTAAAATCTTCACAACAAAATTCCAAACAAGTCTTGGTCCCTCTTTCACCACAATATCCAATTACTGCTAGAAAACACTAGAAGCATCCTCCCTCCAGTATGTAATAGGAACAACAGAACCAACAATTTTCATCTTCTTCTTAATATTTATCTTAATATAATCCCCAGAATTCAAAGGCTTTTCAAGAACATTTCACTATAAAAGAGAAGAAGGCTGTTGCTGTTTAATACACATCTCAATTTTCACAGACCGTCCCGTTTCGAATCTATCAATGGCAGAAGTAACAAAGAGGTAGCACTTTAAAGTACTGCTTCCATAACAATTTCTCACTATTTTTTGTGTTATGAATTTGGTGTTTGTGTTTTCTCAGGTATGCAGTTGTTACTGGAGCAAACAAAGGCATAGGATTGGAAACTGTGAGGCAATTGGCCTCAAATGGATTCACTGTAGTCTTAACTGCCAGAGATGAGAAAAGGGGTCTTGAAGCTGTTGAGAAACTCAAAGAATCTGGCCTCTCTGGTCAAGTGGTTTTTCATCAACTTGATGTGGCTAACCCTGCTACTGTTGCTTCCTTGGCAGAGTTCATCAAAACCCAGTTTGGAAAACTCGATATCTTGGTATGTGTATGATCATAGCTGCAGGTTTCTTGAAAAAGTTTCTGTCTTTTGAAATAATTATAAGTCTTAGGCTTACACAATATCCACACAGGTGAAGGTTATATTAGAGACTGTAAAATTGAGTGGCTGATCCATATATTGCTTGCTTATTGTGACCACTTCCAGTTGTGGAAGATGTTACTGTCAAATCTAACTCTATGTCTGTCACATTGTTTTTTCGTTTTTTTTTTTTTTTTTTTGGGTGGAATTCTTTCCATATATATGCTATATGATCCCTCTCTGTACAATTTAGAAGTAACCTAGAAATATCAGAGGCTGGAGTTAAGGGGTTTGGGAAAGGCACAATTATTAGCCTTTATGGTTGGTTTGGTTGTAACAACGAAAGAGATTTATCCAAGTAATCAGAGGATCTACCTTCTTCCAATTAATTTCATTTTCTAGAAAAAATTTCAGTTCTTTTCTTTGCTAAAAGAACCCAAATAGTGAAACAGTTGGACTCTGCACAGGTGAACAATGCAGGGATTAGTGGACGCCAAGTAGACGGTGATGCTCTTAAAGCTGTAGTAGACTCTGGTGCCATGGTAAGTCTTTTGGATAATTTTTATCAATAGCTATCAAAAACTAAAAGCTTCAATATATGTGCTTAATATGAATGTAAGTTCTCATGATGTCTTCCTCTGTCTTGAAATATTTTCATTGTGATGTGCATGTCAAACTTTGATCACCATTTTTCTTGTTTGGGATGGTTGTAAGTGGTTGGCAATAGCCACCATAATAAGTTTGTTCTTACTGATGCAGGAAAGAGGAGAAGTTGATTGGAATAAATTAAAGATAGAAACTTATGAGTTGGCAGAAGAATGCTTGCAAATAAACTACTATGGTGCTAAAAAAACGGCTGAAGCACTTATCCCACTCCTCCAGTTATCTGACTCACCGAGAATTGTTAATGTTTCCTCTTCCTTGGGGAAGTTAAAGAACATACCTAGTGATTGGGCTAAAGGAGTTTTTACTGATGCTGATAACCTAACAGAAGAGGGAGTAGTTGAGGTACTGACTGAGCTTCTAAAAGCCTTCAAGGAGGGTTCACTTGAAAGTAAGGGCTGGCCTTCTTCTTTGTCTGCCTATATAGTCTCAAAAGCTGCACTAAACGCTTATACAAGGATTCTAGCAAAGAAGTACCCCGATATTCGTATCAATTCGGTATGCCCCGGCTTTGTCAAAACAGATCTAAACTCCAATGCCGGCGTCTTGCCTGTCGAAGAAGGTGGTGCCAGGGTTGTGAGTATAGCATTGCTGCCCAATGATGGCCCTTCTGGTTCCTTCTTTGTTCAGTATGAAGTGTCAGATCTTTGATTGAAGATGATCCATTTATGCAAATTTAATACATGTCACTTGTTGGGCAGCATCTTGAACTTTGATGTAATTTAAGTATATTTGGAACCAGCAGCGGATCCTTTTTATGTTCTTTCTACATTCAATAAGAGGATGGCATATATGATGCTTATTGTTGTAGCCATATTTAATTGTGCAACATTCTCTATCTAATAGTCCTCTATGATTGCATCTTTATGAAATTATCTCCCACATCTGGAATTGATTGAAGCATCTGGTGCATTGTTTGTTTACATTTCTACTATTCATCTGCCTCTTGAACTCATGTTATCATTTGCATTGTTATTCAGTCAGAAATTCTATGTGATTCATGTTCATCCTTTGATCGATATTATTGATGGTATATTGATAACATTTAGGTATATTTTGTGACATATGTCAGAGAATAATATTGACACCTTCTGCAGTCAATTGTTTAAAAAAACAAAAAGACAACATAGGTCTCGTTAACAATTATGTAATTTTGGAGCGGTTAAATTCACCAATCTTGCCGACGAAACTGCTTCAGCCTTGGCATGTGGTTGATGGTTGAGTTAAGCTCTCTCTGCTCTGCCACCACCACCAAAATGCTTAAACAATGGGAGCACTTGCGTCACCACCCCCATTCTTTTCCTTAATTCTTAAAAGAAAAATCCAAACAAATGTTGTTTTCCCATCAGATTACTTCTAGGAAACATTCGACGCAAGCATCCTCCCTCCAGTATAGGAACAAACGAGTCTTAACAATTTTCTTGCTCTTATTATTATTTATTTGAATATCAAACTTGAAATGTGCAAAGGTTTTCCCACAGACAGACGATCCCATAAACGAATCAGCAATGGCAGAAGCAAGAAAGAGGTGGCACCTTAGAGTCCATACCCTTTGATTACTTCTATAACAATTTCTCACTCTTGTTTTTGTTTCCTTTTTGCTTTCCTATTTTTGTTATGAAATTGGTGTTTCTTCTTTTGTTTTTCCAGGTATGCAGTTGTTACTGGGGCAAACAAAGGCATAGGATTGGAAACTGTCAGGCAGTTGGCCTCAAAAGGATTCACTGTAGTCTTAACTGCCAGAGATGAGAAGAGGGGTCTTGAAGCTGTTGAGAAATTCAAAGAATCTGGCCTCTCAGGTCAAGTGGTTTTTCATCAACTTGATGTGGCTAACCCTGCTAGTCTTGCTCCTTTGGCAGACTTCATCAAAACCCAGTTTGGGAAACTCGATATCTTGGTATGTATGATCATAGCTACAGGGTTAATGTAAAATTGAGTGATCTATATCATGCTTATTGTGTCCACTTCCAGTTGTGGAAGATTTTACTTTGAAGTCTAAATCTAACTCTAACTATATGAAAGATCAGTGACTGGAATTAAGTGGTGTGACAAAGTAGCATACTTATTGGCCTTCTTTGAAGAGCACTGGTTGGTTATAGCAGATAGTTTATCCAAGTAATCAAAGCATCTACCAACTTTCTTTTAATTCCATCTTGTAGATGTTTTTTTCTTTGCTTTTGTTTGCAAAAGTAAAACAAGTAGTGAAACAGTTGGACTCTGCACAGGTGAACAATGCAGGGATTGGTGGAAGCACAGCGGATCCTGATGCCTTTAGAGCTGTAGTAGAGTCTGGTGCCTTTGTAAGTCTTTCAGATAATTCTTATCAATAGCTACCAAAAACTTAAAGCTTTAATGTATGTGTTTAATGTGAAAATTTAAATTGATCTGTGGTTTGGCTTAATGCTATGGCAATTAGTAGGGGAAATGATCTGTGTAACATCACCAGGCTGGTATGATTCGGGTGGGTGTGTAAGTAGTTGGCAATAGCCACCGTAATAAGTTTGTTCTTACTGATGCAGGGAAGAGGAGAAGTTGATTGGAGTAAACTAAGTACTGAAACTTATGAGTTGGCAGAAGAATGCTTGCAGATAAACTATTATGGTGCTAAAAGAACAGCTGAAGCACTTATCCCACTCCTCCAGTTATCCGATTCACCGAGAATTGTTAATGTTTCGTCTTTCATGGGGAAGTTAAACAACATACCGAGCGGTTGGGCTAAAGTAGTTTTTACTGATGCAGAAAACCTAACAGAAGAGAGACTAGATGAGGTACTGACTGAGCTTTTAAAAGCCTTCAAGGAGGGTTCACTTGAAAGTAAGGGCTTTCCTTCTTCTTTGTCAGCCTATATAGTCTCAAAAGCTGCACTGAACGCATATACTAGGATTCTAGCAAAGAAGTACCCCACTTTTCGTATCAATTCGTTATGCCCTGGCTTTGTCAAAACAGATATAAACTACAATGTCGGTGTCCTACCTGTCGAAGAAGGGGCTGCAAGGGTTATGAAGTTAGCATTGCTGCCCAATGATGGCCCTTCTGGCTCCTTCTTTGTTGAGTACGAAGTGTCAGATTTTTAATTGAAGATGATCCGTTTATGCAAATTAAATACATGTCATTTATTTGGCAGAATCTTGAATTTCTAATGTAACAAAGTGTATTTGGACCCAGCACCAGATCCCTTTTAAGTTCTTTCTACATTCAATATGACTCGAGGACAACATACAATAGTCTTGTATGATTGCATCTTTGTGAAATTATCTTCCACATATGGAATTGATTGAAGGATCTAATACATTGCTTGTTTACATTTCTACTTATCAACTGGCTGTTGAACTCATATTATCATTTACATTATTATTCAACCAGAAATTCTATATGATTGATATCCATTCTTTGATCGATACTATCAATAACATTTTGGTATATTTTGTTATGGATATGCTGACAACAATTATATTAACACTTAATCCACAATTCTTTCATTAATTAAGAAATGACGTAGGTATAAAGAAGAATTGATTATCCAACAATCCCTCATTCCCTCGTTCCATCAATATTATTGTATTCAATTGTTTAATAAAGAAAAAGACAATTGTCATGTTCAATGCAAAACTGCTTAAGACTTCGCATGTTACGACTTTTTTGCCTATACACACCAATGGTAGTTGAGACATTGGGGAAGCCCTTGTGAACATGTTGTTGAAAGGTCTCTCTGGTCTGTCAACGTGTGCACTTGCGTCACTACCTTCTCCTTTTCCTTAACGAAAATTCTACAGAGAAAAATCCAAGCAAATGCTGTTCTATCTATCTTTCCCATTCAAATGATGTCATATCTCACTATATCTCACCAAACCCAGTTATTAACTTATTATTACTTTCATGACCCAAAAAAGAAAAAGTTACTTTTACGTTTTCCGTTTTTTGCTATACCACTTTTTTGTCAGTAAGGACACAATTGTACTTTTATAAATCCAAACTAACAAACGCCATAATGGGCTTACTCATTGACTAAAAACTAACAAAAATATAAAATCACTTGAGCAAGACCCAAAAGTATATAGGGTATTTAGAAGATCTTAATTAGTGCATTTCCACATGTAAGCTTATAAATAGGACCGAAATATAGAAGAATTCTACAATAAATTTTAGGAAAAATTCAATTTGTCTTTCAAAATTAAAATAAGGAGTTAAATTCTTATTACGGATACTTCTATGTTTTTTCCACATTGAGAAACTAAAAATACAAATGACACCCACAAAAAAAGTAAAAATTCAATTCTTGAGTAGGGCAGCCGCATGTGAAATCACACTCGCAAAGAGTTAAGACCCACATTCAGAGGGTCTCACCCTTATTTGAGTGCCACCGGTGCCGCGGTCCTGTTTAAGATTTTTTTCCTATCAAAAGGTGAAGGTTGCCACAAGTAAATTAATGTATGTATTTTATATCTAGTGGGGATGAAAAAGTAAGGTGATCCATGTTTCTATAGGATATTATTATTTACATTATTAGTCAATTAGAGTAGTCACATCCACACCAGTCTTTGCATGCGAAACTGCTTACTGCCCTGCAACTGCCTTCACCAAAATTCTCCCACAAACCCATTATTTTCCTTTAAAATCTTAAAAACAAAATTTGGTCCCTCTGTCGCCACAATTTCTAATTAATGTTAGAAAACACTAGAAGCATATAGGAACAAAAGAATCAAAATTTTCTTCTTCGTATTATTTATTTGAATATGACCTCAAAAGTCAAAGGCTTTCCAAGAACATTCACTATAAAAGAAAAGAAGGCTCCTTCTGTTTAACACACATCTCAATTCTCACAGACCGTCCCGTTTCGAATCTATCAATGGCAGAAGCAACAAAGAGGTAGCACTTTAGACTTCATTATGCTTTGTTTCCTTGTCCGATTTCCAATCCCTTTAATTGTTTTTGTTTCTATGAATTTGGTGTTTGTGTTTTCTTAGGTATGCGGTTGTTACTGGAGCAAACAAAGGTATAGGATTGGAAACTGTAAGGCAGTTGGCCTCAAATGGGTTCACCGTAGTCTTAACTGCCCGAGATGAGAAGAGGGGTCTTGAAGCTGTTGAGAAACTCAAAGAGTCTGGCCTCTCAGGTCAAGTGGTTTTTCATCAACTTGATGTGGTTGACCCTGCTACTGTTGCTTCTTTGGCAGACTTCATCAAAACCCAGTTTGGGAAACTCGATATCTTGGTATGTATATGATCATAGCTACAGGTTTCTTGAAAAAGTTTCTGTCTTTTGAATCTAACTCTTAATCCGAATGTGATTTAGTTGGAGGAGATGAAATATGGAATTGGAAAATGAAAATAGCAAACCAAGTAATAACTAGCTTAGTAATATCTTCAACAAGTTAATCTTTGAAATAATTAGAAGTCTTAGGCTTTTTGAAGAACAAAACAAGTTTCACATAACTACCAGTCTGCCACTCTGTTTTTGTTTCTTGGAATCTTTTCATATATGATATGATCCCTTTCTGTACAATTTATAAGTACCCTAGAAAGATCAGTGGCTGGAGTTACGGGGTTTGGCAAAGTGGCATAATTATTGGGCTTCTTTAAAGGGCATTGGCCTTTATGGTTAGTTTGGTTTTAACAACAAAGAGATTGTAAGAGTAATCAGTGGATCTATCAACTTTCTTTTCCTTTCATTTTCGATTTTCTGTTCTTTTCTTTGCTAAAAGAAAACAGATAGTGAAACAGTTGGACTCTGCACAGGTGAACAATGCAGGGGTTGGTGGAAGCATAGTAGATGGTGATGCTTTTAAAGCTTCTGTAGCCTCCGGTGCCACGGTAAGTCTTTTGTATAATTTTTTATCAATAGCTATCAAAAACTAAAAGCTTCAATGTATGTGCCAAAGTGAGAATTTAAACTGATCTGTGGTTTGGCATACTTTAATCAACGTTTTTCTTGTTTGGGGTGGGTGTGTAAGTGGTGGGCAATAGGCACCATAATAATAAGTTTGTTTTTGCTGATACAGGAAAGAGGAGGAGTTGATTTTAGTAAACTAGTGACTGAAACTTATGAGTTAACAGAAGAATGCTTGCAAATAAACTATTATGGTGCTAAAAGAACAGCTGAAGCACTTATCCCACTCCTCCAGTTATCTGACTCACCGAAAATTGTTAATGTTTCTTCTGTCATGGGGATGTTAAACAACATACCAAGCGATTGGGCTAGAGGAGTTTTTACTGATGCCGAAAACCTAACAGAAGAGAGAGTAGATGAGGTACTGACTGAGCTTCTAAAAGATTTCAAGGAGGGTTCACTTGAAAGTAAGGGCTGGCCTTCTTCTATGCCTGCCTATATAGTCTCAAAAGCAGCACTGAACGCATATACAAGGATTCTAGCAAAGAAGTACCCCACTTTTCGTATCAATTCAGTCTGCCCTGGCTTTGTCAAAACAGATATAAACTACAATGTCGGTGTCCTACCTGTCGAAGAAGGGGCTGCAAGGGTTATGAAGTTAGCATTGCTGCCCAATGATGGGCCTTCTGGTTCCTTCTTTGTTCAGTATGAAGTGTCAGATCTTTGATTGAAGATGATCCATTTATGCAATTTTAATACATATCACTTGTTGGGCAGCATCTTGAACTTTGATGTAATTTAAGTATATTTGGAACCAGCAGCAGATCCTTTTTAAGTTCTTTCTACATTCAATATGACTCGAGGACGACATAAAATAGTCCTGTATGATTGCATCTCTGTGAAATTATTTTCCACATCTTGAGTTGATTGAAGGATCTAATACATTGCTTGTTTACATTTCTACTTATCAACCGGCTCTTGAACCCATATTATCGTTTACATTATTATTCAACCAGAAATTCTATGTGATTGATATCCCTCCTTTAATCGATACTATCAATAACATTTTAGTATATTTTGTTATAGATATGTTGGCAACAATTATATTAATCCTTTATCGACAATCTGTCATTAATTAAGAAATAACATAGGTATTAATTAAGAAATAACATAGGTATAGAGAAGAATTGATTATCCAACAATCCGTCAATCTGTCAATCCATCAATATTATTGTATTCAATTGTTGAATAAAGAAAAATGACAATTGGCATGTTCAATGCAAAACTACTTACGACTTTGCATGTTACGACTTTTTTGCCTATATACTCCAACGGTGGCTGAGCCCCTTTTAGGGGCCCCACTGGGGAAGCCCTTGTGAACATGTTGTTGAAAGGTCTCTCTGGTCTGTCAACGTGTGCACTTGCGTCACTACCTTCATACTTTTCCTTAATACTCCAAGCAAATGTTGTTCCATCTTTCCCATTCAATGACTTCTAGAAAACATTACAGGCAAGCATTCTTTCTCCAGTATAGGAACAAACGGCTTTTCAAGAACATTTTACTATAAAACAAAAGAAGCCTCCTTCTGTTTAGTCTCACTTCTCACAGACCGTCCAATTATCGAATCATCAATGGCAGAAGCAACAAGGAGGTAGCACTTTAGAGTCCTTTATGCTTTGGTTCCTTGTCACATCTCCATTCCCTCTCATTGTTTCTGCTTATCATTTTTGTGTTACGAATTTGGTGTTTTTGTTTTTCCAGGTATGCAGTTGTTACTGGGGCAAACAAAGGCATAGGATTGGAAACTGTGAGGCAATTGGCCTCAAATGGATTCACTGTAGTCTTAACTGCCAGAGATGAGAAAAGGGGTCTTGAAGCTGCTGAGAAACTCAAAGAGTCTGGCCTCTCAGGTCAAGTGGTTTTTCATCAACTTGATGTGGCTGACCCTGCTACTGTTGCTTCCTTGGCAGAGTTCATCAAAACCCAGTTTGGGAAACTCGATATCTTGGTATGTGTATGATCATAGCTGCAGGTTTCTTGAAAAAGTTTTGGTCTTTTGAAATAATTAGAAGTCTCAGGCTTACACAATATCCACACAGGTGAAGGTTACATTAGAGACTGTAAAATTGATCATATCATGCTTGCTTATTGTGTCCACTTCCAGTTGTGGGAGATTTTACTTTCAAGTCTAACTATAAGATATGAACCCTCTGTACAATTTACAAGTACCCTAGAAAGATCAGTGGCTGGAGTTAAGGGATTTGGCAATGCCTTGATGGTTGGTTATAGAACCATATAGATTATCTTAGTAACCCGAGGATGTACCAACTTCTTTTAATTGCATTTTCTACAATTTTCTTTTCTTTGCTAAATTAAAATAGGTAGTGAGACAGTGGTTTCTGCACAGGTGAACAATGCAGGGATTGGTGGAGCCATAGGAGATGCTGATGCCTTTACAGCTTTAGTGAAGTCTTTCGACATGGTAAGTCTTTCGAATTAATTTTTTCAATAGCTATCAAAACCTAAAAGTTTCAATGTATGGCTTGAAAATTTTTCATTGTGATGTTCATGTCAAACTTTGATCAACATTTTTCTTGTTTGTGGTGGCTGTGGGCTATAGGACCATAACAATAAGTTCGTTCTTACCGATACAGGGGAGAGGAGAAATTGGTAGTAAACTAATGACTGAAACTTATGAGTTAACAGAAGAATGCTTGCAAATAAACTATTATGGTGCTAAAAGAACAGCTGAAGCACTTATCCCACTCCTCCAGTTATCTGACTCACCGAGAATTGTTAACGTTTCGTCTTTCCTGGGGAAGTTAATGCATATACCAAGCGATTGGGCTAGAGGAGTTTTTACTGATGCTGAAAACCTAACAGAAGAGAGAGTAGATGAGGTACTGACCGAGCTTCTAAAAGATTTCAAGGAGGGTTCACTTGAAAGTAAGGGCTGGCCTTCTCCTTCGTCTGCCTATGTAGTCTCGAAAGCTGCACTGAACGCATATACAAGGATTCTAGCAAAGAAGTACCCCACTTTTCGTATCAATTCGTTATGCCCTGGCTTTGTCAAAACAGATATAAACTACAATGCCGGTGTCCTACCTGTCAAAGATGGGGCTGCAAGGGTTATGAAGTTAGCATTGCTGCCCAATGATGGCCCTTCTGGCTCCTTCTTTGTTCACTATGAAGTGTCAGATTTTTAATTGAAGATGATTGTTGTGAAATTTATTGCAAGCGCACAATTCGCACAAGTAATACAGTGATGAGTGAAGTGTCGTTCCCACGAAGAGTGATTTAATTTACTAAGTACCGATTGTGAGAAAAATAAAAGCAAGCGTAGAGAAATAAAGTAGTGAGATTCAAGTTATGAGAGCACTAGAGCTTCCGATTTCACCATAGCCAATTTTACCCAATTCCCTTAGCATGTTAATCCTAATTATTCTCTATGTAGACAGTTGATTTTCCCTACTTTATTCGATACTCCATCCCTGGTTATATCAAAAGTATTCTTATTACCAACCCACTCTATCCCTAGTAATGGAATTAAGATAATAAGAACCCATTAAATTCCTTGGAAACCCTACAAAACAACCACATAAGTCACGACAAACATCCATGTCTAATCATGTAACTCATGGCATCTATTACAAGAAGCAACCCCAAATTGGATATCCCTGTCGTCAATTTAGCATCAAAACAATTAAATGTTGGCCAAACATTCAAAGCATTAAGCATGGTACTCAACATGGAAAAATACTTGGAATTAACATTGACTAAAGTAATTGAGTATTCATGGCTAGGCTACATCGTAGCACTGGTAAGAAGAAATTAGTTCATGAAAACTTTAATAAAAACCATGATAAATAGTATCATAGGAAAGAAAAAAACCAATTGAAGATTTGATCTCTGCACGACACCAACTCTAGCTCCAGGTCGTCTTCTTTGTCTCTCTAAAACTCTCTCTCCTTTGAGTGTTTCGGCTATAAGTATGAATGTGTAGGAATTTGTGAGGCTAGATGATGGAGGATGGTGGGTAATGGATTCTTTGAACAATGACCTAAACTCCCTATTTATAAAACTCTTAGGAATCCTACCTAATGAATAATTACAATTGTTATAAAAATAGGATTCCTTCTAATATAAGGTCTTCTTTATTCCTCCTTGTTTGACTTGATAAGACTTGAACCATCTTGAACTAAGAAATTTGACAACATTCCTTGCAACAAAAGGAATGACTTGGCTTCTTTTTAATTGATCTCCAATCTTCATCTTCTTGCCTTTTTTTAGCACACTTTCTCCTATTTCATAATTCCTTCACAAATCTCACAAAACCAATTAAAAACAACTAATTTAATCCAAGAAATTAATAAATAAATAAGCAAATGAGGCATAAAATATATATATATAAAATATAGACTTATCAATGATCCATTTATGCAAATTAAATACATGTAATGTATTTGGCAGGATCTTTAACTTTTAATGTAACAAAGTATATTTGTGACAGGACCCGCCCCGAATTTTCCGAAATTCTAGATGAATCCTGTGGAATTCCCGACATCACCCCGATGCCGAGCCCACTTACTAAGGACCGGGACTTTCTGCCGAAATTTCAGCAGAGTCTCCCTTGTAAATTGATCATTCCCCAAATTTTTTAACCTGTATAAAACACATTTGATATCCACAACTGGCAGCATGCACAAGATAATTTCATGCAAATCACATAATCGGCCTCCGGCCTTCAAATAATTCGAAACTAAACCACCAACAAACTCTAAACACAATTATGAACGCCAAATGCGATTTCCATCATCTAAATTCCCAAATATTGAACGTACAAAATTAAACCTCCTAACAAGACTACATCTCATTTTCACCTAAATTTCAGGACCAACAAGAAAGTCCAAACCAATCTTCATCACACAACATGAGTAAAGTTTAGCCCGCGGCTGTACCTAGGCACTACCCTAGGCTGCCTACGTACCCTTACTAAGGGATCAAGCCACACGTAGTTCTTTCCATACAAAATTTCCAAATCCATCAACATGCAATCAATTCTAGAAATCCCCGCCCGAAAATCCTACGCCACGTGTGACTTAACCATCATGTCATCTCCCCATACGCCGGAAATTCCAACGCCACGTATGGGATTTGTCTTAACGTCGGAAAATCCTACGACAAGCGAGACCTAACAATCACATAATCTCCCCATATGCCGGAAATTCCAACGCCACATATGGGGTCTGTTAGCACGCCGGATAACCTATGCCACGTGTGACCTAACAATCATAGCATCTCCCCATACGCCAGAAATTCCAACGCCATGTATGGGGTCTGTCCTCACGCCGGATAACCTACGCCACGTGGGACCTAACAATCACATAATCTCCTCATATGCCGAAAATTACAACGCCACATATGGGGTCTGTCAGCATGCCGGATAACCTACGCCACGTGTGACCTAACAATCATAGCATCTCCTCATACGCGCGGAAATTCCAACGCCACATATGGGGTTTGTCCTTACGCTGGATAACCTACGTCACGTGGGACCTAACAATCACAGGGTAATACTTAGGGTAGTGTGTATAGCACTTCAAACTGACATACTCTCAATTATCTAAACTAATACTAGAGGTATTCCCACTTTAGTGATACCAGTCTATAGTAGACTGCAACGTAATTTAATCAGGAAAGTAATATTATTTTTAGACCAATGATCATGCACATAAACATAAATTTCATAATTTCAATTATTAAAACAATATCTAAGAGTTTCCTACAATAATAATAAACACTCTAAAAAATCTCAACCTAGTCAACATAGCTCAACAACGCTCAAGACCTGTCACTAGGGTCATTATAATCCTTCTAGGAAGGTAAAACTACCTCCGAAGACTCACGGTCAACCAAGGGTCAAACTACCCAAACTTGGTCAAATGGGCCCACGGGGCCCATGACCTCCAAATTCCGATCCTAAAGTTCCTATGTGTTCTACAAGGCTTATGACACATGTTCTGCAATCTGGACCAAACTTGCAGAACGTCCGGGGTTCCGATTCACACATAAACTTTAAGTTATTAAATCGGAACATCCGGGGCTCCGATTCACGATCCATGAATTCCTACACGATCCTAGAAATTCCTAGGTTAACACATATCAAATTCGAGACCATCCAAAGGTCCAAACCTATCGAGCCCGGATAACACGCAATAGGCGATATCCGTTCGAGACTCAAACGGTATCCAAATTGAAATCCGAGCACACCTACGCACTCGTGAGGACCGGGAGATTACATCGGGATATAGTGCCCTTTTTCTACAGTGCCCACTCGCCGCCGCACGCGCCGGCAGCGCGTGGGTGCCCAAAGCGATTACGCATCGCTGAAAAATCCCAAAACCACGGCTCCAAACTCCTACCCTAGGTATATTTGGAACCACTTTTGTTCTGGACCTACCCCAAAAACTGACCGGAAGTGGCCGGAATCGCGATCCCAAAATCGGCCGAACCCTAAATCCAAAATCGAACGACTTAGGCTAAAAATAAATGTAATCCTGCCCAACCATCAGCTAGAGCATGGAACATAGGTAGAAATCCATGCCTTACTCGTCAAATTTGGAGGAAAAATGAGGGAGAACTAACGGTTTGAAAATCTGTGAAAACCGACTCGTTTTCTGCAGATTCCGGCGGCTAGAGTGGCTAACGGAGGCAGAGACCGGGTGGGATGAGAAGAGGAGGAGGTGGCAGTTCGAACAAGACTGGTCTCGAGGCCGGTTGTTGACGATGGCGACGGCAGTGGCTCTTGGAAGCCACGGCTGTGCAGAAAACAGAAGGTAGGAAGGTCACTACGCGCGCAGGGAGAGAGAGAGAGAGAGAGAGAGAGAGAGAGAGAGAGAGAGAGAGAGAGAGAGAGAGAGAGAGAGAGAGAGAGAGAAAATCTGGTTTTTAAAAACCAACTTCAAAATATTTACAGTTTTGCCACTGAGCTTGTTTTGCTCGTAACTTCTTCGTTACAACTCCAAATCGAGTCCACCACATGTCTACGGACTGACCTCACCGTGCTCTACGCAACGGTATAGTCGAAATTCTCAAATTCCTTCCCGGTCAAAAAGTAAACTTTAGACCTAATAAAATATTTTAGGGGCAAAATGGTATTTTCTTTGAATAAATTAGTATTTACTAATTTATTTAGGACCGGGTCGATACAATTTGGACCCAGCAACAGATCCTTTTTAAGTTCTTTCTACATTCAACATGACTCGAGGATGGCATAGATTCAATAGTCCTGTATGATTGCATCTCTAATACATTGCTTGTTTACATTTCTACTTATCAACTGACTCTTGAACCCATATTATCATTTACATTATTATAATCAGAAATTCTATGTGATTGGTGTCCATCCTTTGATCAAAATGATCAATATCATTTCGGTATATACTTCTTATGGACATGTTGACAACAATTATATTAACATGTTATTGACAATCCGTTATTAATTAAGAAATGACATAGGTGTACAGAAGAATTGAACATTCAATTGTTTGTTTAATAAAGAAAAAGACAACATGAGTCTCTTTAACAATCATGTTTTTGGATTGGAGCAGCCTAATTCACCAATGATCATGCACATAAACATAAATTTCATAATTTGAACAACTTGGGCACTTGCGTCACTATCCCCCTCTTTTTCCTTAATACTCCGAAACAAAAATCCGAGCAAATGTTGGTCCATCTGTCCCATTCAATGACTTCTAGAAAGCATTATAGGAACAAACGAATCGATTTGAATATAATACTCAAAATACAAAAGCTTCCCAACAACTTCACGTTATAAAAGAAAATAAAGATCCTTCTGTTTAGTCTCATTTCTTACCCCTGCTTTTTTCCGAGAAAGATACATTTAGGCTTTTATTATCTTCTTATTCATTCATATCGTGGATGTAGACATTGCTTGTCACGTGCGTGCGTACGTCTCCATAATTGACTTGAGGCTAGCTTTTCAATTACTCATGTAGAATTTTTTTTTTTCAAGTGCCCATAGAGATAAGACTTCCATATATGGGGCTCACCTCAATTAAAAATGTAGTTAGTAAAGTGGTACACGATTGTTTTTATATATGCTCAGATATTTAATTTTACAAAAATAATGCATCCAACTAACTCAACCAAAAAAGTTGCATCCAATTAATTATGTTCTTAGAATATCGATACAAAATAAATTAGGTGTTAAAAAGATATTTATTTTTGCAAAAATAATGCATCCAACTAACTCAACTAAAAAAGTTGCATCCAATTAATGATGTTCTTGGAATATTGATACAAAATAAATTAGGTGTTACAAAGATATTTATTTTTGCAAAAATAATGCATCCAACTAACTCAACCAAAAAAGTTGCATCCAATTAATGTTGTTCTTGGAATATTGATACAAAATAAATTAGGTGTTAAAAAATATTTAATATCTAAATATGATCTATTACGACTTATCGTCACAATCATGGTAATTATTCAAAAGGTGTAACATCCCTTATACAATTTAATCGATTTAATCAAATTTAATTCTTTTGTGAAATTTCAATTTTGCCCTTGGGAGTAGGGGTACTTTGGTCACTTTAAGAAAAAAAAAACATTTATTGTATGGTATTACGTAATGATGTAAGTTTGTGTTATTTTATGTGAGGCCCCAATTTAAGGTTAGCACAGGGCCCTCAAAATCTCAAGACCGGCCCTGGGCCCCGTTGGGGAAGCCCTTGTGAACATGTTGTTGAAAGGGCTCTCTGGTCTGTCAACGTGTGCAGTTGCGTCACTACCTTCATCCTTTTCCTTAACACTCCAAGCAAATGTTGTTCCGTCTTTCCCATTCAATGACTTCTAGAAAACATTACAGGCAGGCACTCTTTTCTTTCTCCAGAATAGGAACAAACGGCTTTTCAAGAACATTTTACTATAAAACAAAAGAAGCCTCCTTCTGTTTAGTCTCATTTCTCACAGACCGTCCCATATCGAATCATCAATATGGCAGAAGCACCAAAGAGGTAGCACTTTAGAGTCCTTTATGCTTTGGTTCCTTGTCACACCTCCATTCCCTCTCATTGTTTCTGCTTATCATTTTTGTGTCATGAATTTGGTGTTTTTGTTTTTTCCAGGTATGCAGTTGTTACTGGGGCAAACAAAGGCATAGGATTGGAAACTGTGAGGCAATTGGCCTCAAATGGATTCACTGTAGTCTTAACTGCCAGAGATGAGAAAAGGGGTCTTGAAGCTGCTGAGAAACTCAAAGAGTCTGGCCTCTCAGGTCAAGTGGTTTTTCATCAACTTGATGTGGCTAACCCTGCTACTGTTGCTTCCTTGGCAGAGTTCATCAAAACCCAGTTTGGGAAACTCGATATCTTGGTATGTGGAAGATTTTACTTTCAAATCTAACTATATGATATGAACCCTCTGTACAATTTACAGGTACCCTAGAAAGATCAGTGGCTGGAGTTAAGGGATTTGGCAATGCCTTGATGGTTGGTTATAGAACCAAATAGATTATCGAAGTAACCCGAGGATCTACCAACTTTCTTTTAATTGCATTTTCTACATTTTTCTTTTCTTTTCTAAATTAAAATAGATAGTGAGACAGTTGGCTCTGCACAGGTGAACAATGCAGGGATTGGTGGAGCCATAGGAGATGCTGATGGCTATATAGCTTTAGTAAAGTCTTTGGAAATGGTAAGTCTTTCGAATTAATTTTTTCAATAGCTATCAAAACCTAAAAGGTTCAATGTGTGGCTATAATGTGGATTTGGGAGTGTGCTATTTTGCCTCTGCGCCTATCTGGATTAGCTCCTTCTTGATTGATGATATGTTAGGGGTTGTTAGAACCCTTTAGTTTGTGCTGACAGTTTGTAGTCTGTTTGTTTTGGGGTTTGATCCCCCACTAGTTCATAAAATAAAAAAATAAAAAAAAAGCTTCAATGTATGTGCTAATGTGAAAATTTCAATTGATCTCTGGTTTGGCCAAAGATCTGTTTCGCTTAATGCTTTGCTGTTTTTAGTAGGGGAAATGATCTGATTAATTGATTTAGGATTTTTCCAATAAGCTGCTACCTTTCTGGATTTACTTATCTCACCTGATAAATCTTTCTGCACTCTATCCATAATTTTTTTTTTGAAGCCCTTTGCTATAAATAAAATAAATTATGCACATAAGTTGTCATGCTTTCTTCCTCTCTAGCTTGAAAATGTTTTATTGTGATGTGCCAAACTTTGATCAACATTTTTCTTGTTTGTGGTGGGTGTGGGCTATAGAGACCATAATAATAAGTCTGTTCTTACTGATACAGGGGAGAGGAGAAGTTGGTAGTAAACTATGGACTGAAACTTATGAGTTAACAGAAGAATGCTTGCAAATAAACTATTATGGTGCTAAAAGAACAGCTGAAGCACTTATCCCACTTCTCCAGTTATCTGACTCACCGAGAATTGTTAATGTTTCGTCTTTCCTGGGGAAGTTAATGCATATACCAAGCCATTGTGCTAAAGGAGTTTTTACAGATGCCGAAAACCTAACAGAAGAAAGAATAGATGATGTACTGAGTGAGCTTCTAAAAGACTTCAAGGAGGGTTCACTTGAAAGTAAGGGCTGGCCTTCTTCTTTGTCTGCCTATGTAGTCTCAAAAGCTGCACTGAACGCATATACAAGGATTCTAGCAAAGAAGTACCCCACTTTTCGTATCAATTCGTTATGCCCTGGCTCTGTCAAAACAGATATAACCTACAATGCCGGTTTCCTACCTGTCGAAGAAGGGGCTGCAAGGGTTATGAAGTTAGCATTGCTGCCCAATGATGGCCCTTCTGGCTCCTTCTTTGTTCAGTATGAAGTGTCAGATTTTTAATTGAAGATGATCCATTTATGCAAATTAATTACATGTCATTTATTTGGCAGGATCTTGAACTTTTAATGTAACAAAGTATATTTGGACCCACAACAGATCCTTTTTAAGTTCTTTCTACATTCAACATGACTCGAGGATGTCATAGATTCAATAGTCCTGTATGATTGCATCTCTAATACATTGCTTGTTTACATTTCTACTTATCAACTGGCTCTTGAACCCATATTATCATTTACATTATTATTATAATCAGAAATTCTATGTGATTGGTGTCCATCCTTTGATCAAAATTATCAATATCATTTCGCTATATACTTCTTATGGACATGTTGATAACAATTATATTAACACGTTATCGACAATCCTTTATTAATCAAGAAATGGCGTAGGTGTACAGAAGAATTGAACATTCAATTGTTTAATAAAGAAAAAGACAACATGGGTCTCTTTAACAATCATGTTATTGGATTGGAGCAGCCAAATTCACCAATGTTAAATGCAAAACTACTTGAGACTTGGCATGTTATGAACAACTTGGGCACTTGCGTCACTAGCCCCCTCTTTTTCCTCAATACTCCAAAACAAAAATCCAAGCAAATGTTGTTCCATCTTTCCCATTCAATGACTTCTAGAAAACATTATAGGAACAAACGAATCGATTTGAATATAATACTCAAAATACAAAAGCTTTCCAACAACTTCATGTTATAAAATAAAATAAGGCTCCTTCTGTTTAGTCTCATTTCTAGCTTGGCATGAGAGGCTTGTGGCATGGAAGCGAAATTGACATGAGTTTAGCATTGAAGAGAAAATTAAGTGTTCCTAGAGGAAAGATGGGGTATTAAGGTAGGAGAGAGGATTTTGCAGAGAGATTTGGTTGAGCATGAGGAAAAAGAGAGAAAATGGTGGCTTGAGTGTTTTTCTGGCAGCTTGATAGAGACTCAAGTGTTAAAACAGCTTGCCAAGAGGGAAAACTAAGGGAAAAAGATGGGCTGAGCACGAAATTGCTGGGTTTTGGGAGTAAGAGAGGAAGCTTGCTCTTTGATGTGGTTGATGCTTGTTGGGTAGAACATGCCTCTTTTATAGCCGCTGGAAGCTGACATTTTCCAAGAAACCCTAGTGGTTTCTATCCCATTTTGCCAAGTTTTTCCTTCCTTTCTCCCCTCATCCCTTCAATCATCCTATTTTGGTGAAATATACTATGCTCCTTTGCACAAAATCAGGGATTTTGGGAGCTCAAGGTCCCTTTCCCGCAACTGCCCTAGTGAAGAATTCCTATTTTCAGTCATCCCCCTTCCTCTCTTTTCTTCCCTCTTTCATGGTCAGATCTGATGAAGGAAAGAAATGGGTATACATGCTGGTTTGAAGGATGATTCCCACTTTGCGCGTCAACATCCCATGGTTCGCTGGGTGTTTTGTGCTTGAAACTTGTTCCTTCCCATGTGCTGGAGCCTCCCAGTAGCTTTTCAGACTTTCCTTCGTGACTTTGTTCTTCAGCCAAGTGTTGGAGCTTTGCAACTCTTTTATTGTAATTGTATGGGCCAAGTTGATTTATTGAGTAAGTAGGCTATTTTTATCAAACGTTGGGCTTTTTTGATTGAGTCAATAGGCTATTTTGGTTGGGATATTTTTTCTTTTATGCTCACCCATATGTTTAGTCCTAAGAAAAGACCTTGCATAATGATAAACATTCATGCAAATCTAACACCAATCTAATTCAGTCCTGCTGCATACCAAACCAAGAGGCTTGACTGTAATTGCAAAATCAAGTGCAACGGGGTATGAACACGTGGTGCATTATGGAGATTACAAGAGTGAAATGGGGCCTACTTCTCTTTTCCATTTATTTATTTGTTTTAATTATTATATCAACAAACTCATCATTGAGAACGGGGCCTACTTTGAGTATTTGTTAATTGAAAGTTGTTTGAATATACAAGTCGAAAGCTTCGAAATTGCATAGTCTCTGAAATTGTTCCCAGTACTCACAGATATCCTACATCAAATCATCAATGGCCGAAGCAACAAAGAGGTATCTCCATACGAAAATTTCTCTCTTTTGTTTCACCTTCTTCCCTGAATTTGTTGTTGCTTTCTTCTTCTGTTCTTTCAGATATGCAGTTGTTACAGGGGCAAACAAAGGGATTGGGTTAGAAACTGTCAGGCAGTTGGCCTCAAATGGAATCACTGTAGTCTTAACTGCTAGAGATGAAAAGAGGGGTCTTGAAGCTTTTGATAAACTCAAAGAGTCTGGCCTTACAGGTCAAGTGGTTTTTCATCAACTTGATGTGGCGGACCCCGCAAGCGTTGCTTCTTTGGCAGATTTCATCAAAACCCAGCTTGGGAAACTCGATATCTTGGTAAGATCAAAGCTCACTTCCTGAAAAGTTTCTGTCTTTTCAATTTAATTCGTTAAATCCAATTTCCCTTTGAATATAAGCATAGATGAGTTGATGTTGAGACTGCAAAATCGAGTGGTTGGCACAAACCCATCTTCTTATTGTCACCACTTTCAATTGTGAGAGTTGAATTTTGTTCGTTAATCGGTCTTTGAGTTCTTCTCCCATATCTGATTTGATCCCTCTGTTCAATTTATAAGTTACCCCAGAAAGATTAGTGGCTAGCATTAATGGGTTTGGCACACTAGCATATTTGGCCTTCAAAGCTAAGCCGTTTAAGGGCCTTGAACTTGGTTGTTAGTTATAAGAAGAAAGACCACCATAGTAATCAAAGGATCTCTCAACTTTCTTTTTTCTTTGTATTTTCTAGATTTGTTTTTTTTTTTATAAAGTTAGATTATCTACAGGTGAACAATGCAGGGATTGGTGGAGTCGGACTAGATTCTGATGCTTTTAAAGCTTCAGAAAATTCTGGTAGTGGGGTAAGTCTTACATTTCTTTTTTTGTTGTTCCACCACACAGTGAAGGTGATGTTTGAGGAGGGAAGCTTCTAATGTCGGCTATATATGTTGCTGTTTGATTCTGGTTAGACTTCATCTTGATATTATTAACACAACACCTTATCAATAGCTATATCAAAAAGTTACTCTTCAATGTGCTAATGTGCAAAATTAACTTTGTCTGTCGTTTGTCCAAGGGTCTGTTTGCGATGTTGGGGTTAATGCCTTGCCTTTCCCTTGCCTTTTTTCCAAGGGGAAAATGATCTGTGTTGTGCCATTCCAGAATTCCTTAAGATACTTCAATAGTCTAATGCACATATATCTGAGATTCTGATGCTTCCTAGAACAGATATGAATCAAGTTAGAGTTAACAAATACGTTGCTTATCTTAAATGGATTCACTTTTCTTGCCTGGTAAAAGTTTCCACATTCAGAAACTTTGATAGCTTTTTTATCTGAAAGAAAATCTAGATATAAGTTCTCCTTTTACTCCTTTGATCTGAATAGTATTTTCACTGTGATGCGCATGTGTAACTTTTAATCACCATACTTTCTTGTTTGAGGTGGGTTTATAAGAACAGGGCCAAAGAATAATTTTCTGCGTAATGCAGGAAGGAGCAAACATTGATTGGACTAAATTTCTGACTGAAACATACCCGTTAACAGAAGAATGCTTGCAAATAAATTACTATGGTACTAAAAGAACAGCTGAAGCACTTATCCCACTCCTCCAGTTATCCGATTCACCAAGAATTGTTAACGTTTCTTCCTCCGCGGGGAAGTTAGAGAACATACCAAGTGATTGGGTTAAAGGCGTTTTTAGTGATTCCGAGTACCTAACAGAAGATAGAGTAGATGAGGTATTGACACAGCTACTAAAAGACTTCAAGGAGGGTTCAATTGAAAGCAAGGGCTGGCCTGTTTATCCTGCTTATAGAGTCTCAAAAGCAGCAATAAATGCATATACAAGGATTCTAGCCAAGAAATACCCCAACTTCCGCATCAATTCTGTCTGCCCCGGCTATGTCAAGACAGATATAACCTTCAATACCGGCATCTTGTCTGTTGAAGAAGGCGCTGCAAGTGTTCTGAAGTTAGCATTGCTGCCCAGTGATGGTCCTTCTGGCCTCTTCTTTGTTCGGTCTGAAGTATCATGTGCATGATTGAAGACGATCAATTTGTGCTAATACATGTCATTCGTTGGGGCAGAATCTTGGATTTTCAATGTAACAAAGTATATTGTTAAAATTTATGTAAATCAGTGATGTGGCAAGTTTGTTTGTTAAACTAAAATGGATGCATGCTCATTAATTTCTGTCTTAGAGATCTTCCCTAGATTGGCTTATTGTTCTTCTCCAAATTTGACCAATAATCTCCTTAATTTTTTTTTAATTAAAATTTTTGTAATTCTTATTTCACCATTAAAAAATAAAGAACCCACCAAAAAAATAAAAAATAAAAATCTCCATCAATCAAACTTGTAGGTTATTTATTTATTTACATTTTTGTTGTGAAAATATTAAAATAGTCAAAACAATATGGCATTAATAATAGCATCCCTATATTTTAGCCACTAATGTTTTTAAAGCGTCAATTACACATTGACCTGAATAACAGAGTTTCTATTTTGCGGCGTTCACACTATTTTACTTTCGTACTCTCTCTCCATCAAGATATTCATCTGATTTAGTTACCGTTGGAGTTGGACTGAAATTAGCTTGGCTCCCAAGTTTTCTCTTTTCTTGATTTATTTTCCTGATAGGACAAGAATTAAATACCCTAATCGGACAAGGACTGTATGAGAGATTATATAAGGATAGCAAATCCATCTCACTTTTCGTTACTTTGTTTTTGTTGATCACTTTCACTTCACAGTTTATTTCATTCAATTTCTCATCTACTAGAACAAAGATTTTCCTTTTCAGTTCTCTGCCAATTTGTTTTGTTGATCATGGCTTCTTCTTCACTGGGTTCTTTCAATCTCTCAAGTAGGAGCAAAAGAGAAGGAGATGAAGCAGAAGACAAAGGGAAGATGGGGTATTTGACAATGGAAGATTTTAAAGGCATGAATTTTGATTCTTTGTGTCCTTATGATCAACTGACATTGGTTGCCACTGTTCTTGTTGATAAAACTGAGCAAGAGAAGAAACAATTGAAGAATGAGGAGCACCAGATACAGAGCAGACCCTCCTCATCACCACAAGTTTCTTCTTCTTCTCCAAATGCATCACCCCATTTTCATCCCTTGGTCCCTGGCTTGGTTCAAGGCAAATATGTCAATTGGGTGCAGCAGGGATACCCTAAGAAACCAAGGTCTGCTTCTAATTTTGGGCAAAAGTCAACAATAAATACCAGCCCCCCTGCTACTGTTGCTGCTGCTGCTACTCATGATGATCATATTCAGGGACGCAGAAGTAGTAATAATTATGGGTTGAAAAGAAAATCCAATGATGATCATGATGATAGAGATAAAGATTGGGCTGCTCCCAATAAGAAGAAGGAGAAAAAGGAGAAGAAGAAGAAGGTGTACATCAAGAACAAGAAGGGTGCTACTCTTCACCATCGTCCTGATTTGCCTGAAGATTTTAAGAAAATGATCATAGGCCAGATGAATGGCATAGAGCTGACATGTCTCATACAGAAGGAATTGTTCCCCAGTGATGTAAACCCAGATCTAAACAGGTTTTCATTGCCTCCAAACCAAGTCTTATTCAACGATTTCCTCACGCCCGATGAGATTGAAGCTCTTAAAGAGAGGAAAGAGAAGAAAAATCATGATCAGGGTTCCCTAAAAAGTCCATCGCCTTCCCTCAAAGTTCCATTTATAGATCCGAGTCTTAAGCTTGAAGATAAAGAAGGGATAAACTTGACTATGTGGACGCTGTCAAACTCAGAAACAAAAACCTATGTGTTGAGAACTACTTGGGGTAAGGTTGTTTCGAAAAACAAGCTCGTTGCTGGTGATGTAATCCAAGTTTGGTCATTTCGGGCCAACAACAATCAGCTTCACTTGGCTATTGTTGTGGTAAAAAGAGCTGGGAAAATTGGTACCAACCAGAGTGAAGGGAGTTCTAGTAAGAGAGGCAATGTCGTTGATATTGGCAATGAATGCGGTGGCCAAGGAAGTAGAGGAGTGGAAGGTAGCAGTGAAGTTATGTACAGAAGCACACCAGATTCATTTGTCAAAGAAGCAGGAAGATGAAGACTTTTCAGGCCCTAATTGTGATTTTCATATTCTTTTTGTAAAGATTTTCTGATCAGGTTTCATTTGCAGTGTAATTAACTGATTAATTAGCTTTTGTTTTTGTTGCAGATGAGTTAATCAATTCAGATGCTAATACATTGCATCCATATATATATGTAAACACTGTGCAAGTGATTTTTTTTGCATGAAATATCAAATTTTTATACATATTTTCCTACTAATCTAAATCAGCATAAGTTATAACTTGTACCCAAAAGAGTAAAAAGGAGCAGCGGCACTTAATTCCTTTTTTTAATAAGAAATTATAATTTTCTTTATTGGTTCCCAGTAATTAAGAATTGAGGCATCACTTATGGTTGGTGAGCAATTCTCATACAGTCAAAAGTCAACGTCCAGAAGACTAGTGTTGCTGTGCTTTGTCCTATATGGTCTAATTGGCCATTGCATTACAAACTAGCAGTCTTGCTTTGCTAAGCTAAAACTTAAAACTAATAAGGAATCTACAAATTAGGAATCTGTACTTGAAAGAAAGCAACCCAACACCAAAAGTTGAATATTTTAAAACAAATTATACCAATATAAAATGATAGTAGAAGACAACTCCAGGTTATATATAGTAATGCAAGAATAAGAATAAGAAAAGAAAAAGAAAGCTGGATTCCCATCAACAATGGCAGAAGCAGGAAAGAGGTACCATACTTATTGCTCACCCTGATGCAATTTAAGCTTCATAGTTCATAAATATCTCAAGCCCTTGTTCACGTTAACACCCTTATTTCATTAATTTATAGTGTGAATTTCTTTTTTTTTCTTTTTTTCAGGTATGCAGTTGTTACAGGTTCAAATAAGGGAGTTGGATTTGGAATAGTTAGGCAGCTGGCTTCAAATGGGGTCATGGCAGTGTTGACCGCTAGAGATGAGAAGAAGGGTATTGAAGCTGTTGAAAAATTAAAAGAGTGTGGCCTCTCAGACCTTGTGGTTTTTCATCAGCTTGATGTCACAGACTCTTCTAGCATTGCTTCCCTGGCAGATTTTGTCACAATCCAGTTTGGGAAACTAGACATCTTGGTATGTATAACCAGCTTCTCTTTCTCAAATTTTATGCTCATTTCGAAAATCATCGATAAATTTTTTTCTTCAAATGCATTTATGATTATACTTGACAAGGATTTAACAAAGATGAGAAGTGTTGAACTTCCATAGGTAAACAATGCAGGGGTTAATGGAACCATTATGGACCCTGAAGCTCTCAGAGCTGCTGCAGCTGCAGGACTTGGTAAGGTAAGCTGATCAGTAAGAAAATGCAAGTTGGGGTTAGGAATGCACCACTTAGTCAGCATAGTCATGGTTTCATTTTCCGCTTTACATGGTTTGTAATATTGTTCTAGGATGTGATTGATCTTTTGGAATTAACTAAGGGGGAGATTTTGTCCAGTGGACTAGTCTAGTTAAATTATATGCCCTTTTTTTCTTTTAATTTCTACATAAGAATAAAATCTGTGTAATACCATTATAGCTTCCGTTACATGACGTTAATGACTCCTTTCGTATGATATGCACTCCATAATAGAGTTCCTCCAAGCCTATGAAGTGAGATTATGGACCTTAGCTGCTTGATTAGTTGGTTAGTACATGTTACAGGGTTCTCAAGAGTACTGATAAATTGTTGCTATATATATTAGCAATCAAGTATAAATTACTTGAACCTTAAGTAAAGCTACGTCTGATATTATATGCACAATAGTTTGCTTTGGTGGAGTTGGTAGAGGATTATTGGACGGTTATCAATAATTATTACCAAGAAAAAAATAAAAAAATTTCTTCTTCTTGATGCAGAAAGATGTAGAGGTCAAGTGGAGTGAAATGTTGACTCAGACATATGAGTTAACTGAAGAATGCATTAAAACAAACTACTATGGTACCAAGAAAATGACCAAAACATTTCTTCCTCTCCTCCAGCTATCCGATTCACCAAGAGTTGTCAATATTTCTTCTGGCCGGGGGAGGTTAAAGGTACAAAGTGTTCTCATATTTTGTCATCCTCATTAGATTTAACCACTTCATCCCTTAAAATCAAAATTCCTATTTTGCATAATGAGCCATCTGAAATTCTCCTATGATGCATGTTTCTTCAGCTTATACCAAATGAATGGGCCAAAGGGGTGTTGAATGATGCTGAGAAACTTACAGAAGAGAGAATAGAAGAGGTTTTGAATGAGTTTCTAAGAGATTTCAAAGAAGACATGCTGGAAACCAAATGCTGGCCTCCTGCCCTCTCTGCGTATATACTCTCAAAAGCAGCCTTGAATGCATACACTAGAATTGTGGCCAAGAAGTACCCAAATTTGTGTGTCAATTGCATCTGCCCTGGATTTGTCAAAACAGACATGACCTTCAATGCTGGCATCTTCACCGTTGACGAAGCTGCTGAAAATGTTATGCGCTTAGCAGTATTTCCAAGTGGCATTCCTTCTGGCCTCTTCTTCTTTTCTCAAGAAGTCACTCCCTTTTGAGTGTAGTTAACTAAAATAATGAAAGCCATAGCTAGCTGCTGCTCTCTATGTCGTATTGATGAATAATTCCATACATTGTATGTTATATGAGTTCCTTTGTTTTTCTTTGCTGTGGTGAGTTGAGTTAGCTGGCCCTGGAGAAATTATTGCTTGCATGGCAACTTTCATTAAAGCCCAGTTTGAGACACTTGATACCCGGAAGTTGGAACCATTTGATACATCGCAGATCGGCTCAAGAAAATCCATTAACCCTTCAGTTGTCTGCAGACAATTTAGACCCAGTGAACCAAAATTCATATTCCAGAAAGCCCACTAAACCACTAGCCAGGGACTGTAGGCCCAGAAGCGTTAGTGCTTAGTTTTGTTTCTCTGGGCCTTGGGGCCCCCATTGAATCCGAAAGATGAAGAAATTACATATTTCCTTGTGCGTCCCTGGTAAGATGAATCAAGAAATGGCCGTACAAAAGAACCGACTATTCTTTGCTAATTTGTTTCTTTTGTAGGATCAACCTTGATTTGTTTAGTCAAAAAAACAAAAGAATCTATCAACAAACAAGACCGAGTAATCAAAGACCAGAACTTGAATATTTTAAAAGATATGATAAGAATAAAAATTACTATTGAAACAAAGCCCATGTTATATGCTCATACCGAAATCAGAAAGCAAATCTGGAAACCCATCAACAATGGCAGAAGTAGCAAAGAAGTACTACCTGCTGCTTCCATGATGTTTTAAAGCTTCACTTCTATCAGACTCCTTGGCCACCACAATCCATATTTCATTAAATTTTAATACAAAATTTCCTTTTCCCTTTTCTTTTTATTTCAGGTATGCAGTTGTTACAGGTTCAAATCAAGGGATTGGATTTGGAACAGTTAGAAAGTTGGCTTCAAATGGGATCATGGTGGTGTTAACTGCTTTAGATGAGAAAATGGGTGTTGAAGCTATTGAAAAATTGAAAGAGTGTGGCCTCTCTGACCTGGTGGTTTTTCATCAACTTGATGTAACAGACACTGCTAGCATTGCTTCCCTTGCAGATTTTGTCAAAACCCAATTTGGGAAACTAGATATCTTGGTATGATAAGAAACCATATATGATCAACTTCTCTATCTCTCTGTTCATGCTCATGTTAAAAAAAATTCATATAACTATGAAAAGTACATTAACTTATAACTTAATCTATAGGTAAATAATGCAGGGGTTAGTGGAACCATTGTAGACCCTGAATCTATGAGAGCTGCTGCAGCTGCAGGTATTGGTAAGGTAAGTTTTCCTTTAGCATCTTAAAGAGTCCAAATTATATGTGGATTTGATTAAAACTTTTCATATATAAATTTCAAATACAAATCTTTAATTTCAAAAATGGACTAGCTAAATGCAATCTTTCTTTCTTTGATGCAGGATGGTGTAGGAGTAAATTGGAGTGAAATAATGACTCAAACGTACGAGTTAGCTGAAGTATGTGTGAAAACAAACTACTATGGTGCCAAGAAAATGACCAAAGCACTCCTTCCTCTCCTCCAGCTATCTGATTCACCAAGAGTTGTCAGTCTTTCTTCCAGCATGGGATCGTTAAAGGTACGGAGAGTTTTCATATTTTTGGCATCTCATCCGGTTGTTGTTTCAATTTTCACCACTTGAGCCCTTTGTTTCTTTGTTGTATTTGAGTCCTATTGTAGTTATGGGCTAACAAGTAGTTTATGTCTTCAAATCAAAATGTTTTTCATATGCATGTTTGTTTCAGCATATACCAAATGAATGGGCCAAAGGGATGTTAAGTGATGCTGAGAAACTTACAGAACAGAGAATAGATGATGTTTTGAATGAGTTTCTCAAAGACTTCAAAGAAGATATTCTGGAAACCAAAGGCTGGCCTACTTCCCTCTCTGCCTATATACTCTCAAAAGCAGCCGTGAACGCGTTCACTAGAATGATGGCCAACAAATACCCAAACATCTGCATCAATAGTGTAGACCCTGGATTTGTCAAAACAGATATGAACTTCAATACTGGCATGTTAACCATTGATGAAGGTGCTGAGAGTGTTGTGAGGTTAGCTATGGTTCCAAATGGCAGCCCTTCTGGCCTCTACTTCTATTTACAACAAGTCTCACCCTTCTGAGCATAACAAACCCTTTTCAATTTCATGAAATAATGATCCTCTTCTGTTTAAATTGCTATATTTATCTTGGTGTGGTGTAACAACAATTTCTCAAACTCTTGTGTCTCTGTGCTTATATCCGGATATTGGACAAAACTTTGCCCTTAATCTGTATTTCTTTAATTCCTTGATCAAGGGGCCTGACTCTAATCGACCGATTCCATCCAAAATTGAAGTTTAGAAAACTTATGATAAGAGTGCAGAAAATTAAAGATCAATGAAATATATATTTATAAATGTGATAGTCCATACAAATATTACTTCCTGAAAATTTACACATGTATGCATGCACATATTAGCATTTGCTAGTATTTGCATTGATTAATCAGTTAATTACATTGCAACTGAAACCTGATCTATGTAAAGCTCATCAGAAAAACTTTACAAAAAGAATATGTAAATCATAATTAGAGCATTAAAAGTCTTCATTTTCCTGTTTATCTGACAAATGAATCTTATGTGCGCTCCTGTACATAACTTCACTGCTACCTTCCACTTCTCTACTTCCTTGGCCACCACATTCATCACCAATATCAACAATATTGCCCCTCTTACTAGAACTCCTTTCACTCTGGTTGGCACCAATTTTCCCAGCTCTTTTTGCCACAACAATAGCCAAGTGAAGCTGATTGTTGTTAGCCCGAAAAGACCAAACTTGGAGTACATCACCAGGAACCAGCTTGTTTTCCCTAACAACCTTACCCCAAGTAGTTCTCAACACATAGGTTTTTGTTTCTGAGTTTGACAGCGTCCACATAGTCAAGTTTATCCCTTCTTTATCTTCAAGCTTAAGACTCGGATCTATTAATGGAACTTTGAGGGAAGGCGATGGACTTTTTAAGGAACCCTGATCGTGATTTTTCTTCCCTTTCCTCTCTTTAAGAGCTTCAATCTCACTAGGTGTGAGGAAATCGTTGCATAAGACTTGGTTTGGAGGCAATGAAAACCTGTTTAGACTGCCATTTACATCACTTCTGAACAATTCCTTTTGTATGAGACATCTCAGCTCTGTGCCATTCATCTGGCCTATGATCATTTTCTTGAAATTTTCAGGCAAATCAGGACGATGGTCAAGAGTAGGACCCTTCTTATTCTTGATGTACACCTTCTTCTCCTTCTTCTTCTTGGGAACAGCCCAATCTTTATCTCTATCATCATGATCATCATTGGATTTTCTTTTCAACCCATAATTATTACTCCTTCTGTGTCCCTGAATATGATCATCATGAGTAGCAGCAGCAGCAACAGTAGCAGGGGGGCTGGTCTTCATTGTTGACTTTTGCTCAAAATTAGAAGCTGACCTTGGTTTCTTAGGGTATCCCTGCTGCACCCAATTGACATATTTGCCTTGAACCAAGCCAGGGACCAAGGGATGAAAATGGGGTAATGCATTTGGAGAAGAAGAAGAAACTTGTGGTGATGAGGAGGGTCTGCTCTGTATCTGGTGCTCCTCATTCTTCAATTGTTTCTTCTCTTGCTCAGTTTTTTCAACAAGAACAGTGGCAACCAATGTCAGTTGATCATAAGGACACAAAGAATCAAAATTCATGCCTTTAAAATCTTCCATTGTCAAATACCCCATCTTCCCTTTGTCTTCTGCTTCGTCTCCTTCTCTTTTGCTCCTACTTGAGAGATTGAAAGAACCCAGTGAAGAAGAAGCCATGATCAACAAAACAAATTGGTAGAGAACCGAAAAGGAAAATCTTTGTTCTAGTTGATGAGAAATTGAATGAAGTAAACTGTGAAGTGGAAGTGATCAACAAAAACAAAGTAAGGAAAAGTGAGATTGGTTTGCTATCCTTATATAATCTCTCGTACAGTCCTTGTCCGATTAGGGTATTTAATTCTTGTCCTATCAGGAAAATATAAATCAAGAAAACAAAAAACTTGGAAGCCAAGCTAGTTTCAGTCCAACTCCAACAGAAAACTTGGGTATTTAATTCTTGCCATACTGTTTCGAATATTTTAATATTTTCACAGCAAGATAAGTAGATCCAAACGTGAGTTGGCAAATTGTAAAAGTACATTATAATTAATTTGAATAAAATATTGGTTTTCCCGTTGAGATTAGGAAACAGGAAACTATAAATACATATGTAGCGTGAGGCTTTTGTAAACACTAGCCATTGTGATTTCAAACGATCGAGACCCTTCACTGGGTTTCCAAAATTCGCTATAATTTTATCTCTTTCAAACGATCGAGACCATTCACTTCACTAGCTACTTTCTCTTTCAGACAAGATGAAGGCTTTGAAGGAACAGCGATGCGAGCGAGAGCCCTCCCCTCCTGTTGGCGTTGGCGTTGACGATGACGATGACGACTTCGCTGGACTCGCTTGCCCTCCCCTCGACGACCTCGAAGCTGTCTTCATCCTTGAAAGTGAAACCACGACTTTTGATCCCTCCAACTTGTTCGACGACGTCAAACTTGATGACCACGACATGGCAATTCAAGAGAAGCCCAACAAACCACCATCCCACGGCAAAGGGAAGAGTTTGGAGACCCTCCGCTTGATGCTAAGCGCTCCACCTCCATCTTCTTGTCAACAAAAGCCTACGGGGCCAATAAAATCTGATGCTCACCATCAACGGCAAGACTAGGATGATGAAGGGAAGTTGAAGCAAGAACAAGCCGTTGACCAGTTCGACGAAGTGCGGAGCCTTCTCTTATTTTTTAGAGAGCCAACAAAACCCTAAGGAGCCCACAAAGTCTACTGATCATGATCTTCACCATCGGCAAGATTGGGATGATGAAGAGAAGTTGGAGACTAGTGTTCGCGAAAGCTTCACCAAGGCTATCGAGAGTTCCAAAACAAGCGAAAGAAAATTCAAGTTATCGACATCAAGAACTTGCCTATGCCTTCACCAAAGCTAAAGCCACAACGAGGCCGGGTTTTGAACAAGAACAAGTTGTTGACCAGTTCCAGGAAGTGCCGAGCCTTCTGAAATCCTGTAGAGCAAGCACGTGGTCTTATTGTTTAGTTTATTCAATTCGTTCATTAATTGTTTAGTGGCTAAAATATCTGAATGCTATTATTAATGCCATATTATTTTGAATATTTTAATATTTTTGTGTGTTCTTTAACACTGATCTGAAATTTTAATTCCTTGTTCCAGGGCCTTGATTAGTGGGCATTCTGAAAAATTTAGAGAAATGTATTATAAAATTCATTTCTTGCATTGAATTTATATATACACCCTAAACCTTATAAATTGAAGAAAAAGGACCAACTGAACTGTAATATTTTTAATTTGAATTATATGTGTAATACCATTATTGTCCTTGGATTATGATTTTTAGGAAAGAGAAAAAAAAAAACTAATGGCATTGTTGTAATTTTTAGGGTTTTCAAGGGTTGTATGGTATATTTATGGCACGCTTACTAATCCATAATCGGATTTGGAGGAATTGAATTGAGGAGGAGTTGGATTGAGAAGAGTTAGAATTCGAATTCCTATTGAAGTTGTTTATTAAACCATATGGAATTGGGATGAGAGTGCTACTAATTCCTTACAAGTTAAATTCACATGAATTAGAATTCAAACCAAATTGATTACTAAAATACCCTCATAAAGTAGATAGTAAATTTGGAATTTTAAAAATTGTGTGAGGATATAAAGGATAAAAAACTTAAACTTCTAATGTATTATTTCTCCATGAATTAGAATACCGCCTCAAGAGTCCAATTCCTTCAAAATCAAGAGTTAAATTACTACTTTTGTATGGGTGTCACTCGCATTTTCAGTCCTCCATGTGAAGTAAACATAGGAGTGTCCGTAATAGAAATTTAGTTCCTTATTTTGATTCCGAAAGACAAATTGGGTTTTCCTAAGATTTGGGTATTGTAGAATTCTTTTATATTCCGAGCCTTATTTATGGGCTTACATTTGAAAATCACACTAATTAAGATCTTCTAAAGAGCCTATATACTTTTGGTTCTTGCACAAGTGATTTTATATTTTTGTTAGTTTTTAGTCAATGAATAAGCCATTATGGCCTTTGTTAGTTTGGATTTAGGAAAGTACAATTTTGCCGTTATTGACAAAAAAGTGGTATAGCTAAAAAAGAAAAACGTAAAACTTACCATGTTTTTTTGGGTCATGAAAGTAATAATAAGTTAATAACTGGGTTTGGTGAGATATAGTGAGATATGACATCATTGCATGCACAATATTTTTATTTTTGAGATATGACCTCATTGCATGCACAATATAATGGTGCAACTATAAATAATGGTGTGAAAACTAGAAAGAAGCCAAGAGTGAGCTGAAAGCTAATTAGCAATGGCAGAAGCAACAAAGAGGTAGTGTTGTCTGGTTCTTCTATATGCTTTGTACTTTTCCATTTCTTATTATCTTTCTTGGTTCTTGGGGCTATCGTTTTTCTCAGGTACGCAGTTGTCACAGGGGCAAATAAAGGCATTGGATTTGGCACGGTTAGGCAACTGGCTTCAAATGGGGTCACAGTGGTGTTAACTGCTAGAGATGAGAAGAGGGGTCTTGAAGCTGTTGAACAATTAAAAGAGCTTGGCCTCTCTGACCTGGTGGTCTTTCATCAGCTTGATGTAACAGACCCTGTTAGCATTGCTTCCTTGGAAGATTTTGTAAAAACCCAGTTTGGGAAACTTGATATCTTGGTAAGTTTTGGAATTCTAAGTTCAGTTTTGCAGCTTAAAGAAATAGAAAGCAAAATGTTGCAATTGTGATGATCTCTGATTACCTACTGAAATTCATGCTTTGCTTTAATAATTTATATTTTTAGTTGAAATATACATAACAAAGATCCAAAATGTTTTAACTTCTGTACTGTGTAGGTAAACAATGCAGGAATTATTGGAAGCCAACTGAACCCTGAAGCTTTTAGATCAGCTGTAAGTGGCAAGGTAAGGTTCTGCATATAATTTGTGACCTTAAAAGTAATTGGGGTTTTTGGAATTGGATTCGACATTGCTTCTGGGTCATATATGGTTGGTTGGACCTTACCTTATTATGAATATGCTGCATTCAAAACAATTTCCTTGTTTGAGGTAAGCTTAGAGGCTTAGACTTTCTGGGAACACAACCGTTCTGCAATTTTTTTGTATCTTATAGTGTAGGAAAGTAATGATGCAAAACTTGCAAGAGGGTTTTACATGTCTTTTCATGAATGCAGAAGGCTGAAGAAATCGATTGGAGTGAAGTATCAACAACACTAAACTACGAATTAGCAGAAGAATGCCTGGAAACAAACTACTATGGGACCAAAAGAGTGACTGAAGCACTTTTGCCTATCCTCCAGCTATCTGATTCACCAAGAATCGTTAATGTTTCTTCCCGTTTCGCTAAGCTAATGGTACGATCAACTTCAAAAATGTGTGTTCTTTCTTGGAATTCTCAAGTTTCAACTAGTTGTTAATATCGTTGATGAAGTTTCTGTACAAAAGATCTTAGAGAATTCTTTGTCCTTAATCTGTTCTTCTTTAGTTAATTCTTTCACTAATCGACCTGATTCTAATTTTTTTTTTTTTTTTTGGAAGTTCAATTAACCCTTTGGAAGGTTGTTCAAAATTCGAGATAGTAATAACCGCTCTTATTGTGATGCTAAATATTAGTAGTGAAAGGTTAAATTGTAAGCAATCTATCAATTATATTTAGATGCAACGTTTTCTGTTTCCTAACCAAATTAAAACTCTTCTTTTTTTCATGTTGCTTCAGAATTTTCCAAATGGATGGGCTAAAGAGGTGCTAAGTGAGGCTGAAAGCCTTACAGAAGTGAGAATAGATGATGTGCTTGGTGTGTTTTTGGAAGACGTTAAGCAAGGTTTAGCAGAAACCAAAAGCTGGCCTCCTCTCTTTCCACCCTATTCAGTCTCAAAAGCAGCCTTGAACGCGTACACTAGGATCTTGGCCAACAAGTATCCAAATTTCTATATCAACTGTGTGAGCCCTGGATTTGTCAAAACTGATATAAGCTACAATACTGGCATCTTAACCATCGAAGAAGGTGCCGAAAGTCTCGTTCGGTTGGCGATTCTCCCCAATGGCGGTCCTACCGGCCTCTATTTTCTCCGTCAAGAAGTGACTCCTTTTTGAATATTTATAGTATATGTACAATGTAACATAGGAATAATTGGGGGAGTTATAGATGGGGAGGGGCATGTGATGATCAACTTCCCTAGAGATTTCATATGATGATTCTGCAGTATAAAATAAATTTTGGCATTGCTGAAATTTCTTAAATTCATGAAATAGAGAACACATTTTGCTTGAGTTTTTATTTTTATTTCAATTTGATATATGGAAAGATTGGAAGTTCTGTACTCTGTATCCCTTATAAAATTAATGCCTAGCCTAGAAGAAGTTATCGATTAACAAAGACGCTCAAAGGCCCCAGTATTGTAGCGTGTGGTTGAAAACTGAACCAAAAAGAATGGTTGGTTGAAAGTTGAAATGTCAAAAGCATAACATATGACCTCATTGCATACACAACGTTACTTGAAATATCTATATAGACTTTGAGTGTGTAAATAATGGTCGACTGTATGAGGCCTATAAATAAGCCACAAATAAGCTGATAGCTGAAGCATTAACAATGGCAGAAGCAACAAAGAGGTAGTGCCTGGTTCAAATAAGCAGTATACATATTTTCTTGGACATTTCTTATATTATCTTTCAAAATTGGGTTTCTGTTTTTTGTTTTTTTCAGGTATGCAGTTGTCACAGGGGCTAATAAAGGGATTGGATTTGGCACAGTTAAGCAGTTGGCTTCAAATGGGGTCACTGTGGTGTTAACTGCTAGAGATGAGAAGAGGGGTCTTGAAGCTGTTGAGAAATTGAAAGAGTTTGGCCTCTCTGACCTTGTGGTTTTTCATCAGCTTGATGTTACAGAGCCTTCTAGCATTACTTCCTTGGCAGATTTTGTCAAAACCCAATTTGGGAAACTTGATATCTTGGTATATCTTCAAATTCAAGTTGATTTTTTTTTTACTGTTTATTGCAATAAAGCATAATATTTATTACAATTTTTTATTATACAGAATCTCTAATTATCTACTGATTTTACTTGCTTTGATTTACATTTTACGTTGAAAAAAACATAAAAAGATGAAATATTTGCAACTGCTGTACTGTGTTGTGTAGGTAAACAATGCAGGAATGATTGGAAACCAAATAAAGCCTGAAGATTTTAGATCAGTTGTAAGTGGTAAGGTAAGGTTCTGTGTTATATATATCATATATATCTTCATCATAAGTCAAATTGGATACTGCTTCTTGTTGTTCATGTTTTGCAATTCGTGACTGTGCTTCTAATAAGAAAACTATACTTGTTCTTAGCTATCCAATTATGAATCAATGAAAACTATGCCAAATTCTATTACATGCAAAACAATTTCCTTGTTTGAGGTGAGGTTAGGGGCTTAGGCAATGAAATTTTCTGGGAACACAATCCTTGTACAAATTTCATTCTCTTATAAGTTAGGAAAGTAATGATGCAAAACTTCCATGAGGATTAACTTTCTCCTACTGCATGCAGAAGCCTGAAGAAATCCGTTGGAATGCAATACCGACGACACCGAACTACAAGTTAGCAGAAGAAGGCCTGAAAACAAACTACTATGGTACCAAAAGAGTGACTGAAGCACTTTTGCCCCTCCTCCAGCTCTCTGATTCACCAAGAATCGTTAATGTTTCTTCCGGTGTTTCTAAGCTTGTGGTATGAGAAACTTCAAATTTATGTTTCTCTTTTTTACATTCTCCTAACAAGATCATGTTTCCACTTATTTAGTTGTCAATATGGTTGACGAAACTTAATATTTCAGTCAACTTATTTGCCTTTAGAAAAGATATTTGCAGGATTCTTTGTCCCTAATCTGTTCTTCTTCTTTAGTTCTTTCATAAATGGGCCTACTTGAAATGCAATAACTCTTAATCAGTGTTTTCTACTGGTTTAATGTTTAATGTTTCTGTATTCTATCAAATCAAAACTCTCATGTTTTTCTTGTTGCTTTAGATTTTTCCAAATGGATGGGCTAAAGAGGTGCTAAGTGATGCCGAAAGCCTTACAGAAGAGAGAATAGATGCAGTGTTGGCTGAGCTTTTAGAAGACTTTAAACAAGGTTTGGTAGAAAACAAAAGTTGGCCAACTATATTTCCACCCTATACAGTCTCAAAAGCAGCTGTGAATGCGTACACTAGAATTCTGGCCAAGAAGTACCCCAACTTCTACATCAATTGTGTGTGCCCTGGATTTGTCAAGACAGATATAACCTTCAATACTGGCACCTTAACCATCGAAGAAGGTGCTGAAAGCCTTGTCAGGTTGGCGCTACTCCCCAATGGCGGTCCTACTGGCCACTTCTTTTTATGCAAAGAAGCAACCCCGTTTTGAATAATTATGATGATCACAGAGGTTTTTCATATGTTTCATGAATGAGGGTAATCGAGAGTTCATCTACGATAATGTAACAAATGATGTTGAGAGACTTATATGTTAGAGGTATGTGAGTGATCACCTTCCCTAGAGATTCTTTATGATGATTCTGCAATAAAAGTAATTCACATTTGGTGGATTTATTCTTTGTCCATTATAATTTATAAGTCAATGTCAATGCTACAATTTGTGGTTTCTGCAGATGTCCTGGTACAATTTTCGTTCTCCTATAAGTTAGGAAAGTGATGATGAAAAAATTCGAAGTGTATGATTTTGTGACCGAAGATCCCCCTTTCTCAAGGTCCACAGCCCCTTAGTTATGTTGAAGACTCCACATTTCTTCTATCTAAGTTGAATCCAATTTTGGACATCAACAATGTTCATGGAAATTAATACATTACGTACGTTACTGATTTCATTTGTCTAACATTGTAACTGTACGATCATAGACAGTGGCGGTCCTACGCTAAGGGCAACATAGGCACTAGGCACTAGGTAGGCAAGGTAGGCATGAGCTTCAGCTCCCAAAAAGCTTCTCAGGTGCCCACATGATACAAACTCAACATGCCTTCACAATTTTCATGTCATAAAATAGCAATACATATCTAATATGAAATGTTTATTCATATTCCTATCTAGTTTCTTTATTGCAGTCCTAATTCCCAAAAAATATTTTCCACGCTCCCTCGCAAATATTTTGAGACTCCCTCTTGTATTTGGTTGGAATTTATTATGATAGTTTTAATAGAGAGTTACTTATTTTAATTTAATTATATTTATTTGGTTTGTTAGATTATATTTATCTATTGTACTCAAATTTCAAGGTTGATAAATGAAGAAATTTGTTGTCATATGTGGGGTTGGAAAAATTGTAGTGTTGGGTATATTTAAATTATATATATATATGTTTTTTTATGTGTAACACAGCATGATATTGTTCATAACAACTTCAATTTTGCACAAATAACTGAAGTTCAAAATTTAAAACAACATCACTCATAAGAAAACTTATGCCTACAACTAGAAATAGCATCAGCACTATTGGTTTTTGTGATGTTGTAAGTCAGAAAATGCATTAGTGTAGTATAAAATTCTTATGCTATAAACTGTATTTAGCATCAAGACTATTAAAACTACCGATGCCGTTGCATGTTTAGGCATCGGGGGTCAACTTTTTTTGCCACACATAGGAACTTTAGCATCGGTGTTTATTATAGAACTGATGTTGTAAATATATAAAGGTAATGTTATAGGCAAAGGTGAGTAATACCACGGTAGGAAGGGTGATTTGGCAATGGATGTTATCCGTTGCTGAAGGCAAAATTTGGCAGAGTGAATTATTATAAGCTCTTGTCAAGTTATTGACCCAAAAAAAAATCTCTTCTCAAGCTTTGTATGTAAGTTTTTGCTTACCCAAGTTTGGAGTCTTGGATCCACCACTGATCATAGATCATAGAGGTTAAGTGAAGAAATTTGAGTTCGCACTACAATATTAACTGTCAGTGAAAAAATATTTTAGTTAGCGTATGACATATGATGATGCAGGTGGGGTACATTGTTATGATCGATCCGTCTACCAGGGCCAGAACCAACTTACTGAGGATGAAAGGTGCTGCCGTTGTTGGTGTATACAACCCATTGATTGATGAGTCAATTGTGAGAATTACATATGGGCATGACTTTGACTTGATTCGTAAACGTTGTGGTACCTAGCGTCAGGGGTGGTCCTGAGGGTGTGTAAGTAGTGTCATCGCATAGGGCTCTTGATTTTTGAAGGGCCTTGATTTTTTTTATGTGTACAATATATGTTTAACAAATGTTATATATATATATATACCGAGTGAGCAAATTGTTGACACAAAGACATTCCTAGTTGTGTTGGTTTGCAGGGCCTCAACTTCTATTCAGGGCGCGACTTCAAAACCCGCTTGTGTTAAAGGCTTGTCCGATGTCAACACCCAGTGTCTGGAACTGTTTCTCATTATCAGAAGGAAAAAGTTTACTAAAATAGACATGATGTTGAAAGTGTTATGTACTAATTATGTGGTGGTAGTAGTAGTGATTGAGTGGAGGTGGTGGTGGTGATGAAAATGGGTTGGTGGTTGTGGTAGTGGTAGTGGTGGGGATGGCGATTGTGGTGGTGGTGGTGGTGGTGATGGTGGTGATTGTAATGGTAGTGGTGATGGTGGTGGTGGTGGTGATAGTGGTGGTGGTGGTGGTGGAGGTGGAGGTGGTGGTGGTGGTGGTGGCGGTGGTGGTTGTGGGTAGTGAATGTGGTAGTTCAAATGGTGCAGTTGGATGTGGAAGTGGAGGTGGTGTCATTTTTAAAAATGAATTATGGTATTTTGGGAATTAAAAAAATTCCTTAAATGTTCATCTCTTCTTCTTTTGAAAGCAGCTTTGAAAAGCAACCAAGAGTCTGCTTTTAAAAGCTGCTGTTAAAATACCACTGTTTTTAAAATAATCATGATATTTTATTTTTACCAAATACCTTAAAGTGCTTAATTTTAAAGTTAAGTAGATTTTTGGCGAAAAAATGCAATCCCAAACGGGGCCTTAATCTGACCAAAATCAATATCATGAATATGATTCAACTTGATAATGGCTCTTTAATTATGCTATACTAAATCTAAATGTTTGATGGGCTTGTGTAGGAGATTCACGAGATAAACAATTAATTAAATAAAGCAATAAGTTGAAATAAAGACAATAGATTGCATTTATAATTTAAACATAAAAACTATCAGACACAAATTGAGATAAGTTTCTTGCCCCTCATATCGTAATCAATTGCATTTGATGTGATCTCTAAACAATCGTACAATTATTTACATTATGCAGCCTGCCTCCGGCAAATTAATCATACAATTTGATGTGATCCAAATTGCACCAAATACAAGGCAATGCTCTAGTTTTCTTTCTTTTGGTAAATGATTGACAATTGCTCTAGTTCTCTCATGTGTCTTAACCTTTTTCTTCTTGCTTAAACAAATAAAACCATGCTTTATTTCTTATATACATTATCAATATGGTGTCGGAGCTAAATTTCTGAAAGACTTATCTTTGGTCCAATCTCAAATGTAAATGCTCGAAGATGAAATGATGAAGATTGGCTGATTGGTTTTGCAACATTAGATAATTCTGATTGAGATGAACAGTAAGGATTTGTCCCCCAAAAAATATAGATGAAGGGTAATGAGGAGGGCTTAAAGCCCAAACAAACGTAGAAGAAAAAAGTCAAAGGCCCATCTGTTGCTCTAAAAGAGGTCCAAAGGCCCAGAAAAAGGAAAGAAAACTAAACCAAAACGAATGATAAAATAACTGGTTTTGGTGAGACGTGACCTCATTGATAAAATAACTGGTTTTGGTGAGACGTGACCTCATTGCATACACAACATTGTTTGTATGACTTCATTGCGTAGTCTCAATCTCAATATATATGATCGTAGGTGTGCTGGGAAAGAATGAGGATGAGAAGTTAATCTGATAACTCCTAGAAACAAGCCAGAAGTAAAGCAAAGTTCATAACAATGGCAGAAGCAACAAAGAGGTAATAATAAGTTCCTCTTATGCTTTGGTGTTTGGACTTTCCAATCAAATCTTCTTGCCCACATAAATAACACCCATTTCTGATCTTTCATTGTGTTTCTTGTTTTGCTCAGGTATGCAGTTGTCACAGGGGCCAATAAAGGGGTTGGATTTGGCACAGTTAAGCAGTTGGCTTCAAATGGGGTCACTGTGGTGTTAGCTGCTAGAGATGAGAAGAGGGGTCTTGAAGCCGTTGAAAAGTTAAAAGAGTTTGGCCTCTCCGACCTCGTGGTGTTTCATCAGCTTGATGTAGCAGACTCCATTAGCGTTGCTTCCTTTGCAGATTTTGTCAAAACCCAATATGGGAAACTTGATATCTTGGTATATCTTGAAATTTTAAGTTGATTTTTTTACTGCTTGAAGAAATAGAGAGCAAAAAACATAACAAAGATGCAACATTTGGATCTTTCTGTACTGTGTAGGTAAACAATGCAGCAATTAATGGAAGCACAGTAACGCCTGAAGCTTTTAAATCAGCTGCAAGTGGTAGTAAGGTAAGGCTTTCTATTATATATCATATATATCTTCATCAGTAAGTAAAGATGATTTTGGAATTAAATGCGACACTAATTGAGAAGAGTGACTTGCTTGTGGGTATGGTTGGCTGGACCCTATATTGTTACACTATAAAGCCATATTGGACACTGCTTCTTCTTCATGTTTTTTTTTTTTTGGTCGAAATGCTTCTTCTTGTTGATTTGTTTCTGTACTTCTAATAAGAAAACTATGCCAAATTTTGTTAGATGCAAAAAAAATTTCCTTGTTTGAGGTGAGGTTAGCGACTCAGGCAATGCAATTCTCTGTGAAAACAATCCTTGTACAATTTTAGTTATCTTATAAGTTAGGAAAGTAATGACCAAAACTTCCAAAAGGATTAAACTTTTTCTTCTCCTGGATGCAGAAGGCTGAAGAAATCGATTGGAGTGCAATATCGACAACACCAAACTACGAGTTAGCAGAGGAATGCTTGAAAACAAACTACTATGGTACAAAAAGTGTGACTGCAGCACTTTTGCCCCTCCTTCAGCTATCCAATTCACCAAGAATCGTTAATGTTTCTTCCGGAGTTTCTAAGCTAACGGTATGAGCAAATTCAAAAGGATGTTTCTTTTTTGGCATTCTCCTAAGAAGATCAAGTTTCCACTGGTTGTTCATATGGTTGATAAGTTGAACTAAATATTTCAGTCAATTTAGTTGCCTTACAAATGGTGTGGAGAATTCTTTGTCCTTAATCTATTTTTCGTTTCTTCTTTAATAAATGGGCCTGATTGAATGTACTAAGTACTAACCCTTATGCAGGATTTTCTTTTCTGAATGAACTCTATTGGAACTCTGGGATTATACATTAGAAGATTAATTAAATTCCAGGATAAACCACTTTTTTAGTGATGCTAAGGTTTCAAAATTTTATCTGAACAGTGGTAGTGAAAAGGTTTAATTATTAGAAATCCATCTTTTTATTTACATGTAGATGCAATGCTTCTGTTTTCAAATCAACTTTAAAACCCTCCTGTTTTCATTTTGCTTCAGAATTTTCCAAATGCATGGGCTAAGGAGGTACTAAGTGATGCTGAGAGCCTTACAGAAGAGAGAATTGATGCTGTGGTTAGTGGGTTTTTGGAAGACTTTAAACAAGGTTCTCTAGATTCCAAAAGCTGGCCTCCTATCTTTCCACCCTATTCAGTCTCAAAAGCAGCCGTGAATGCATACACTAGGATTCTGGCCAACAGGTATCCAAGTTTCTGCATCAATGCTGTCAGCCCTGGATTTGTCAAAACAGATTTGAGCTTCAATACCGGCATCTTAACTATCGACGAAGGTGCTGAAAGCCTCGTCAGGTTGGCGCTGCTCCCCAGTGGTGGTCCTACGGGCCATTACTTTAGCCGAAAAGAAGTGACACCTTTTTGAATTTTCATAGATGATCACAGGGGCCCTTCATATGTTTCATGAAGAATGATCATCAATAGCTTATGTACATTGTAACATATGAAGCTGAATGACTTGAAATTTTTTGTTTCCTTTTTGGCATACTCATAAGGAAATCAAGGTTCCACTAGTTGTTAACGCGGTTTATGTCACTGCCCAAGTTTTGAAAGAAAAGCATTCTGGTGGAAATAGCTAAAAGGCAAGCCCACAATGAACCAAAAGCAGTCAAGGACAAGCCTCAAGTTGGTGAGAAGTTACCTCCCAAATGCACAAACAAAATGTACAGCATTACCATGAAGAAGTTCATAATGATAATAAAACCAAGGAAAGAAGTTTCCTACCAAAATGAAAACAAAAGGTTCTGAAAAATTAATGTTAAACAATCGTCACTTTTATTGACCAATAAAAATAAAAAAAACAATCTTCACTTTCATTAGTGCCAAGTGGGTTCACTTCAGAGGACAACCACTCAATTTTGGAAGGTCGAATGGATGGCTCAGAAGCAGTGAATTTTAGCCAAGGAAATGGTTAAGAACCTTCCAATTTTCTTTTCTTTTTTAAATTTTAATTTTTTTGTTACCAACTCTGGTCAAACAATGGGAATTTGAAATCCATATTTTGATGTAGGAATAGGAAAAATAGTATGATTCAATTATTTTAAACCAATTCTAATGTTTGGTATACACAAAAATGAATAGATTGGAACCACCCACTTTTGAGAATGTGAAACTTATGTAGAATGATCCCATATGAGTTCTATAGCATATTCCTCTCTAAAATACCAGATAAAAAATTTCCTCAGTCACTGTGCAGTTTTTCCACAAAATAAAATAAAAAACCTTCATTTCTCAACTGTCATATTGGAAAATAATAATAAATAATATTATAAATGTCTTTATACATCCCAACAACTGCCCAAGTTGCGCCACTGAAAAAGATCTGTTCATTTTCTGTCCTGCTCAAACTTCCATTTCAGAGCTCTCATTCAACCCGCACTTTCTTCTCTCTCGCGATAACCCAATTACAAGGTACAATCCTTTTTCTTATTCGAGTTATCAATTATTCATTCACTAATTTGTTTACAGCTTCCCATTAGAGAATGCTCATAATCTTTAAACCTCATTCAGAGCCTGAATCTTAAAGTTTTCTTCTTCTTTTTCCCCTCTTTTGGGTGCATTTAAATTTGGGTTTCTTTCGTTTTTCAGTTATTAATCCTTGTTGGTTTTTTGGGTACTTTTAGTTTGCAATCTAGGCCTCATTCAGTCAAATGCATTGTCAAAGCAATGTACTTTCAAGTAGAAAAGTACTGGGTTCTGGATCTTAATGCTTTTTAGCGTCTGGGGAGTATCTGCTTTGCTCTTTCCTACAAGCTTGCTTGATTTACTGGGCGCTGCTTCTTACCTGATACTTTTTATATTCTTTTGCAATTTGGAATTCCAGTCCCCATCCCAATTGTCCATTTTGACAACCTTCCATAAGCAGCTGTTGAAATTAAAAGATCAAATTGTTAATTGAGAACTGTGGTATTGTGGATTTGGTGACAGGAAAATTAGATTTCAAGTGTAAATGGCTGTCAGGAAGCCTGGTGTGATTGCCTTGTTTGATGTTGATGGGACTCTCACAGCTCCTAGAAAGGTATAGATCTCTGATTATTATTGTCCTCTTAAATTGCTTATTCTTTTTAAATTAGCATCTAATCAACCAATTTATTACATGGGCTTGTCAATTTGAAAGAAAATTTTCTGCATTTTTCCAAATCAGTTTATGCATGTATATCTGTTGTTGAAAACATCACTAACTCAGTACCATTCACTTGAATATTAGGCGGTTACTCCAGAAATGTTGGGGTTCATTCGAGAACTTAGGAAGGTACATCACCCATTACCATCAAATAGTAGGCTCTGTTTTTTCCTTTTTGGTGATGGGTGGAGATATGTGTTAGTTTTTTGTGCATGATCAAAAGCTTTGTTGAAGTGCAGGCTGTTACAGTGGGAATAGTTGGAGGATCTGACCTTTCTAAGATAACGGAGCAGCTTGGAAGGACAGGTGTGTACTTTTTTCTTGTAGAAAATGTAACTCCAAAAGACATTTAAGTCTAGATATTTACTCATTATGCGTGCAATATATAAACATATACACCTCTCAAAATCAATTTGTTTATATTGGATCTTGACAACCAAGGAGTTTGAAGGTTTTAGCTTTCTGCCAAAAGAAAAAAGACTTAAGCTCAGCTTATTTACTTTTGTGTATAAGATGCTATTCAAATTGTTTGGTTGCATCTATTGTTGGCCTTTAAATTGTCTTAGTAAAGTATATGCTAAAGTTTGGTGCTTTGTTCCTTTTTTCTTCAACTCTAAGATATCCTTTAGTGTTAGTTCTTGAGGGATATTCTGGACACATGCTTAGCTGTCTAATTTACTAATTTTCAAAATCTGTTGAACTATGTCTATTAATTGTCTCTTTATCTTTGCAGTTATTGATGACTATGATTATGTATTTTCTGAGAATGGACTTGTGGCTCACAAAGACAGGACACTGATTGGCACCCAGGTATTATACAACTTAATGAAATAATAGAAACAAGTTATCACATTCATACAGTGTCCTTATTAAAGTGATGTTTTCTGAAGTTAACATCCATGACAGTGTTGCATTTTTTTCCCTTTTCTCCTACATCTTTCTTAATTTGGTAATTACTCCAAATTGATGCATTTTGCTTTTTGGATAATTTAGAGCTTGAAGACATTTCTTGGAGAAGAGAAGCTGAAGGTAAAACCCATGCTCTGTTGCATGCTATGACCTCAAGTTCCTTATTAGAAAGATACCTAAGGTGTCAAACACAGCATGCACAAAGAACCTGGAAACTTAATCAAATTGTTCTTCAGATTTATTTGCAATGATTTGCATACAATTCTGCAGGAATTTATCAATTTTACACTTCATTATATCGCAGACTTGGACATACCTATAAAGAGGTTAGTGGAGTGAAAGCCTTGTTAATTCTTAACCTATCTTTAGTAAACTTATAATTTCATTGTTAATTGTAACTGTAGGGGTACATTTATAGAGTTCCGAAGTGGGATGCTTAATGTATCACCAATTGGGAGAAACTGTAGCCAAGAAGAAAGGGATGAATTTGAAAGATTTGACAAGGTTAGATACTTAAGTAAAAAACTAAAATTGTGATTTTATTTTCATTATAAAGGATATGAATTGTCTTTTGCGTTTGTATATAACTTGAAAGATGATATTTGGTCTGCAGGTTCAGAATATACGCCCAAAAATGGTATCCATCCTTCGCGAGAAGTTTGCTCACCTTAACTTGACATTTTCCATAGGAGGACAGATAAGCTTTGATGTAAGCAATAGTTGATATTCATTCATGCTTGATGATTTCTGGTTATTTATTCATTTTTATTTTTGCTTGTCCTCTCTTGGAATAGTCTAGTAAAGGTCATAGGGATGACATTTGAAATTGAACATGGATGGTTTTCAATGCTTGTAACAGGTTTTCCCTCAAGGTTGGGACAAGACATACTGCTTGAGATACCTAGAGAAGTTTCAAGAAATCCATTTCTTTGGTGACAAAACTTACAAGGTTAGTCCATAATTTCAGGGCTCTACCCTCTTCTTAGTTACACATGTTACCATTTTGACAGCTTCCTTCTGTTATTTCGTAAGTTCTTTTTTCAAGTCCTCTGTTCTATACTTCCTTTATCTGGGCCTCAAGACTTGTGAGTTTCATCTTCTGCAGGGAGGAAATGACCATGAAATTTATGAATCTGAACGAACCGTAGGTCATACAGGTAAGCTCTCATTTCAGGTCGAAGTGACTTCCAGCCGTCTCATCATTGCTTAGCACACTTAAATGAACATATCCAACATGATTATCTGATGCTCTACACTTTTTGCAGTTACCAGCCCTGAAGATACAATCAAGCAGTGCAAAGCTCTCTTTCTGAGCCCCTGATTTCGTTCCAACTTTTTGGTTTCGGATTATATGCCATTTTTCAAACAAGAAGAAAAAGTTGTATGCCATTTGTAATTCTGTATTTGAGAATAAATGTTAAGCTGAAATCTGCAGTGTGTAATATTATAATTAGACGCAAACCTATTGGTTCAGAAATTGCATCTTTTGCATTGTATTTTTGTACCACTTGTTCCTATATATTTAAATCTTTCTTGAAAAGAATTGTTCACTTTTTTCCACATTGCTTCTGCTAGATGTGACCCAGTTCGATAATTTGTATAGCAAAGGTTTAAATTTATTTTTAGTTTTTTTGGTTTGTAATATTTTAATCAATTTAAAATTAACAAAAATTGATATATGTGGGACACACAATCCCATGTAGGCAACTAATGGAGAGATATGACGTAAACCTTAACGGCAGAACCACATTGTAATAAATTTAAAAGTTCGGAGTATGTTATTGTAAAAATTAAGACGATAGGGATTAACATGTCTTAAAAGTATAACTCTGTTATGACGGAAACCCTAATAGCACAATCACATTGTAACAAATTTAAAAGTTTAGGATATGTTATTATAAAATTTGAGAAGATAGGAATTAATATATCTTAAGAGTGTAATCACATGTGCTAAAGTGGAATTAACTCATAAACTAATCACCATCAATGGAAAGGAATTGAGCTTTGACCTACCCTAAACTTTACCCTTTTTGCACTCACCCTTGCCATTTGAGCTAACTCGAGTTCTTAATGACACATTTTTTTAGCCTCCATGATTGTCTAATTTGGATTTAAAAAAGAAATGGTGCCAATAATCGTCTCATTACAAGTCAAGCAAACGCTTCATTATGCTGTTAAAGTTAACAAATTTCTATGACGTAGGAAAATATTTATTAAAAAAAAAAAATTGAATTAAAAGATGAGGTGTTGTAATTGTGTCTTGAAGTAAAGAAGAGCACTGAAACGCTGTGTTTAGTTCCATCAAACAATCCATGGCTGCCGCTGCCCAAATGCAAGAAGAAGATGAAAACGCCACCTTCTTCGTAGCGGTTCACGTCGGCGCGGGATACCACGCGCCTTCCAACGAGAAAGCCCTCAGGTCCGCCATCAAACGCGCTTGTCTCGCCGCCGCCTCCCTTCTCCGCAAGGTCTCTTTCTCTCTCTGTCGTGCGCATATTTAATTTATACTATTCCAGCTCCTGTTTGGTTGCCTAGAAAACCTGAGGGAAATAGAGAAGGAAAGATTAAAACTTGAAAACATTGGTAATGGCGTTTTTAGGAATTTTATGTGGACGGAAGTGATGGTTGGAAATAAATAAATAAAAACGCTAGTCATGCCTTTTACACTACAAGCTTGTTTATAATGTTTTTTGTTTCTTTTGCTTCAGGGTTCTGGTAGATGCATAGATGCTGTTACGGCTGCTATTCAAGTCTTGGAGGTATATTTTCTTTTTATAGATATCTATATTTTTAAGTTTGTTGTTAATTTACTTTTTAAAATTCCTTTTATTGATGCATCTTAGGAAGTAGGAATTCATAGTTTGTTGTTGCGTATCCGAAGTGTTAGCTATGAAAACATGCATGATTGTATCTGTTATTTCTTCTTATGCAACAGGTATGACTCTGTGTATGTGGAAAGAAGTGTCCGAGGCAGTTTATGGATGAGTTTAGCCTCATGTTTTGTGTAAAAGGGTTTAATTCTTCTAATGAATAATCATTGTTTTACATGGTTAACTCTGTTGCTCTGAAGTGTACTTTTGGAGTTGTTTAAATTTGAAGAGAGCTTTAGTCCAATTAAGTTTAAATAGCTAGAACAGAGTGCTTTATAAAAGCACCAACATGCTTGTACAACAATCTAAGAGGAAGATTTAAGTTCCAAAGAAGATTAGATATTTGTCTCTCTTTCTTCACATGGAATTGTACAGAGGTTGTTGGTAGAAGCCTCTTTCGTTTCTTTGAGAGCAATATTTGATGCCTACCATATCGTGTATTGTGTATTAACTTGGTTTTGATGCCTAAAGGATGACCCAAGCACGAATGCGGGTAGAGGCTCCAATTTGACAGAAGATGGTCATGTAGAATGCGATGCCAGTATTATGGATGGAAGTTCTGGAGTTTTTGGAGCTGTTGGAGCAATTCCAGGTTTTCTCATAGCCGAAAATCACATATTTTATTCACATATACTATACTTTTTCCCTTATGTTACTTAATATCCCTTGCATATGTTGTAGACCAGGTGTCAGAAACCCCATCCAGGTTGCTGCTTTATTGGCCAAGGAGCAAATGATGGGATCCTCTCTGTTGGGCCGAATACCTCCCATGTACTAATTATTCTCTCTTAATCAGACAATTATAGTTTTCATTCTATTAATTGTGTTTAACTCAGCAGTATTTTCTTTCTGTTATCTTGTCCCTTAAATACTTGTAAACTGTAATGGACTTTTTTTCCTACTTCCTCTGTTCTTCTTTCCTTTCCCTTGTTTTCTTTTACTTAATTTAATAATGGAGCAGATTTTTTGTTGTGTAGCTTCCTGGTTGGTGAAGGTGCCCGCATATGGGCAAAGTCCAAGGGCATTGCTTTGACATCAAGCACGCCAGCTGCTGATGAGGTAATTTGTTTTGGTGTTTAAATAAATGTTCAAATTTTGGAATTTTAATGGCACGGATATTTCAGCCGCAAATTTATTTCTTAGAAGGGATGAATTAATCATGTATGTATTTCAAAACAGTGGCTGGTGACAGAAAGGGCAAAAGCACAATGGAAAAAGTACAAAGCAATGGTAGATGATGCAAAAGGAAAGACAGAAAATTCTGCTTTTGGACTTTCTTGCTGTCCTCAAGAGACTGCTGGAATGTCAGGTATTTCATCACCTTTTGATATTAAACAGATCAATTCTGTCATTCAAAGCTGATATTGTTTATAGTGCAACTTACCATCTACATGTATACCTGTCCTGGCAATGACACTTTCATTCTGTTTACCTTCTTCGTCCATACTGTATAGTAATCTGTGTGTCTATTCTTGCCTTAACATGCGCTAAAGAGGCACATCATAATATTTGAGGGATATGTTTTAAATCACGGTGCCAAAGCCAAATTCTGAACTATTGCTCTCTATAAATTCATAAAAGTACGATGCAGCATGATACACTTGCACTTCATATCAAAGTCTGTTCTATGTATGCATTTAATTTTCTTCTAGTTTTTTTCCTTTTAAATAATCTGATACTCTGTTGACATAGCAACAAAACTGTTGTTTTATTATAATCTCCAGAAAAGATATATTGATGATCTGTTCCTATTATGACGATGTTTTTCTTGGTTCTTCTAGTCTGCAGTTCTCTGCTTTAGCTAGCATCTTGCTTAAATTTGTTATGTAGTTTGTATGACCTTATTAAGAAAAAAAACTAAAGAATTATACTTCTAAGTGATCGTTGTATCTATGTTTTAGAATTAGAAGCTCAACCATGTGATTCTTTGAAGAGTAATGGGGCTGAAGATGATTGCGTCATGGACACTGTTGGAGTTATTTGTGTGGATGCTGAAGGACAAATAGCTTCTGGTGCCTCAAGTGGGGGTATTGCTCTGAAGGTGACAGATGCTTCTAATAATTTGCACTCATTTGTTTGTTGCCTGTTTGTGGTGACTAATAATCTAACAGGTTTCTTGTATTTAAAAAAAAAATAGGTTGGTGGCCGAGTGGGATTAGCAGCAATGCATGGTTCAGGCTGTTGGGCATCCTCCAAAGGTCTTTTTGGGGCGCCATGTATAGTTGGCTGTTGTGTAAGTGGTGCTGGAGAATATCTAATGAAGGGATTTGCAGCTCGGGAGTGCTGCGTCTCTTTGTCACTGTATGTTTGTCCTATTACTATATAATTTATTTTTTTCAATTTTCCTTGACGTGAAGGTTGAAATTCAAGATAGCTTCTGTATCTCTCTCAGACACACACACACCAAGAATCCTGCTTATTGCATAATGGACCTGCCAAAGTTGGAGTGATCATGATCCTTCAAAGTTATAGTTAGCACCGTAGAACATCCGTTGGGATGACCTACAATGTCTATGAATTTTTTAGTTTATATACCATGTCTATTCTTGTTCAGATAATGCCTAGTATGTAAACTTGACTTTCATATTCATTACTTAGTTCACAGGCAGGTCCTGCCTCTGCTTGTATGAAAGTTTTACGCTCTGTTGTTCAAGAGAGTACTCATAATTGTACAGATAGAAGTGCTGGAATTCTACTTGTGCAAGCGGATGATCCCACAACAGTGAGTTCTAAGTTAGAACCTTTTTGTGTTAGTTGTCTGTAAGAATTCCTTTTTTTTTTTTTGTTCTACAGGAATTGTTGTGCAAATTGTATGTTTATATGTTGCTTTTCAGCTTTCAGGAAGTTCTTCAAAGTTGAAAGCTGTAGAGATTGCAGCTGCTTACTCTTCCTTATCCTTTGGAATAGGATACTTTGGAAGCTCTATGGAGCGGCCCAAGGTATGTATCACAGTCTGATCCTTGCATTTTTATCTCTCTTCTTTTCTTTGTCCTCATACTGTCAATACCTATTGATTTCTAACAAGAATGCAGGATCCATTGTGAAGTTGTGGACTAAATTGTTTCCATCTTTCAGGTTTCAATTCTTAGGAGTACAAAATTGCAAAGCAAAACTGGTGTGGACCATTTCGAAGCGCGAATTGACCTTACTGGTGGAAAGCTGCTATGACTGCAAACTGCAATCTTGTTTGTTTAATATTCTGGATTTGGCCACTTATGCTTTGACGTAAAAGATGATCTGTCTATCAATTGGTTACTAGTTGTATTCCAAAGGTTTTAAAGTATTGGCTACTCTTCTCCTACTGTTTCCTTGTTAAACTACATTTGGATGTTTTACATCGGCAGCACTTCTGATATGTTAGCTCTTTTCTCTGGTATGTGAGATCTTTCTCTTGCAAAAGATCAGGAAAAAAGAAAAACAAGTCTCTTCTGTGAGTTGGGCAAAGTACCATTTCGCATCATCCATCACCAGTTCTATTAAAGAGAGAGAAAAAGACTAACCCATGAACAAATTCATCTGCATTTTCTTTGGAGATGAATCTCCAATCTAATACCAAACCTACAAAATTTAACTTATTACATTAAGTCTGCAAACCCCATTTCTATTATGTGTAAAGAGGATGCCTTCCAAGATTTTTGTATCAGATTACATATCCGAGTTCCAACATGGAACCCCTGCTACATAAACCCTCTCTTATCGAAAATACATCATACAGTTAAAACGAAGATGGTTTCAACTCTTTTGACCACAAAAAAACAAAACAAAACAAAACAAAACAGAACAAAAAACTGCCTTTTAACACTCAGAAACATCTCTCTCGATTTCAAGTGGTGAGAACTGATAAGCACACGAAGGAAATGTTCCCACAATAAAAAAAAAACCAATGGTAGCTCAGGATCAAGAATATGATGGTGGCGTGTTTAATTGAATTAGAGGGGAGATCTTCGCCAGTAGCAGCACCTCTGAACATCTCACTGGAAGTTGTGTACCCTTTTTGCTGATACGAGAGTATTAGAGAGAAGCATTGCTATTGTCATTGGACCCACTCCCCCAGGTACTGGAGTAATTGCTGAAGCAATCTGGCTGGCCTCCTCATAGCAGACATCTCCAACCAGCCGATAACCTCGAGGGCTCTTTTCATCCTGTCAAAAAATACACACATCATTAGCTCAATAACCTATAGCCTTGAATGAGATACCAACATCAAGATGCCATGACCATATCATCAAATTTCATTTTTTAAGAACAATATTCCAAAATATATCTGATAACCTAGTCAGTGCTCCAATTCTGTTAACAAATCTAGAGGAGCAAAATCTTCCAAAAACACTAGAGAGACAAATTGAATTGCCTAAGCATGAAACTGAAAGGCAACATCAACATTACATGACCAAATCATCCAATTTTATTTTAACAATGATATTTCATTTCCTGTTCACATCTGACATGTGAAAGACAGAGAAGGGGGGTGGGGGGGTGGTTGGTGTGTGGGTGTTTCATAAGGAATGAATTGTCAAACTATGAGCCCTTCTCACCTCAACTGGATTTATTCCGACATCAATAATCACTGCACCAGGTTTAATCCAGCTACCCCTCACCATATTTGGTTGCCCTACAGCTGAGATTATGATATCTGCTTGTCTTGTGATCTCCTCAGGATTCTTGGTTCGGGAATGGACTATACTGATTGTAGCATCTTCCCTCTACCAACATTCAAAAATCAAGTTTAACTCATGAACACAAATAAGTAAATTACTACTGGGGCAAACGAATGTCACCTGCAGCAATAAAGCAGCTGGCATCCCAACAATATTGCTCCGTCCAATTACAACTGCTCTCTTTCCTTTGATAGGTACACCATACCTATGCAACAACTCTATGCACCCTTTTGGTGTACAAGGCACAAACAAGGGATCCCTTCCACGCATGGCAAGACGACCAATATTTAGCGGGTGAAACCCATCCACATCTTTCTCAATGCTAACAGCATTTAAGATGTTTTGCTCATTCATATGCTGGTAACATACACATGAAAACAATTAGATTGTTTAGTCATAATAAATCATGAGAGAACAACTGTAAACCTAATAAAATGTACATTCATATAAATGTACGTGGTCATGATCATAATGATCCATAGATCATGTTTTACTGACAACTTGAGGTTTAAGGGATGAAAGATACATGGGCAACCAAACATACACTTACCTAATTCATAGCTAAGTACGTAAAGGCATGTATATAATGAACTCTTCAAGAAACAAAAAATATTCATCTACAACAAACTATAGAGTGAATCATTCTTCAGAAGCTAAAACATGCACCTACATGACCCAACAGTTCTCTATTTGCTAAAAGAGAACATTGGCTAAAATGGATGAATAGAAGAGCTTGAAGACTTATGCAAGTTATGCCTTCAAAACAACTTGTTATTTATATTCTCATTGCAACATAATTTCACAAAGGGAAAGCAAAATTCAAATTTAAAAGCATACAGGAGGCAGAGGTAACTGAACAAGGATGCCATGAACTGAGGAGTCATCATTGAAGCCCGAGATGAATTTGAGCACTTCTTGTTCTGTGGAATCCTCTGGCAAACGCACTTCGAATGAATTAATCCCGACAGAATCACAAGCTTTTTTCTTGTTGCGCACATAAGTGGCAGAGTCCTTCCTGTCCCCGACAAGAATAACTGCTAAACCCGGAACAATTCCAATTGCATCCTTCATTCTCGCCACTTCAGCATTGATCTCATCTCTGATTTGCTTCGCAACTGATTTTCCATCAATCACTTTAGCCGGTGTTTCAGTCGCCAATGAAGCTGTAAAATCGACCAGTATCTATTAACTACAATATTGAAAATTTCATTGAACAAATTAGAGAAATTGCTGAGTAATGTTGGAATAATCAATATCTATCAAGGATTTGTAATGTGACCACCAAACAGTTAATGCAATAAAACAATTCCCATTTGCCCAGGAACAAAAATCAAACCTAGTCTGTGACACTAATCAGTCACTCAAAAAACACCAAAGCATGGTAGAAAGCATAATTTTGCTACGGGTTCATTCATGGGCTTCTATATATTCGAAGAAATGTAGCAGGGGATACGAACACTCTAAACCAGCTTTTACATTATATTCTTATCAGAAAACTCTAATTTGGTGCTATGTATGAGAGGGAAGAGAACCGTACCAGTGGGTGATGGAGAGAGTGAAGAAGAGGAGTGAACGCGGAGGCTTCTGGGAGAGCCAAGGTTTATGAGGCGGCGAAGGGAAACGACGCCGTTATTTCTGCGGAGGAGAAGGTTGTGTCTGAAGGGGAGGAGCCGAGCGGTGGTGGAGGACGAGCAGTCCGTGAACATCATCGACGCCATCTGGTATTGAGATTTTACCAGACAACAAGAAGAAGATAGTCCTCTTCTGTACGTTATGCTCAAACTTCAAAAGGGTTTTAGGGTTTAGCTTTCCTTGTCTCCGTCGCTGTGAGATAAATGACGGAATGGAAGTAGCCGAGTAACTATTGCGCCATGTGTGCGGTGGGCAGTGGCAGTAGAATGACAGGGTGGCGCAATTATTTTCTTGCATGAAAAACCAATTAAATTAAAATAATTAATCCAATATAATAACAATTTTATTTTATTTTTTATACAAGGGATAATGGAGGTATTATCACACACGCACTGTCAAAGTGTCATATAAGTTCAAACTAAACCCAATTGTCTACAAGTCAATACCCTTTTAACTAGGCTGGATCCTGTTAGCAATTTAACATTATTAGAAATATTACCAAGTTATACGAGAGTTATATAATTCAAATGATTAAGAATAAATTATGAATATGGGAATTTCTTTGGTCATCTTATGAATAGTGATTTTAACACTCCTCTTTTAATAAATGTCATACAATCCTCTAGTGCAGAAATGTAAAAATATTCAGTTTAATAGTGCAAATGGTCGAAGTAGGGATTATATGTAAATCGCTGCCCCATTAGATTATATGTAAATCGCTGCCCCATTAGATTATATGTAAAGCAAACAACTAAGTGGTGATTTTAAAAGAACGTCCACTCCATTCCAAGATTCATTCCAAATTTCCAATGAACAAAAAGTCAGATAGGAGATACTTTTCCCAATTCACCCATTCAAAAAACAAGGAAAACATGAGAGAAGATTTGAAATTTTATGATATTTTCCTACACCATAGACCCATACATAGCCCAAAACAAATGATAGGCTGAGTCGGCTGAGTCTTCAGCCTGCCTTTAGACAAGGATGCATCAAGAACAAAAGATTCAACAAAGTTTATCCAACAAAAAGGCGTCAGAGTCAGCTGTTTGCTATTGATTGCCTCTTCAGTGTATTTTTTGTACAACTTATACCCAATGGAAGATGGAAGATGAATCTTTTTCTTTTTGGGTCCAACCAAAATGGAAGAAGTAATCTGCTATACAGTGCTTACGCCGTTTCTACATTTTCCTTTTTGCTGTGTTTAAAATTGGGCATTTTTTATATAGCCAGTGTTCCTTCAGTGAATTGGTTCTCATCCGTAGAATCGGAAGACGGAGGTTTGGGTTTACTCATCATTCGAGAGAATCCGTAGCCAAGAGAACTTCCGCTCGTTTCACATAACTGCAGAGAAAAACATAAATTTGAAGATCCCAAGTATCAGGAGCAGAGCCACAACTGAAATTGTAATAATATGTTGTGTTAAAAAATAAAATAAAAGGCGAATGTCAAGTACCTCAGTTAGCTCAGCAAGGTGGCGGGACCTATATTCATTGATGGTTGCTGCAATCTCTGACATGGGTAGTTTAGCCTGAACAAGAACAGGATATAAATACGAAGAGACGACAATCTTAGAGACTTCCAACCAAGAACAATGTCACGATTATCTTTGGGAGAAAAATAAATAAAACAATAAGAACTGCAATCTCAAGTTGAAAACAAGAAAAGAATGTGTGCAAAGCTATTGAATAAGTTTTAACACAATACAACAAACAGAATCTCGAAGGTCGGGCAATCTTATGAAGAGATAAGATATTGACAATTAAGTAATTCACCTGAGCAAGAACAGCAGCTGCCAACTGCAGACTCGGTTCCAAGGTCTCTGGGACAACCTGTAAGTTGCTTGAGAGTGAGCCAAATTCTCATGAATGCAATCTATAAGAGATGAATAATACGCAAGCATTCCAATTTTTAAGCCACTCATTAGTCATTAGATATTCTACTCCATTAAATATAGGGATTGCTTCAGACAGGTGCAGTCAACAGAGAGCAAAGTAAGAACAGGCATCAAAATATTACCGCTGTAGCCCCAGCCTTCTCCAAATTAAGGCCATGATCAACGTCATGGGCACGAACAAAAGTTTTCACATTTGGGAAATACTTGCTTAGAGCCCAGACAGTTCTATAGTTTGCACCAGGCGAATCTAAAGTGATGGCTGCAGCGCATGCTCGTTCAGCACCAACTTTGTGGAGCACCTGTTCATAGGGTAGAAAGCATGTCATACACTAAACCTGCATATGATAAAACTGTACTTTTAACTTATCATACATACCTCTCGACTACCAGCATCTCCAAAATAGACTGGAACGTCTAGAGAACGTCCAACGGCCACTCTATCACTGAACAACAAAGAACATGTTAATGAGATATTATGAATTGCAATCTTCAGAAACCATTCCAAAGATTGTCAGGCCTCGTTGTTTACTTTTTTTATCGTCATAATGTCCTTAGTGCTGACTAAGAAAACACAAATAAACTCCAAAAACCGTTCATTGAAATGTACATACAAGCTAGACTAACATGTAGTTGTAAAATACACATGAGACTAACATACAGCCATCCAGAGCTAGTAATAATAGAAAAATCAATTACAATGAAAAATTATGAAACATCTTCAAGATTACCTCCTCACATCAAGAGCTACAAACGGAATTAGTCTCTCTGAAAGAAGCTGTGCAATTATCTGAGAAGAAAAAGAGAGGAAAAAACAAATTACAACTGTTACAATACATGCACAGGCTTGACTAAGATTTTCAAACCAAGTGTATGACAAAAGCTGAAAACTTTTACAACCTGGCCAACTCGTCCAAATCCACAGATGATTATATGACCTTGTAAATCATCTGTCTGGAAATATAATTAAGCCAAGAGATACCAAGATTATCAGTAAACATTAACTAAAAAGATAAATGAAAAAATATTTTGATATCATTTCTAACACAACATGGATATTAGAAGTTAAAAATTAACAGATACCATATGGACAGCTGCAGTTATGAGGTGCTAACCGAGTTTTTAATAAAATAAGGAAAATTACTGTTGCCGAAATTTCTTAATTAAAAGAATTTTCTGGGTGGGCAACAATACTTTTCAGCAATTAGTCCTGGCAGAGCATCAGTCATAATAGTACAATCTTCATCAGGCATTTTACCTCACTCTCGACGGGTAGTAAACTTCGAACGTCATGCACCTCAAAACGAGATGCAATTAACTGGCCGCCAGCAGCTAGCCATGGAGTGATGGCCATTGAAATTCCCACGACAAGGAAGAGCAAAGACGATAATTGAGGAGACATTATTCCCTGCAGCTTACTCAATTAGCATGATACTTCTACAAGCAACATTGCAGAATGGCTTAGACATTAAGCTGCATATGACACCAACTAGCAAAATAGTTGACTAATTTTTGGTATCAATTACAACCAAAAAGATAGAGCTTCCAAATAACAAGGCTTTTTTAAAATAAACCAATTCATGTGGGACCCTCTGGATCCACTCTTTTTTCTTTTTAAAGATCAGCCTATTATCTCTGTGTTTTCACATTGAGAATTCTTTGCAGATGAAGAGAAATGTGTTTTATTTAGTTATTCAGTTAAAACAATGAGTCATCAATTAATAAAAACAACATTCGGTCAAACCAACGCTTTTACCCGAGCAATTTAGCATTGGGAAACTAGATTTTTAATATTGGTTAACACCTATGAGATGCGTTAAAAGAAGGCATAGTATCCGCTACTACATTTGCATGTTTGAAGCAAAACACCAAGGAGACCATATAAAATTTAGTAAAGCCTTGTAGTTGTTAAAATGCAAACCAGTAAGGATGGCTAAACGAAGCAAACCTGATTAACAGCTTCACCAAAAGCAACAAATGCAAATTCTCCACCAGGAGCGAGAAGAAGACCAACTCTTATTGCAGATATTATTGAAACTCCGAAAATTTTGCCAATTAAAACAACCAATAAGGATTTGCCACCAATAAGGAGTCCTAATGTTCCAGCTATAACCGGGAAGTTTGAAACAAGAAGCTTTGGATCAATAGACATTCCAACCTGAAAACCCACAAAATAGTTGTTACAAATTGCAGATATAGGGGCAACATTCTAATATCAATAGGCTGACAGTATCAGTTGACTAAAGTTAGAAACAATGTCCAAGTCAAGAACTCAAGTAACATCCTTCTCAATGCTACAATTATTAATTGATAATATCATATATATTGTATTGAAAATCCACAAGAAAAGCCATTTGAAGAAATAAGACAGCTGATGCTGACGAGCTGGAAGATCATCAAACATCACATAAAGAGTGACAATTTAAGACTCACTATACGGTACATATATTTTTGTTAAAACTGCTTGAGGTGGTATGGAAAGAAATGCTAGGAAAATCATGGATTGACGTCCCAGTCAATTAAAGGCATGTGTGTGCTCTCGGAGGGTTTGTAAGGGGTTATTTTTCAATAACAAAAAGTATTTTTGAGATAGTGGAGGTCCTCAGAGGGTTTGTAAGAGGTTATTTTTCAATAACAAAAAGTACTTTTGAGATAGTGCAGGTCCTCTCTCTCTCTCACAAAAAATTGCCATCATAAAGCACATACCGTCATGAAAAAGAGGCCCAATAGAAGACCACGATATGGAGCAATGTCTGACTCAACCTGCAAAGAAAATTCAGTTTCTGCAAGAAGCAAACCAGCCAAAAATGCTCCGAGTGCCATGGATAGTCCAGCCTGTTCAAGAAACGAAAAAATATTACTAACTCTAAGGAATGACCAAAAAAAAAAACAAATAACAAATAATGCAGAATATACCCTGGCAGTTAGAAGACTTGTTCCTAGAATAACAAGCAGTGTATTGGCAGAAAATATTTCTGCATTCTGATTTTCTGCAATTTGCCTATAAATTGGTCGAAGCAGCTGCAAACCCCAAAAAGGAAACATTAGGCTCAAGGCACAAACTTGAATCTTAAAAGAAGATGAGATCAAAAGGAGAGCTTGTAAAAAAGATGAAAACATTTCAAAATTGTTTTCTCAAGCAATATGAAAAATATTTTCGGCCTCCTCCAGGCCCTTTATTCTAAGAGAACATAGTTTAGCATCAAGGTTCTGATCAAAGTTCTATACTAGTAACGCCATCTAAAACACTTAACCATATGTCATTTCCCAACCTTAATAGGCAAAACAGATGTGTGGGGGCTTGTAGCTCAAGTGGCAGAGCACTTTACACCATGCTCATGGGAAAAGTTTGATAAATGTGCTCCCCCTCCCATGAATAAAAATAAATAAATAAGACAAAAGAAATGTAACTGACGCTTGGGAAAGAATTCCAAACATAAAATATTATAAAAATGAAACTGTGTCAAGTACTCAACTAGTTCTTCACACTAAACAAGTTCTTAGTTCTGGCCAAAAACTAAAAGTATTTTTAAGTTCTAGGAATTCAACCATCCCATTGACATAATTCTGAAAACCTTTAGATGTAAAAAAGACTTACCAAGCGTCCACCAGCAATTATGGCTGTGATCGCAACTGCTGCCTTTACAGCAGCAAGTCCAAGTGCTTCAGCAATGGCTTGAAAACCAATCTGAACAGTAGCAGATGAAGTTACTTAGCACAACAAAAATAAGTAGACTGCACTATTTTTTATTTGAATCAAGTGGTCAAAATACTGGCACTGAACTGTAAATCAAATAAAAAAGAAACCGAAAGCTCAGGTTTGACTTATGGAGATATAATATATATATATAAATGTATGTATATATATATATAAATGTATGTATGTATGTATATATATATAAATGTATGTATGTATGTATATATATATAAATGTATGTATGTATGTATGTATAGAAAGAGTTTCGAGAGAGCAAAAGTAATGTTACCCCTCCTTTTGATGAATTTGGTGAAATGAGAGGTATAAGTATTAGCAAAACCACAACAGCCAAATCCTGAAAAATAACCAAAAGTAAGGTGTGTAACTAATTTAGGTCCAAGATTTGTAAAACGGGAATAAATAATATGGATGATGGAACAGCTTGCAATTTAATTATCAAGAATCAGCACACATAACCATCAACTTCACTTAACCACGCGTTAAATTTAAAACTCTGATACTTATTTGCTGTATGTAGCAGGGCACTAATATCGAAGGAGCTTATGGGTGGAACTACGCATTATGCATAGCTGATGCTGATCACCCTACAATAATTGCCCACTGTAAAGATGCAAACCCAAAGATTCATAAAGCATGGATCTATGTGTCAGCATGAGTCTAGATGTTCAGTTGAATCAAGATGACCACAGACTCTTAGTTTGACCTTAAAATGTATGTCAATTTCCAGAAAATGATTTCTGTTGAAACCAATTGAGCCTTAATATATTTTTGAAAATTCAAAATGACCTGGAAAAGTAAGACAGAAAACGTAGCACGGCCATGGCGTGATGTGCTCTCACCCCGCTCTTGCAAGACCTGAAAAATAAGTTCAAAAGAATATCCATTAGAAACTTTTGCAGTCTTATAGAAAAAACTAATTGGGAGAAACATGCGAAATGCAACACACAACCCATATATAACATGGAGAGATTAAAACACAGATAAAACAAGAAATCTAGAGCAGAAGAAAAACTCAATATCTTTGTCATCCACTCAATCAACATCCTTAAATAAGATTCCTGTAACTCTTCCCTAGGATGTTTCTTGCTCTTCTGTACAACTCTGACCACCACACCAGAATTTACACATAAAGAACAATTTCCTACATACTCAATTTTTTTTAACAAACTGAGCATGCCAACCCAATGAAACAAACTGAGCTAGGTATCCCGATAAATACTAAAGTAAGATAGGATAAAACCCCATATTATGAAGCCACTGAACAATGCAGAAGAATGTAAACAACCTTTTGTGCTGCCCTCTGCCCTCGACACAAATAATACCTATTCATCCATATTCCACCTCTAACCCACAAATTATCAACGAATAAAATGTTATGGTGAGCTGCTGTTCACATGAAGAAGGCTCCCTTAAATTGAACATTCACACCCCACACGCCTTTCTCAAAGGAGGTATTGAAGGTATCCAGATACTCAAATATAAGAGGCTTGTATTTCACCATCTATCTACCTATTTATTTACTTTTCGAATGAGTAATCAATAGAATTATAGATGCTTGTATAATAATCATCCCATAACCATTACCTGCAGAACAACTGCAGTGGATGACAAAGCCAGGCCATTGCCAATTACAATTGCAGCAGGACCAGGCAGCCCACAAACATAATGAGCAACCACACCAACCACAATAGCTGTCACCAAAACCTGCATTCATTATGCATATTAAGAATTCAATAGCAAACTTAATTATTAATAACACATAATAATAAAAAATCTTAATAATGGCCAGGACGAAATGAATATGAGAAAATCACCTGAGCAGAGCCCAATCCAAATACATATTTCTTCATGGAACTCAACCTTTCAACAGAAAGCTAAAAAATGCAAAGCCAAAGTCTTCTTGTTAATTTTCCTCATTGTAATTCAGATCAAGCATATAATTCTTTCATCAAATTGAAGATGAAATGCAAACGTAGAATAGCAATATATCCAATTTATAGAGTCCACCTCGAGGCCAATGTTGAACAGTAAGAAAACAACTCCAAATTCAGCAATTGCCTTTGTCCCATGTACATGACGAATAATAGAGAGGCCATAAGGCCCAATCAAGATGCCAGCAGCTAAGTACCCAAGAACAGGACTGCCTAAAGATAGCAGCATACAGATGACACCAATCAGTTAAATGGCATCATAAATCTCAGATACACAATATTTAGGCCCAGGTAGTTCAGAACCATAGAACAGATGATGGTGTGGTGTGGAAAGGATTCACAACAAATTTTGTCAACTTCTCATCAAATCCATAGAATTATTTTCTTAATGAAACTTATTCTAGCTAAGTTCAAGAAAGTGTAATGAGGGCCAAGGATTTTAGATTGATGTGGTATAAAAATTGGATAAGTGCTAGTCTAGATCATAATTAGAAAGGGCATAGGACAAGCAAAGCAAGTAAAAATGAAACAGTAAAAGACCTATAGCTAGCATATTTAGTAAATGTCTAGTGTTTGGTGGAACTCTGAACATTATGGTTCATACTCTAAAAGCTTGTAAAGCAATGCAACTCTGTAACCAAGACAGAAAATACTATGCACCTATCTACATTTGAAATGGAAAACAAAACAACCAAGCATGAAATAGATATTAAAGGTATAGAGATTCAGTTACCTCCAGGAATCCTTTGAAATACAGGCACAAATATCACACTTGCTAACAATAACCATAACATGTCAAAGAGAGAGGCTTCCTCCTCATTCACCTGAGAAAAAGATAGATTAAATGAGAAAGTAGAAAGATACATTTTAGACCAGGAGCAAAATTATGTTGGAACATACCTCTTGATGTGGAAGCATATCAATTAGTTTTTTAATTCTTCTAGGAAGTTTCTGTAATTCTCGAACTAGAGGCTTAGCACTTGAGGAAACTTCTTCAATACTAGTGGTCATGACTTCTGGCTGCTGTATCAGTTGTGCGGCCCTTTCTGCTCGATTAGTATAAAAGGTGAGCCTGTGATAAATTTCAGCATCTTGAGATCAAAGGAAGTCAAGTCGTACACCCGAAATAACAATTTAATAATAAGAGCTGGAAAAACTTTAACAGAAAGCCCTTTTGAAAGAACAAAGGAAGAAGAGCTGTATTAAAAAATAATAATAATAAATAAATAAAAAGATGCATCCCGGTGACAAAGTAGCAGCTGCTTTCATGATTTTTAGTGGAAGGGAACACTTTCAGAAGCTATTAATCAATGACTCATTATACAATCATGTTCCCATGGCAATTTGTAACCACCAAAGGAAAACTTTTACTGGGAAAGTTTTGGAATTTCATAATTTGTAATTTAACAGGTTATCATGTTTATCTCAGTCCTGATAAAGTTCTTTAGGCATCTCCTGAAACACACTAGATGCAGAGGATTCCTAAACGCGTACAATTTTTCTCCCAGATTTCCACAGAAAATCCAGGTATGTCATCCAGAATATTGATTAACATAGATCAGAAACACAAATGTAGTCAGAAAATACCTGATAAATCTTTCAGCGCAGAATTCTGACACTAGAGGGGAGCAAAAAGAGGGGCAACAATAAATGAAAGAACAAGTATAAACAACAATACATACCCCACTCCAAATAGGAAGATCCCGACAACCAGCTTGGGCCATTGCTTCCTTGCATACTCCATCAGACCCTGGAAAACAGATGTTGGAGTCCCATCTGCAGAAGAGAAGAAAGAAGCAGAAAAGAAACGAGAAGATTTCTTCAATAATGTCTTGGGAGCATTTGACGGTGAACTCTCCCTAGGCAAATCCTTCTGAGTTTCCTGCTTTTTAGTTTGAACCACATTCTTTGACTTGTCAGCTTCTACTTCAGCTTCTTTAAGAGAATCTAAATATAACTTTCCATTCTCATGATCACTCAAATCAACAGATTGATTCGCGTCTTCCAAACTCAGGCTGATTTTGTCAGAAGAGCTATCTGGTAGAGGCTTGACAGCCAACACATCACCATCAACTGCCACATCTCTATCCTTTTCAACAATAATCTCAGCAGAACTTCCTTGGACTACCTTCTCCTCTTCCTCCAGAGTAGCATCATCACTCAACACCTGCCCTTGGTTGTTTTCTGTGGTATCAGCAATTGAATTGGAGATAGATTTCTCTGCTCTTTGTAATGAAATTTCTGCATCATTCACACGCTGTGCAGCCTCAAGTTCAAAAGCAACAGCTTGCTCTGCCAAAAGCATTACGTTCGTTACATCCTCCTCTGCTTTCAAAGCATTCAGCTGTGCTTTCTCTGCAGCCTCATTCAACCTGTCCACTTCCTTCTGCAACTCCTCCTTTTTACTTTGTAAGCGCCTTAACTCTACCTCACTGTTGGCCAAATTTGCCTGGCATTCCTTAATATCTTCCTGGGCAACCAAAAGTGTTTTTTCTTCTGCTTTACAATCATGTTCCCCATCACTTTCTTGTAAAATTTCCGGTGAATCGGTCCCTCTTTTTGCGACCTCTAAAGATTCTAATGCCACCTGAAGCCTTGCCTCTGCTAATGAAAGAGCCATTGTTGCTTTCTGAACACCTTCTTTCGCAACACACTCTTCATTCACGATCTCTTGTATAGTATCAAGGGTTGAATTAACATTATTCCAAGCATTTTCTGCTTCATCCTGCAGGGATATTGCAGCTTCTGATATTTTTTGAGCCTTTTCTTCAAACATGGTACTATTACGTCGCGCAGCTTCCAATTCTCTCATGGCATTTTGCAGCAATTCCCTCATTTCGTCCAAAATAGGTGCCTCTGACCCTTCTTTTTGTTCTTCATGTCCATCCTCTTCTTTGGAACCACTCAACTCAGCACCATGAACAGACCCAACTCCTGAGCTCTCATCATGACCTTCTACATATTCTACATTCCGACCATTTCCATTAACGTATGCTAACGAGTCATTACTCTGACACCGCGACCACCAAACTGCTCTTGACCCTTTAACAACATTACCAAAGCTACAAGATAAAGGCATTTTCAGATTCAAATTCCACAGATGATCATCGGTTTTTTCTCTGTAGGCCAAACGTGAAATCCTACAACCACTAAAACAAACAGTTCTCTTCACCGTCTTACCGGAACATGCTTTCACAACAATTCTCGAATTACCCAGAAAGTTACAACTAACATCTTTACTCCTAAAGATAATGGGTGAATCGAAGCGGTTCAAATTTGTATAACCTGCCCCTTCACTGCCACATAACACATTAGGCTGCCGAAAACTACACGCAAGATCCATATTTGATGAACAGCCTCCACAAACCACTCAAATGTCTATAATCGCAATCAGCATCACATTGCACACTCTCATTTCTCACTGACTTTTAGACAAACACCTGATAAAAATAAATTCGATATACTATAAGTAAAAACACATCAACATCGCTTAATCCAATCGTAGATTCACAACAAATAGCTAGCTCGAACCCTAAAACCCATCAAACACATTCGTACACACGTACGCGCACAACATGCATAAATTCACACACACTTAAGTTCATTTCCATTAACAAAATCCATTACAAACTCATATATACACATGTATGCATACCTAAACACAGAAACACACAGAGAGAGAATAATCAGAATACAAATTAGTTTCAAAAACTACAAAGAGAAGCAGACAAACACACATGTACAGTGTATACGTATATGTAAATGCAAGTGAGTGCATGAGGCGGACTAACCGATTGGGAAGAGCCAAATTGGGGGAAAGAGCTGAGAAATCCAAAGGCGGAGTTTGAAAGGAAAATGACGGAACTGAGAACCAATCGACGTCGTCGTTTTGTGAGCAGCAGTTCGGCCCAGTCTGAGAGAAGCAATGAAACGAAATTGAGCTCCACACACTCTCTCTCTCTCTCTCTCTCTCGACTAGTCTACTGCCTCCTCTTTCTCTCCCTGTTTGGAAAGTCGGAAAATGTAAACATGCCTCGTCCTCGCGACGAATTAATTAACCAAATAAATAATTTTTTTGTTAAAAAATGGGAAGATTCTATAAAGCGCCCTCTTTTTTTGATTTTTTGGGGCAAGGAAAATACACCCTATTTTGTCTCCTTATATCCACACACGTACGTACCTAACACATCTCTCGCTAGATTTTAAAATTTGTTGGAACGAAAAAGAAATTCTAAAATTTGTCAAACTCTTTTATTTCCATACATGACAATTATATCCCCTTTCAATAAGATTATTAATATTATGAAAAAGAGTAAATCTTATAAAGAAAGAATTTAACTAAATTCTTTTAACGAATAATGATACATCGAACTCGAACTCAAATATACATAGATCAGCATATTGTACATTAGCTAATTAACGTAATCTAAATATGCAATTCTTTGAAGTTTCAGAAAAGAGATACCAACCAATATTTATTTTCCTTTTTGTTTTTTAAGTTTTAAAAGTAACCCGAATTAAAGAAATATTTTGAAAGATTATTGGCAAAAAAAGAATATGGGGTTATATAAAAGTTTAATTTTTATAATGCAACGCTTCTTTTTTATTATTATTTTTCTCTTCTTACATTTACAAAGAATAAAGGAATTCTAGTGTGTGAATATTTTCTTTCTTTTATTGAAATGCCCCTTGAAGATTTGAAGTGGTGATATTAATTTGGATTTTTTAAAATATATAAATAAAAAGTGTTGATATTTGTATATTTGTATTTGAGCCACTATATATGCCTGAGGATATTCTTTTTAAAGACAAGGACGCAGAGTTGCAAACTCAGCAAAGATATTCAACGACGGAGGAGAGCGAGGGAAGGGGATTTTGAGTTTTTTTATCAGGTTCACGCGGGGTCCACGTGGAAATAGAAATCAAATCTGGTGCATGCTGCCATTTGCCATTTCCGTCACTCTCTCTTTCTCTTTTTTAAAGCATCACGTGCACGGCACTTCCTAAAAGGATAGGCAAATGATAGGAAAACAAAGCTAAATATACATCCTCTTTTCTGTCGTCATAAACGCAAAATAATCTTTTTTAAATACGAAAAACAATTTTACTTTTGTTCCTATAAAAACGAAACAATTTTACTTATAATAGAAGTTAAGATAGGAAGAGGGCTGAATTGTTAGAAGAGAAAATGTGAAAATAAATTTATTTTTAAGAAAGAAATACTTACAAATATTTTTACAATAGGTTATTTATTGATAATAAGTTACGCCATAATTAAATAAGTTTAAGATATTATTTATTTACTAAAAATAAAATTTAAAATAAAAATTTGTTGGACCTAAAAGATACTAATTTTATATTTATTTTTAAATAAAATCTCTCTCGACGAAGTTTCGTCGACACAGGTGTATCCCGACGAAATTTGTAGGATTAGACTTGTCCTGACGAAATTTCTTCGGGGAAAGTCTAATCCAGCAAATTTCGCTGGGATAGACATGTGTCGACGAAATTTCATCAGGAGAGGTTTTCTGACCTTTTTAAAATTTCTTTTTTAAAAAATTTGAAACATATAAATTAGGTTCTTTACTTTTATTTTTTGGCCCCCTTCTTTAGTTTAATATATATAATTAAGTAATATCTTAGTCTTTTTAATTACTTTAATGGATAATTATTATTTCTTTAGTGAATGTTTAAATATTTTACTCATTTCATAAATTACTTAATAAATATTTTTTTTTGTGGACTTTGTTTTACATTTTTCTTTCCACAAAATTAGTTTGGATAAATCTAAGTCTCGAACCAAAAACTCTAACTTCTGAAATTGTTCCAAAACCTTTCTCAAGCCTCAAACCCTAACCATAAGCCTACTAAAGAGTAGATACTTTCTCTTATTTTCCAATGTGGGACTCAAGTTCATGTATTTCAATCAAACTCCAACAAGCAACTGATATTATCTAATCACGTTGTGACTTGAATTTAAATTTCGAGGCTAAAATCTATTTTTGGAATATTAAAATATTTGGGAACTAAAACTAAATTTTTAGGATTTTTATTAAAATATTGAACACTAATTATTCACTACTAATGAAAGTATTTAACTAAGGCTAAGATACTATTTAATTAATAAAAAAGGAAATTTTAAAAATGATATTTTAATAGTATAGCCGCGCGGCTGTACTTTTGTGTTTCATGAGTATAGCCGTTCGGCTTTACTCTTTAAATAGGATATTTTAGCCATGGAGACGCCGGCGATACTCTATAAATAGAATTTTAAACGTATAGCCGCACGGCTATATGATTTAAATAGAATATTTTAAAAGTATAGCCGCCCAGCTATACCCTGTCATAATCTTGATTTCTCTTTCTTAATTACTTTATTAATAGTATGTTTTAATTACTATTTACTTAGTGAACAGTATTTAAATATTTGATTAAATAAAAATAAAATATTTTAATGCTATAGTTATACATAATGAATTATCAAGGGTATAGAAGTAACGAAGTATCATCAAAGTCAGCCACTGACAGGAGAAATATTTCAGAAGTTACAAAATGAACATCTTCACATCAGAATCAAGAAAATAGAAAGGGCTTGGATCGAGAAGTTCAATCAGTAATTAAGAACAACTTTCAAGAAGCAATTACACAATATTGGCAAGTACCTATGGCCCCAAAATATACCAAACGCATAAACGTGACGTCTAAACTCTGTCGAAGGCATCCCAACAATCACTTGGTACTTGCAATTTGTAAACGCTGCTCTAGCTCGTTGCATCTGACGAGGGTGAACTCCAATCAATGCCATTTCAGAGTGCCTGACTTGCTGAGTTCCTGAGATTCCATTAACAAGTATAGATATAATAAACAAAGGGAAAGACTAGAACATATATATATATATATATATATATATATATTAGGAAAAGAGATACAGATAATTTATGAAATTACACTCCCTGATACACAATAATATATTACCAAACACAAACTAATGATATGCAGAGAAACAGCTGTGACAATCCTTAAAATAAAATAAAATTTTAAATAAGCCTAATTGATCCTGAAACCAAACAACGAAGCAATCTTATATATGTCAGAAAATTAAGTTATAATTAACATAAATTGTCATATTAATTTATTATAGCACATATATAAAACTTGAAAATGAATAAGCCCCAAGAAACGTTGAGAATCACTAACAAATAATAGAAAATGGGGTTAATTAGGCACTATAAACTGCCTGAAAAGGATACCTTAAAGATTATTCTGAATTTTTTAAGGTAATGCCAGTGAATCGTTGAGTTCTATTATGTGAAAATTTTCTCTTATGCAGATGTTATGTATTTTTTAGGTCAAAAGTCACTTTTGGTCTCTATGGTTTTAATTTACACTACTACAAAAAGTGAAAAAGACGACCAGAAAACAACGACGGTCTAAGTGAAAACCGTCGTGGTTTATAAAAAGACGACGGTTCTAAAAACACCGTCGTGTAATACAACCTTAGACAACTAAAAAATGGAGTTTCAAATGGCTGTTCAAAAACAACGACGTACATAATTAAACAACCGACGTCTATTTGAAACAGATTTCCGCAGTGTAAAATCAATGCCAACAAAGAACGGCAGAAGTTATGAATCGACCGACGTAGAAAGTAAAGACGACGATTTCAATAAAAACTGCCGTTTTTACTCATAAAATAACACGACGAGATTTTCGTATAAGACGCCGTATAATTACAAACAAATCCACGGCTTTAAAATACAAAATATCGCCGTATTAAATTAATTTACAACGACGGAAAATATAAATATAACGACGTCATTCTCGTATAGTTCTACGACGTTATCTTTAAATCGTACAATAAAATTTATCGTCGTATTTATTCATTTTATACGTCGTACCTTTAATTTTAACGGTCGTCTTAATAAGAATTTTTGTTAACAATTTTTTTCTTTGATTTTCTTATCCTACGTCGGTAGATCTACTTAATGACAAGAATTGAAATAACCACGACGGTTTATATAGAACACCGCCGACATAATCAGATTTGTCTGAGATCCCAAGGGTTACGAAATCTTACCAGATGGAACTCTGTTCCACATCATAATCTTAACAGATGACACAGATTTGCAAATATTGCGTCGTGTTAGTTTACAAATTCTAGAACATTAATTTCCCTCATTTTAAATTTCCTCGGGAAAGAAAAATCTATTTATCACGCTTTGGAATTGAAAACTAAAACTGAAAGAATACGGGAAAAAAAACTCTATTTGTAATTTAAAATTAAAATCCACGTCGGTTGTAGTACACTTAACGATGTTTAACAAAATAATCTACGTCGGTAATTATAAATCTACCTCCATCTTAACTTAATATAGACGACGAGAAAAGACGACGGTAGAACAGAAAACCGCCGTTGTTTCAGTTTCTTTAACATATCTTTCTGCAGGACTTGTGTAGTTCAAAGCATTGACAATGTCTTCATCATATCTCCCAGAAACTACTGATTCAATTGCTCATGCTTTAGAGGCCATCTGAAGCCATTTCTATTCTTTATCGCATTCTTGAAACCCATCTTCTTCTTCTGAAGCTCTACGGATAAAGGAAGAGGCTATCACAAATCCGACGGATCTTCTTAGGCAAGAAAATCAAGCAGAGGATCAGGCACATCTGATCTTCAGATTTCCCTGAGAAGCGAACTTTCCTTCGACAGCGAGTGGAGGCCAGGCTTGCATCTCTTTTGATGGAAAGCAAGGAGTATTCAGAAGCACTAAGTGTCCTATCAGGCTTGATCAAGGAAGTGAGAAGGCTAGTTGACAAGCTTCTTCTTGTGGACATATATTTGATGCGAGTAAGAGAGGAAGAACTTGGAACCTTAAATGTAAACCGAAAATGAATGAAAGCGACAAATTTATAGAATAAATTTTTAAAACCAACGGCGGTCCTTACAAAAAAAACGCCGTTTAAATTGTAAAATCAACGTCGGTATTACTGACGTATATTACAGGAATCCACGTCGGTAAATTAATAAAAACGACGTGTTAAATAATCTACCATGACGCGAGTTATTACTTATGTACTTTAATTTTTGAGTTTACTACGACGGTACCTACAAACTACTGTCGTATTTATTTACCACGTCCGAAGTTAAATGTACCGTCGTATTTTGTAATTTATACGTCGTAGTTATATGTAACCGCCGTATTATTTTTTTGAAATGGTTTTATATGTAAGCAACTTTTCGTCTACTTGACTTACACATTAGTTGTTTTTATATTCTTATTTTATTTAAATCTGTCATCCAAAAAAGAAACTTTACATATTGTAGAATATTAATTTCCTTCGTTTTAAATTTCCTCCGGAAAAAAAATTCTATTTATAACGCACTGTAATTGAAAAATAAACTGAAAGGTCACGGGAAAAAAAATTCTATTCATAATTTAAAAATTAAAATCCACGTCGGTTATATTAAACCTAACGACGTTAAATGAAATGATTCCACGTCGAACGAAAAATATTGCGTCGTGTTAGTTAAAAACGACGTAGTTAAATGTAACCGCCGTATTATTTTTTTGAAATGGTTTTATATGTAAGCAACTTTTCGACTTACACATGCACTGTTTCCAAACCCGATTAAAAATTTCAATCTCCCAGAGAAACCTTTTCGTCTTTTTTCCTTGTCAGAGCATTGTCAGAGTTTCTCATCGTCTTCCTCTCGTCTTCTTCGTCGTCTCTGAACTTAAACATCGATCATCTTCCTCTTGCTTTCATTGCACGCAAAAGGTAAGCTTTCATTTTCACTATTTTGGTTACTGTTTTGCATGCTCATACGTTTTTTGTTTGAAAAATCTTTTGACCTTTTTTCTGGCCAAAATCATTTTACTTCTTTCCAAGTTTGATAAAATATACAGACAAAGAGGGAAAGTTTCCAACTTTGAAGACAACTACATCAACTAAATAAGACGACGGTAGACCACGACGGTTCGTCAGTTGTTCTAGCGTCGTTTGAAAATTGACAAAGTTGTTTTTAAAATAATAGTCTTTTTTTATATGCTTGTTTAATTGCAGGTTTGATTTCTCTGAACAATGGTTTTTGTTTTTCCCTTATTTGATAAAATATAAAGAAAAAGAAACTAGGGTTGGTATCTAATATAGACGACAAAATATCTTATTGTTTTACGTCGTGTGAATGTTAATACCACGACGGTGTATTACTATTGACGTCGTATGAACATAAATACCACAACGTTATATAAATAATAGTTTACCACGACGGTGTATTACTATTGACGTCGTGTGAACATATATACCACGACGTTATATAAATAATGGTTTTAAACATTTATTACGTCTGAGATTATTTCATTGCGTCGTCTAAAATCATATCATACGTCGTATTTTTTTAATACCGTCGTTTGTGTTCTTAATGTTTTCCTGAAATATTTTCACTTGCAGTTTTGTCTGTTAAAATGGTTTCTCAACAACAAACTAAGGATTCTGGCTCCAAGAAGCTTGGAATGGTAGCTCCTCAAGACAAGTCTTCGAAGGAGATGAAGTCTTCGAAGAAGATGAAGTTTGCTTCATCATCTGCTGAGACAGAACAAACCAGCCAGACAACAATCTCTGATGATTCAAAGACTGGTCGAGGTATGAGCACAATGCCTCGTGTTGTGAAGAGAAAGCTTCAGAAACTGAGGCCAATTGTTGAGTACAATAAAAGGGGGAAAGGTGTTGGCCAAGCACATATTGAGATGCAGTCGTATATTGGTGTGTTGGCACGCTCCAGGATCCCACTTGTGGACAAGAAATGGTCCCAAATCCCCAAGGATATAAAGGAGCAGATTTGGGAAGCAGTTGACATGGCTTTTGTCGTAGGCCAAGGGGGCAAGACCTCTGTTTTAGCTTCTGCTTCCAAGAAATGGAAGGATTTCAAGTCTACACTAACGAGGCATTATATCCTTCCATACACCAATGACAGGGAGAAATTAAGCCAACCCCCTGAAACATATAAATTCATAGAGAAAGCACAATGGGATGCCTTTGTAGCTTCAAGGCTATCCAAAGATTTTGAGTCTGTGCATTCTCAACATGCACAGATTAGGGAGAAACTCGAGTACAATCATCGATTGTCTCGAAAAGGATATGCTGGATTGGAGGATCAATTGGAGGAAACCATGCCTGGGGTAGAAATTGATCGATCTACCTTATGGAAGAGAGCTAGACAGGACAAACATGGTAACATCCCTGATCCAAAGGTGGCAGAGAAAGCAAAATTAATTGTAAGCCTACTATCACTCTGTTTTAAATTTTTATTAAACTGTGAATTATTCTTATTACGTCGTATGTTATATTTTTCGTCGTGTGAATTATATTACCGCGTCGAAAAGTTTTTAAAAACGTCGTTAAAGGTCTAAATAGGAATCACTACTATGTTTTCTGTAATTATAGCATAAGACGTCGGTGGTTCATTTTCGCGTCGTGTGAATGATATTACCACGTCGAAACTTTTTTAAAAACGTCGTTAACGGTCTAAATAGGAATCACTACTCTGTTATCTTTAATTATAGCATATGACGTCGGTTGTTTATTCATTTCGTCGTTTTAAATAAATAACCACGTCGGTATAACTACCGTCGTGATAAGTTATAATAACGTCGGTTTATACGTTATTGCGTCGTGTGAAATTATATAATACGTCGTTTGTACATAAATAACCGTCGTGTGTTTTTTTGTTTATCTTTTTTTAGGATGAATTGCAGAAACAAGTCTCGGAAGGCAAAGTCAGAGTAGATGGCAGCAATGATGTGCTGACCATGGCTTTGGGCCCCGAGCATCCAGGCAGACTGAGGGGAGTTGGTGCTGGTGTTTCCCCAAGGCAATATTTCAATTTGCCCAAACCACAGAGGTTGAGCTTTGACGACCGTTTGAAGGACAATTTAAGAGTTCTCCTTCAAGAAGAGACTAAAAAGATGGAGGCTAAGGCAAGGGAAGAGGCCTTAAGGATGGAGGCTAGGACAAAACAATTGGTAGAGGCTGAGAGGGAGCATTTCCTGAGTCAGCTTTCCCAATTAATTCCCAATTTTGTTCCAAGCATGCTTAAACCAAGAATTAGCCAAAGCCCCAAAAATCCAATGTCTGACAAAGCTAGCTGCTCTGGAGGTGATGTGAGATCCCTACATCTGGAGGATGATACTGCCAAAATGGGGAAACATCAGCCAGATAAAGAGAAGGAAGAAGAAAAAAGAGATGAAGAGAAGGAAGAAGAAAAGGAGAAAGAAGATGAAGAAAAGCATGACGACAAGGTATGTTCACATAACTTTGCCTTTTTTATTTGTTTTTCAAAATTTCAGACGTCGATATTTTTATATAATCCGTCGTTTGTTTAAAACTTAGACGGCGGACTTTTTTTAAGACGTAATAAAATATTTAAACGACGGTTTTTGCACCGTCGTTTAAATGGTTTCAGATGACGCTTTATTAATAACACCGTCGTCTTTATTGAATTACCACGACCGTTTTTTCACCGTCGTTTAAATCCTTTTAAGACGACGTTTTATTCCTTAAATCGTCGTCTTTATTGAATTACCACGTCATTTTTTTTATTTCTTTAAACAGGTTATTGAAGTTGGTGCTTATTCAAATATGGAGGCGCCATCTTCTTTAAAAACCCTTTGTCGTTTTGTGGAAACGACACTCCTGCCTGAGGATAAGACAGTCCAATTTACAATTGATAAGGAGGTGTTTGGTGGTGAGCGCGATACCTTCCTCCTGCCTGAAGATATTACACAATTTGCAGGCATGGAAGAAATTGGAGCTACTGTATTGGCTGTATATATGAGGTTTGTACTTCTAAAATAATAACTCGTTGGTTTATATATTGCGTCGTCTTAACTAACTAACCACGTCGTCTTAACTAACAACCGTCGTGATAAATATATTATAACGTCCTCATCTATTTCAGTACGTCGTGTGAAATATTATAATACGTCGTTTTTTTATACATAACCGTCGTGTTTGTTTTTGCTGACTTGTTTATATTATTTTATGTATTTAGGTACTTACACGATGTTTTGAAAAAAGCCAATATGTGCAGTATGGTTGGCTTTATCGACCCTGCTACAGTTAGTGCCAACTCTGGCACAATAACTGAAAGATCACGACTGGTAGCAGCTCGACTTCAGAAGACAGACGGTGAACAGCTTTTCATGATGCCTTACAATCCAGGGTTAGTCTCCTTAGGATTTTGTTTTTATGATTTTCAATAAATGACAGATTATAAACTAACCACGTCGGTGTTTTATTTTATTTAGTCGTTTGAAACTACTAACCACGTCGGTATTTATTTGTCGTCGTGATAAATGTATAATGTCGTCGTTATCTACTTTATTTCGTCGTGTGAAATACTATAATACGTCGTTTTTGTAAATAACCGTCGTTTTTATATTAATTTTGTGCAGCCGTCATTGGATCTTGCTGATTGTAAGAGCAAAGAAGGAGACCGTCTATTTTCTGGATCCTCTGCCAGGTCATCGTGTGGTCGACGAAGAGGCGAAAAACATCGTGAACAGTGCTTTAAAAATATATAATACCCACATAGGCCGAGCAGGACGTAAAAATGTAATTTGGAAAACTCTCTCAGGCACACCAAAGCAACCCAGCAATGTCGAATGCGGGTATTATGTGATGCGCTTCATGAGGGACATCATCATGGATCCTTCCTTGGGGTTTGAGAATAAGGTAAGAAGAAATTACCTTCATACATTTCACGTCGTTTTTTGTATTATCAACGACGGTCATGTAAAATTAACGTCGTTGAATGGATATACTACGTCGGTTATGAAAAATATCGTCGTCTGTGATTGAATTTCTTTTTATTTATAGACCCTAATAGTCATTGTTTATGCAGTATGCCAAGGGAAACCAGGAAGCTTCATACCCCCAAGAAGCCATTGATGAAGTCCGGAATGAATGGGCAGAGTTTGTTTTCCAAATTATTAAACAGGGCAATTATTGAACACTTGATATTTATGTATAATGTACAAATTTTCTCTATAATATGTAATGTAAAAATTTGTTGAGGTTTTCTTAAATTAAAAAAAAAAACAAACATACAAATTGCTTAACCGACGTGTAATACTTTTCCAACGACCTAATAAAGTCAAAAACCGTCGTATTTTGTTGTTTCGTGTTTTAAACAAATACGACGTAAAAATATAGTTAGACGACGTTCTTTGAACAATTGAGTCGTTTATGGTTTACAACATCTTCAATTTCTTAAGGGTTCAGGGTATCATCGACGACGTTTATGTAACGACAGCGGTTAAGTCGTTGATATATATATTTTACGTCGTATAGGTAAATAGCCGCCATGGTTTCTCATTTTAACGACGTCATTTTAACGACTTAGTAGTCTATTACAATTTACAACGTCTACAATTTATTAACACCGACGTGGTTTGTTGTTGTGGTAAGAATATTTTATTATTTTTATATCAAAATATTCAAAATAAATTTAAAATAAATCAGAAAATTGAAAAGTCAACTCCTATGAAGTCATTGATATATTTTCTTCCACATAAACCTTGAAAAAATTCATTTTGAATAACAAAAATTTAAAATGACCATCCAAAACAAAATTGTTTTGATGAGTCATAAAATCACTTCTAGTTTTATGGTTTAGGGTTTAGAGTCTAGGGTTTAGAGATTAGGGTTGTTATTTATTGGGGTTTATTTTTAAAGTATAATTTTTGGGTAGTCTAGGGTATATGTTAGGCTTTAAAACCATAAAACCTTTTATAAACTTAATTTTTTAAATTGTATAATTTAGTTTTATGGGTTTAGGGTATTAATTTTTAACGACGGTGGTTGCGTCGTGGAATACATATTTTACGTCGTACAGAAAAACATACGACATGGTTTACTCTTTAAACGACGTCATTTTAATATGTAAGTCGGTTTATATAATTTACAACGTCTTTAATTTCTTAACACCGACGTGGTTTTTCAGTCGTCGTTATATAAAAAATTCAAAATAAATTTAAAATTAATCCGAAAAATGAAGCTTCAAAATGAACGGCCTTACGTTCTTAATCCGAAAAATGAAGTTTCCGTCGTGGAATATTAAATTTACGTCGGTACGTGTAGAACTTTCGCCTTGGTTTTTCTTTCGACGTTTTAAAACGCGCGAACTCTAAAAATTTTCGCGCGACCTAAATTTTTTTAGATTTGGCTCTTATTCTTATACTTCGAACCCTGAAACCTAAAATTTTCAGATTTCGCGCGACATAACATTTCGCTCTCTCACTTCTGCTCTAATGAAAAGTTGCACTTTCCAGGCTCCGTCGAATCTGTGAGCTCGTCCAACCTGTAAGTACAAACCCTATCTTCCCCTTGTAAATTCATTGAATGATATTAGGTTGTTTTGTTAAAGGGTTTTATGTATAGGTATGGGTTCATGGATTTTCTGTTTAATGGGTTCATGGATTACATTATCTGTTATGTTGAATTGGGAATGGATTTAATTTTGTCGGTACTTTTGCTGGAAATGAACACTTATGTTGAATTGGGAATGGATTTATTGTTTTCATGCTTGGTTTCATGTATATGTTGGTTTCTTGCTTGGTTTCATATATATGTTGTGTTCTTAATGGGTTTTGTGTTCTTGAAAATAAACTGAGACACGACGAATTCGACGACGATTACACGACGGTGTTTTTAAACTATCGTCGTTGTATTACTTATACACGACGGTTTTTTCATAAACCGTCGTTTGTATTACTTATAATAGACGACGTCTGTTGAAAATCCGTCGTCTATATATGCCAAATACGTCTGTTTTTGTTTAAAACCCGTCGTCTCTGTTGTGTATTACTTGCGATTAGATCATTGTATAATCTGCTATAGTGATGGTCATTGCCTGTATTTTCACTTTATTATAGATAATAGGTTATAGTGTCGGAGATGGATAAGTCATGGATGCACTCGGATAGAAGATCGAAGGCATATGAATTTGGGGTGGAAGCATTTTTGAACTTTGCTGTAGAAAATCTTCTAACTACAACACATATCCGTTGTCCATGTGTTAAATGTGTTAATTTGAAGTTGTTTGGGGTTGGAATTATAAGGGATCACTTATACTTTAATGGAATTGACCAAAGCTATAAGAATTGGACATTTCACGGAGAACCTTGGGAAGCAACTACTAATGCTAGTAGAAATGTTGAAGAAGATGATGGCCATAGTAGGTACAGTTTTGTGTCTGAAGAAATTGATATGGATGATAATGATTTTGGTGATTTTGGTTCGGATCCGTATGAGTTTGCCAATGTGATTGGGGATGGAGATCAACCAGTGTACCCTGGTTGTAGAAAGTACACGAAGTTATCGGCATTAGTGAAGTTGTATAATTTGAAGGCAAAACATGGGATGAGTGATGTCTGTTTTACAGAATTATTGATACTTCAAGGCGATTTGCTTCCAGAAGGAAATACAATACCAACCTCCATGTATGAGGCTAAAAAGACTTTGTGTGCATTGGGGCTGAGTTATGAGAAAATGCACGCATGCCCCAATGATTGCATCTTGTATAGGAAGGAGTATGAGGATTCAACTAATTGTCCTACTTGTGGTATCTCAAGGTGGAAGGAAGGCAAAGATTCAATCTTGAAAGAGGGTGTGCCAGCGAAGGTGGTGTGGTATTTTCCCCCAATTCCAAGGTTTAAAAGGATGTTTCAATCACATGAGACAGCTAAGAGTTTGACTTGGTGGCATGCTGCTAGAAAATCAATTGACGGTCAGATGTCTCATCCGGCGGATTCCCCGTCTTGGAAACTTCTTGATGATAAATGGCCTGAGTTTGGTAATGAGCCGAGAAACTTGAGATTGGCTCTTTCATCTGATGGATTCAATCCCCACAGTTCTCTAAGTAGCAGATATAGTTGTTGGCCGGTGATCTTAGTTACATATAATCTCCCTCCATGGCTGTGCATGAAACGAAAGTTCATGATGTTAACCTTATTGATTTCCGGTCCTAAACAAATCGGAAATGATATAGACGTCTACTTGGAGCCTTTGATTGATGATTTAAAATCCTTGTGGGTTGGGATTAGAGGAGTGTATGATGCACATAATGGAGAATACTTTACACTCAGAGCTGCATTAATGTGGACAATTAATGATTTCCCCGCCTATGGAAACTTATCTGGTTGTGTTGTTAAAGGATATAAAGCTTGTCCAATATGCGGCGATGATACACCTAGTCACAGGTTGAAAAATGGCCACAAAATTTGTTACATTGGGCATAAAAAATGGTTACCAATCAATCATCCATATAGGAGGCAACGTGCAGCTTTTAATGGGAAACCTGAATATGGCATACCTCCCGAGCCATTAACCGGAGAAGAAGTGCTGCATATGGTTGAAAATGGTGACAGAGTTTGTTGGAAGAAGAAATCAATATTCTTTGATCTCGAGTATTGGAAATACCTTCCTGTAAGGCATGCCCTAGATGTTATGCACATTGAGAAGAATGTTTGCGATAGTATCATTGGTACATTGCTGGAGATCCCTGGAAAAAATAAAGATGAGATTGCTGCTCGATTAGATTTATTGAACATGGGGGTCAAAACTGATTTGCAACCCGAGTATGGAGAAAGACGTACTCGTTTGCCTCCTGGGCCTTGGAATTTGTCAAGAGCAGAGAAGAGAGAGGTTTGCAATTCTTTCTATGGTATGAAGGTCCCTGAAGGTTATTCTTCAAATATTAAAAATCTTGTATCTTTACAAGATTCAAGACTTCTTGGCCTTAAATCACATGATTGTCATACCTTAATGCAACAATTGCTCCCTGTGGCAATTCGTTCTGTTTTGGAGAAGCCTGCAAGGTATGCAATAACTCGTTTGTGCTTCTTCTTCAATGCTATATGTGCAAAGACTGTTGATGTTTCCAAGCTAGATAAGTTGGAAGAAGATGTAGTAGTTACTCTGTGTTTGCTTGAGAAGTACTTTCCCCCTTCATTCTTTGATATCATGGTTCATCTAGTAGTACATCTTGTCAGAGAAGTTCGTCTATGTGGGCCAGTATATTTTAGGTGGATGTATCCGTTTGAAAGATATATGAAAGTGCTGAAGGGGTATGTTCAGAATCGTACTCGTCCCGAAGGTTGCATTGCTGAGCGGTATATAGCTGAAGAAGCGGTAGAGTGTTGTACTCAGCATTTATCTGATGCTAGTACAGTTGGAGTGCCTTCAAGCCAAAAGATGGGACTTTCAAAGCCATTATCAGGTTGCACAGTGAGCGTAGTTGATCAGGACCTGTTGAATCAAGCACATCTATATGTCTTGGAGAATACGGAGGAAGTCCTACCCTATATCGAGTACGTATGAGCTTTATTCTTTAAGTTTCCATTTTAAATTATTTCTTATGTTTATCTTCTATATTTAGGACCGTAATGCTTGAATTTTTCGTGTCATGTAGGCAACATATGATTCACATCAAGACTGCTTATCCAAAATTTAGAAAGAGAACAAAGTGGCTGCAGGATAAGCACAATAGCACTTTCATTCAATGGCTACGCTTCAAGGTATATATTGTTGAATAACATATTTCTCTTTTAATTTTCTTCTTATTTATATGTTAGATTGAATTAAGATATGATTAATTTGCAGGTTCAAAGTGAACTTGAGGAAGACAATCATGGCGTATCAGAAAATTTAAGGTGGCTAGCAGCTGGTCCAAACATGTCAGTGCCATTATATAGGAGCTATCTTATTAAAGGTATTAAATTCAATATCAAGGCACAAGATGATGTGTGGACAACTCAAAATAGTGGAGTTTATTTACTTGCACATACCATGCAAGTTGCTAGTGCCAAGGATAAAAACTCAATTCTCTCAAATATGGGTTTCTATGGTGTCATTCAAGAAATTTGGGACCTTGACTACCAAAAGTTTACAATCCCAGTCTTTAGGTGTGATTGGATAGATAGTTCTGGTCTTGTAGTCGACGAACTTGGATTTACCCTTGTAGATTTGAGTAAAATTGGACATAGGAATGACCAATTTGTTTTGGCTTCTCAAGTCAAACAAATATTTTTTGTTGACGACCCGATGCATCGTGGTTGGTCGGTAGTGTTATCAATGCCTAGTAGAGAATATAATGATGTTATTGGTGATGAAGTATTAGGTGATGTGATAATTGAGTGTGAGCCATTTACTAGAGGGATGCCAAATGTTGACACATTTGATGAACTGGTAGGTGAGTTAGGCGGTCAAAATATTCGAGATGGGTGTGAAGATATATGGATTGAATGATGCTTATGTAATTGGCAGTGTATGACATTAATTTTGTAATATATTGTAATGTGATTTCTTCACTTTCTACGTTCAAATAAAACACGACGTTATTGTGAACCAGTTATTCAGCATATTTACCGACATCTTAAAGCAACGTAACAATGAAGAACCACGACGCAATTGTGAAGCAATTATTCAGGATATCACGTCGGGGAAGGATTAAGAACCGCCATGTAATTCAAAATAACACGACTCCAATCCCATAATACCGACGTCTAAAAAACGAGATATATAATCTGAACGTTAAAAAATACGACGTCATCATACATTTTCCACGTCGCAAGTTCTTTTATAAACGAAGAGGAATGAAATGAATTCCGACGGAAATTCATTATAACCGCCGTCTAATAACAATTAAACGACGTTATTTGTAATAGGCTCTCATCATAATCAACGCCGTCTATATGTTCTGTAATACGGCTCTCATTTATTTGGAACCGACGTTGTTTAGAAGTTCAACGTCGTCTATATTATTAAGTGCGTCGTGAGTAATGATGATAGATATAAATACAACGTCGACTATATAAATGCCACCGACGTTGTTTCGCATTTCAACGTCAACTGTATAAATACATACGTCGTAAATAATGACACTGACAACTATTTCCACGTCATCTTTTTTAGAAAAATCGAAGTGGAAAATTTATTTCACGACGGTTGTTTGTAAATAAGAGACGTAGTATATTTCAATAACGTCGTCTTCTCATGTATTTAAAGATGTCATATTTTTTCTTGTCGTGTAAATTATATTTAACGGCGTAAAATTTTAGTTGTCGTCGTTGTATGTATATCTTGCGGCCTTGTTCTTTTAACATGTGTCATATTTTTCCTTTTTAACGACGGTGATTTGTTTGAGTTGGTCGTCTATTCTCATCCTCGACTATTTTCTAGAACTTTAGCAGACTAAACACGTCTGTTTTTATTGTTTTCCGACGTTGTTTTATTTAACAACGTCTAATATTTATCGTCGTTGTTTGTTTCTGAAAATATGACGTATAAATTTTGTAATACGACTCTCATATATTTATAACCGACGTTGTTTCGTTTTTCAACGTCTACTCAATAAATACATACGTCGTAAATAATGACACTGACAACTATTTCCACGTCATCTTTTATCGAAAAATCGAAGTGGAAAATTAATTTTACGACGGCTGTTTTTATATATGCGACGTAGTAGGTATCAATAATGTCGTCTTCTAATGTATTTAAAGACGTCAAATTTTTTATTGTCGTGAAAATGATATTTAACGGCGTCGTTTTTTTATTTCCGTCGTTGTATGTCTATCTTGCGGCCTTGTTCTCTTAATATGTGTCATATTTTTCCTTTTTAACGACGATTTTTTTAGAGAGTTGGTCGTCTATTCTCATTCTCGACTGCTTTTTTAGATCTTTTTGCAGTACAAAGACGTCGTTTTGTATTTGTTGATGACGTTGTATATTTTAACAACGACGGGGATTTAGCGTCGTGGTATATGAGGGAAAAGATGACGGTGGATTCCACGACCATTGAAAAATCGAATACACGACGGTGATTTACCGTCGTCTTTTTGCTTTTTTGTAGTAGTGTTAGTCAATTGTGCCCTTGTAGTTTCATAATTGTAGCAATTCAAGGACAAATCACAAATTTCGTCAATTTTTTTTTACGAAATTAGGGGTATTTGTGTCTATTTATGTCATTTAAACATCATAGCCAATTAGAAAACTTGGTCATGGTGTAAGATTTGGGGCTCTTCCAAAACTTGGTTTTATGTTGTAAGATTTGGGGAAATTTGTCAAGGGCTTGGATTGAAGACAACCTAAGGATTAGACAAATGTCAAGAATGGACGAAAATATCCCTAACTCCGTGAAAAAAATTGACAGAATTTGTGACTTGTCCTTAAATTGTTATAATTATGAAACTACAAGGGCACAATTGACAAAATTAAAACTGCATGAACCAAAAATAACTTTTAATCTATTTTCTAATACTCCTCCATATTTTCTTTCATATTTATTTCTTTATCTGTACAGACATCTGCATATGAGAATAATTTTATTCAAGTTGATCGGTGTTGACTTTGAAATCATGGCAGTATGTACGAAATTAAACTGGGACCCCAAAAACATGATTAAAAATGAAAATACTGAATAAAAAAATTACCGTGAATCATGTCATAATAAAACAATAAAAATGATGAGCACAATTATCTTTTACAAATACATGGATAATAATATGTGGTCATGTTTGATTGGTCACGTGTTCTATATGTGAATGAAAAAATATTTTCAACGACAGATGGACAAAGCTAATATCTTTTCTGTCGTAAAAAACGCAAAATAATCTTTTGTAAATACGAAAAACAATTTTTCTCACAAAAAGAAAAGATAGGAAGAAGAGGCGGAATTGTTAGAGGAAAAAAAACGAACTACTATTACTGAGAAACCAATATTTACAAAGTTATTTTTTCAACGGGTGATTATTTTTTTTTTTCAAAGTTATTTACAAAAGATTCATTTCATAAATTACTTAATAAATAGTAAAAAAAATTTGAACTTTTTGTTTTAAATTTTTATTTTCACAAAATTAGTTTGTGTAAATTCAAGTCTCGAACTAAAAACCCTAGCTTCCAAAATTGTTCCAAAACCTTTCTCAAGCCTCGAACCCTAACCATAAGCCTACTAAGGAGTAGATACTTTCTCTTCTTTTCCAATGTGGGGCTCAAGTTCATGTATTTCAATCAAACTCCAACAAGCAGCTAATATTATCCAATCACGTTGTGACTTATATTTAAGTTTTGAGGCTAAAATCCATTTTTAGAATACTAATATATTTGGGTACTAAAATTAAATTTCTAGGATTTTTATTAAAATATTTATCACTAATTGTTCACTACTAATGAAAGTATTTAAATAAGGCTAATATATTATTTAATTAATAAAAAATAAAATTTTAGAAAGGATATTTTAAGAGTACAGCCGTGCGGCTGTACTTTTCTGTTTTGAGAGTATAGCCGCGCGGCTGTACCCTTTGAATAGCATAATCTTTATTTATCTTTCTGAATTACTTTATTTAGTAGTTATGTTTTAATTACTATTTATTTAGTGAACAATTAGTATTTAAATATTTGATTAAATAAAAATAAAAAATTTAAAAAGTGAACTACTATTACTAAGGAAAGTTTCAAATCAACCTTCCAAGCAACCACATTTACCTGCCTTTACACGTTAAAGATATATTTTCTCAATTAATATCTTCTTTTTTCTACGTTAAAGATATGAAAAGTACACACGTCTTTTATTAGAATGATTCAACGATGTATTTTAATTATCGAAACCTTCTATATATTCATGTCAAACTTAGCATCAGTAGCGTATCTAGCCATGGAAGGGTAGGCAGTTGCGAAGCCGAAAGATTTCAGAAAAATATAATATGTATGCAGCTCCCTAAACCCAAGACCTGGAGGCATATGCATGAGACTATAGCCTCTATGAGTTAAAGATATTTTGTTTCTTTTTTCTACGTTAAAGATTTGAAAAGTGCACACATCTTTTATTAGAATGATTCAACAATGTATTTTAATGATTGAAACCGTCTATATATTCATGTCAAACTTAGCACAACTATATATCCATGTCAAACTTAGTACATCTCAAGATCTCTCACAACATCCTTTTTTTGTTGGTGATTTTTACACTTGCGATTAATTCTCACATCATCATTAAAATCTGATTTGAGAACAGAAGTCATAACGGAGTTGGCTACTTTAGACTAGTAGTACAACTACTTGTCAAGTTTCATCACCATCTTCAGGTGAGGGAAAGTGAAACATGAGGTTACCCAGTGCACCAACAGGGAAATTCAGCATGCAAAATGGAAGTGAAGAATTGGAGTGGAGTAACCACACCCTGCTTGTCAGATGCGACGCTTTCATGATTGCGCTCTGGCAATGGAGGCTGAACACCGCAGTAACTGGATTTTCTTCACTTACATCACCCCCAATAATGCAATTCTGCAGCAACACATTAAGTTAAACCAAGGAAGAATATATTTGATCATTCATGCATGTGGCCAAGGGAATTGTTGTCAAATTTTAACACTGTAAAACTATGAAGTTGAAGGATGGTGCCTCCATCTTTTCCACTTAGCCAGAAAAAATAATGCAGGCTGTGGTTCCCCTTAAGGGACTTAAACAATCCTATACGTCCACCAATGAAGAAAACTGGACTGGCTGTATTGGTTTCTTTTTAATTTTAACTGGTGCAGCTTATTCATTATATAACCATTGTATACAAGCCGTTATATCACAGAGAGTGTTCTTTTACCTCGTTCGTCAGAAGAATCTCCTCATTCGCTACAGAGAGCCTAACTTCAGTATCGGTTATGCGTGCGTAAACTAAGATGACACATAGAAGACCAATGAGTAGCATATAGAAGGTGTTAATGTGAACCAGTGGTGCATGCACAGGATAAGTCAAGATAAATTGTGCCTTTAGAAAACCAGTTTAAAAGGACAGTATAAAACAAAATGGCATGTGTGATCATTTGTTTTAGCAACAGTAAACCTCTCATAGATGATTGTAAAAAGAGGAAAAGCTGGGAATTCCATGTAAAAATGCAGGCTGTTAGTAACATAAACAAGATCATAGTGATGCAAAGTCACAGCAATAATCCATCTGGACTTCTTCTCAAAACCATAACCCAAATGAACTGTAAATGTCATGGTGTGACTTGTCTGTGCTACTTCTACAACAGCGATACACTAGAAAGAAACGGGGCTATTCTCCCTCCCTTCCCCCTAAGTTCTCACTATTAAAATATTATCACAATCTGATTCAAACTACAACTTATGATGCTAAGTTGCAGACAAATAGTCCATCTCAGACCTTTAAATTCCATTTCCCCCAAATTTCCCTCCGTTGAAGTTGGCCATGGTGGCAATGCTAAGTTATATACAATGAATCTTAAAGGGTAAAGAACTAAGAAGTATCATCAAAGTCAGCCACCGAAAGGTGAAATTCTAAGAAAATGAACATCTTCACATAAGAATTAAGAAAATGGAAAGTGCTTGGTCTGAACTTGAATCAGTAAATTTCCATGTTGAACATTGTAGCACTGCATTTAATTTCAAGAAGTAATTACACAATGACAAGTACCTGTCTCTCCAAAACAGCGCAACCGTATCATGTGACGTTGAAACTCCACCGATGGTATCCCAACAATCACTTGATATTTGAAATTTGCAAAACCTGCCTGCATCTGATCAGCAGCAGGGTAAACTTCAATCAATGCCATTTCAGAGTACCTGACTCGGCGATTTCCTGTGATTCCATTCACAAGTAGAACATATTAGAAAAGAGATGCAGACAAAGATTCCCAAAAAACTGAAACCAAACAACAAAGCAAGTATGGGTAAGGGTGCCCCAAAGAAAGCTTCAATATTCCTTTTGAAGGTCATGAAGATGATCACAAATGAAAGAAAATGGGGATGAAAACCTTTAAAGATTCTGAAAACTTTGAGTTTTCAGTGAATTCCTTTTCCAAGAACCAACTAAAACCTATCATAAACTTGAAGCATGAAAAATCCCCTTCAATAATTTTCGAGTTTATATCAACAAAAAATTGCCAAATTAACAACGATTAAACTGATTTCCAGGATACTTGAAATCAAACTTACGACAGAAACTTGAAATCAAACCCACAAAATTGAAGAAATAAGAAATAATTAGTGAACTAAGATGTTTTTGTACTGACTGGGATTTTTGAACAAGAAGCCAACCACATCCTCGCCTTCATCACCATGGATCTCGATCGAATCTTCACTGCGGGCGGGAGCCAGCGCGGAGAACAAATGGCGGAGGTTGATGCAAATCCAACGGGTCTCGTTGCACCGTAACTGAGCGAACATCAAGCTTCGCATCCGCAGCGCAATGAAGACCTGTGGAAACATCAGATTGTTGCTCACGGACACCAGCGTTAAATCCTCAGGTGAGATGCGAATGTCGGCAAACTGGACCATTTCGACCAAGGGCGTCACCGCCTGCTTCAGAAGAACCGCGCCTTGGTCTAGGCGGAGCTGGAACATGGTGGACAGAGAGAAAACCAGAGAGAGAGAGAGAGAGGGATTTACTTGGCGGGAAAGTAAAAAGGTAATTGACGGTTGTGTGCGTTGAAATTCGGCCGACTGGTGTATACAGAGTTGGGTGAGGTGGGGCCCATTCGCATTCTGTTTTAATTTTGTTCATATTACACTTCCGCCCCTCTGGTTATAAGAACTTCAGATGCATTGTCAATGAAGTTCTTTTAATTGAAATGACACCCCAAATGGTGAAAAATACTTCATAATTAAAAATAAATTAAAAATAAATACGGTAAGAAGAGATTGAGACCAACTTTACTTGATTTCTGCTAGTCCATGCATTATAGTTGATAATTATCATTATTATTTTTTTAAAGGGGAACATTCTAAACTACTCTCTAATGTATAGGCGGGGAGGAAATTCGAACTTGGGTGAAAAGAAGCAAGCGCAATGTGTTGATCAACTGACCTAACCCGTATCTTCTAGCATTTTTCAATTATGTTTTGGAACAAACATGGGTTATGATACCGCCACAGTACATGGTAATAATAAGTTACAGAAAAAGCAGGCAGATATTCAACAAGCTAACAAGTTGCATTATATGTAAAGCTGCATTAATTGTTTACAAAGAAAGAGTTATGATGAACAGGATCAATATTCCTGACAATATCTCACACACTCACATCATCTTTTGTTTTTGGACATTTTCCTGACAATGCATTAACATCTGATTTGAGTTAACAACTCAGAAACACTTCCTCTCATCACATCACCTTCAGGCTTCAGGCTTGAGGAGGACCAAAGCAAAACATGAGGTTAACAAGTTGAGTAACAGGGCAAAGCAGCACGACATATAAACCATTGGACTGGCCCAGCAACCACACCATCTGGGACAGCTCTGCAGCAGTCTCGATTGCGCGAGCGTGTTCAAGATTGAACAACAGGAAAACTGGATCTTCCTCCCCCACATCACCCCCGATAATACACTGCCTCAGCTGCATGTATAACAAAATAACATGATCATTTATGTGATAAGGAAATTGAACTTTTTGTGATGTTATCATGTTGTAGCGTGTGACAGCAAATCTAGAAGATAAAAAACAGAACAGAAAAAGAAACCGAAAGACAGTGCAGCTTATACAGTGGCTGCATTGCTTTTCTTTGGATCCTAACTGCAGCTATACATATTATTTCATGGCACAGAAGAATGGATGCTTTCCAATGGAAATCAGAACCAGGATTTGCTTAATTAGCATTATGTTTTCAGAAAATTGATTAGCAAGCTGTGATAAGGTTGAGCATCAAGTTGTTCTAAACTACAAATCACGTGAAAAGTTGGGAAATACCTCTTTACTGTAAACAACTTCTACATCTCCTACAGAGAACTTAACTTTAGTATCTGTTACACGTGCAGCAACTGCGATGACACATACGAGCCTAGTGAGCAACTCATGAGGAAACGAAAACCAATTATCAGTGTTAAAATCTTGTGAACCTTGTGAATGTGTATCAGCATGCATACACCACAAACAAAGATCATGATGCAAAATCACCAGTAAATGATGAAGAAATAGGAAGCATGATCACTGTCAAGCACTGAAATGAGAAAATGATCAACATATTCTCATCACAATATTCTGACTTGATCATTGTAGCAATTACACTGACAAAGTACCTAACACTCCGAAATGGCCCAGATAAGTGATAAGACGCCTAAACTCGTTCGAACGTATCCCGACGATCACATGATATTCATGTTGGAACTGAGGTGTAGGTACAGCCAGGTCACGAAGGTGCACAGAAATCAAGGGGATTTCACCTTCAATGAATCGCCGAGTTCCTAGATTATTGAAATTGTGAACAAGAAGAGACGAGAAAAATTAGATAAGGAGGAGATACTAGAAAGAAAAAGTGCAGATCGTTCATCAAATTTAAGCAGATTTTATGACAAAACAATATTGGGAAACACAAACTACTGATGCAAACAGATTGACAGAAATCCTCTCAAGAAACTGAAAGACCCAGCAACAAGATTAATTTTTGAAACCAAATAATTCAGACTGATTGACCAAAATCTTCAACAAACTGATAAACCCAGGAACAAGATTAATCTTTGAAACCAAATGACAAAGCTAAAACGACCATGAACTTGATAAAGAACAGAGCCCCAATAACAGATGATGCTATAAGAACGCAGCAAAAAAACGTAGACAGTTCATCAAATTTAGACACATTTTACAACAAATCTTAGGACATACAAACAATGGCAGCAAGATTAATTATTGAAACTTTAAACGACCATAAACTTGAAAAAGAACAGAGTCGCAATAGTAGTGTAATGAATCTTGAAATCTTGAAACGTTGAAATAAATAATTAGAGGCCAGAGGCCGATCAAAATTACAGAAGCAAAGATATGTACTGACTGTAATTGCTGAGCTCAAATCCACCAAAATTATCATTTTCATCATCCACATAGAGACCGACAAAATCATCATCATCCCTGACTTGACAGAGATTGTTGTGGTACAAGCTATGGACGTCGAAGGCAAGCCAGACATTCTGATGGTTGATACAGGTTTCGAACATCGAAGATTTCATCCACAGGGCCAAAGTAAAGGTTGGGATTAAGGACGTGGGATCGAAGGGTGTCAATATGACTTCGTCTGGTGCGGCATAGATCTCGCCCCAATCGAAGCCCATCTGAGTGAAGGGTTTCACTGCCTGCCTTAGAAGAACAGAACCTTGGTTTAGGCTAAGTTCAAGCAGCATGGTGGTCAACAAAGAGAGAGAGAGAGAGAGAGAGAGAGAGAGAGATTGTGTTTCTTGAAGAAAGTAACAGAGCTCAGACGGTTGAAGAATGGCTTGAAATTTCAGGAAATTGAGCTCCAAGCATTGTGAAGAGACAGAGGTTTTTAACTACTTTCTTGGCGCGAAAGTTTTTCAGAAACGTGGACGGTTAAATTCGTTACAAGTCAGCTGACTGGTGGTGTATACAGAGTTAGGTGGGGCCTATTCGCATTCTATTTATTTTTGTTCATATTACACTTTCCCCCCTGTAGTTTTAAGAACTTCAGATGCACCTCACTAAAGTTCTTTTAATTGCAATATGACACCCCCAGTTCTTGTTTTGGTCAGAAACCCCCAGTTCTTATTTAAGTTTGTATGTTAGAAATTCTGATGCTTGTTTTACACGAGTTGTGGATGTCAAAATTTGGGTGATTTCTTATTTAAGGTTGTATGCTACCAACAATTAAGTTCTCAAAATCCAGAACCCAGAAGTTTTGAGTTCTTCCAATCCTCGTTTCGGAACCACCATGGGTTATGTTACCACCACAGAACATGTTAAGTGTTATTGTTCAGCATGAATTTTGTCAACAATTGAAATTATATGAAATTTGCAAAGAAGTAAAAGTTAGACAAAAAAAGCAGACAGATAATTCAACCAAAACCTAACAAGTTGCATTATGTAAAGCTGCATTAATTGTTTACAGACTTTACCTGCAATTGAATATTCATGTCAAAACAAGTACAACAGACAAATCAAAATGATGAAAAGCTGCATTGTTTACAACAGACAACTCAAAGTATTTCACACTTGTGATCAAACCGCATTATCTTGACCATTCTCATCACCCTCAAGCTTCAGGCTTCAGGCTTCAGGCTTCAGGCTTCAGGCTTCGGAAAGTAATAATTGAGGTTACCAAGTTTACCAAAAGGGCAATCCAGCATGACAGATGAACCATTAGACTGGCCAAGCAACCACACCATGTTTGACATGACTGAAGCATTCATGATTGCTCTAGCGTGACGGAGATTGAGCACCAAGGAAACTGGAGCTGCCCCAACATCACCCTCAATAATACACTGCTCCGGCTACAAGACAAAATAAAACAAGGAAATATGGATCATTTATGCGCTTAGGAAATTGAACTTCTTGTGATGTTATCATGTTGTAGTGTATGACAGCAAATCTAGTGAGTGCAAAAAAAAAAAAAAAGAAAAAAAAGAAATCGAAGGACGGTTTCATATTATTTCATATACATCCAAAAATTAGGGAAAATTCTTATTTCATGGCAAGAAGAATGGATGTTTTCAGAAAATTGTGGCACGCTGTGATAAGTAGAGCAAGTTGTTCTAAACTACGAATCACAGGAAAAATACCTTCTTGAGAATAGGATTTGGGATAATCTTCCCATTTCCATTTAAGAACCTAACTTGAGTATCTGTTACGCTTGCAGAAACTGCAATGGCACGTAGGAGTCTTGTGAGCAACATATACAAGATTATATATATGAACAGTTGGGAAATGCCATAAAATCCTGTGAACCTTGTGAATGTTCAGCATGCATACAGCACAAACAAAGATCATCAAAATATGAACTCACCAGAGATTATATGCAAAGTTACAGTAAATGAAAAAGGATTGTGAAGCATGACATTGTCAAGCACTGAAATGATAAATTCTAAGAACATGATCAACATATTCTTATCAGAATTAAGAAATAAAAAAAAGGGCATGCCCTGAATCTAAATCAGCAATGTATTTGACTAAGATCTACTCTCTGCAAGCAATTACACATTATACCTGCCACCTCGAACTGGGATAGCTTCATGATAATAACCCTAAACTGCTCCGCAGGTATCGCCACTCTTACTTGAAATTGATATTGGAGATGAGGTACAGGCAACATCTCATTTGACCTTGAAAGCAATGGAATGTGAGTTCGATAGCCTTGCAGAGTTCCTAGCATTATTGAAATTGTAAACAAAAAGAGACCAGGAAAATTCGTCAAGTTTAAACGATTCAGACAAAACCAATGATCCAGACAAAAATCCTCAAGAAACTGATAAACCCAGAAACAAGATTAAGTTTTGGAGCATAAACTTGAAAAGGAACAGTTCATCAAATTTATTGTTCTAGCTATTAGAACACGAAAAGGCAGACAGTTCATCAAATTTAAACAAAACAATACTAGGAAACACAAAGCAATGATCCAGACAGTGCCCTGCAACACGATTAATTTAACCAAATGAACTTTAAACAGAGCCCCAAAAACCAACTAGAAATATCATAACTGGAAAAAGAACAAATTCCCACCCAAATCTCAAAATCTTGAAATAAGAAATTAGAGGGCAATTAAAAACTTAAAGAAACTAAGATGGTATATACTGACTGGTATCGAGGAGCCCAAAGTCAATGTGACCACTGGTTTCATCGCCAGAGAGACGGAGAAATGCATGAGTCTTGGCTCGAAGGAGATTGCTGTACAAGATACGGAGATCTAAGCCAAGGGAGAGGTTCTTGGTGCAGGTAAAGGAGTTGAACGTGCAAGGTTTCATCCGCAGGACTAAGACGACGCTACCTGAGGCTTCTGCTATCAATGTGACGACGGTCGGTGAGACGTAGATCTCGCCATTGTAGGCTTCCGCCTCAATGAAGGGTGTCACTGCCTGCCTTAGAAGAAGAGCACATGGGTCCAGGGTAAATTGAAACATGGTGGTGAACAGAGAGAGAGAGTTTGTGTTTCTTAAGGGAAAAGTAACAGAGAGAGAGAGAGCTAAGGAAATTGAGATTCTTTTTGGATGAGCTTAAGGCATTGTGACTTGGTGAAGAGGTTTTTAACTACTTTCTTGGCGGGAATTTTTTGATAAACCTGGACGGTTTGGTATTTCCATTTTCTGTTATGTCCGGGATTTCAAAAATTGGGTGCGTTAGCTTCTCACAGCCAACTGAGATGATTCAACCAAGGTGACTGGTGTTTGGACCAAAAAAAGCTGACCGGTGGTGTATACAGAGTTAGGCGGGGCCCAATCGCATTCTATTTGTTTCTGTTCATATTACACTTTCGCCCACTGAAGTTCTTTTAATTGCAATATGACACCCCACAAGTTTTTATGTTAGAAATTCTGATGCTTGTTTCACACATGAGTTGCTCATGTCAAAATTTGGGTGATTTCTTAATTAATCCAACAATTAAGTTGTTCTTAAAATCCAAAACCCAGAAGTTCTGAGTTCTTCGAATCCTCTTTTCTTCTAGCATTGTTACGTTTCGGAACAACGATGGCTTATGTAACCACCACAGAACATGGTAAGTGTTATTGTTCAGCATGATTTTTGTCAACAATTGAAATCATATGAAACTTGCAAAGAAGTAAAAGTTAGAGATTATAGTTGCATTATGTAAAGCTGCATTAATTATTTACTGAAAATTGTGATGAATTATAGGCTCAGACTTTCCCTGCAATTCAATATTCATGTCAAACCAAGTACAACGGACAACTCAAAATGATGAAAAGCTGCATTGTTTACAAAGGATTATTGTTTACAACACACAACTCAAAGTATCTCAAACTTGTGATCAAACCGCATTAAAATCTTATTTGAGTTAGACCATTCTCATCACATTCAGGCTTCAGGCTTCAGGAAAGTAATAATAGATGTTACCAAGTCTACCAAAAGGGCAATTCAGCATGACAGATGAACCATGGGACTGGCAAAACAACCACACCGTCTTTGACATCATTGAAGCATTCAGGATTGTACTAGCGTGACGGAGATCGAGCACCAAGGAAACTGGATTTGCCGCCACATCACCCTCAATAATACACTGCTCCGGCTACACAACAAAATAAAATAAGGAAATATTGATCATTTATGCTTTGAGGAAATTGAACTTCTTGTGATTATCATGTTGTAGTGTATAGTTTCATATTATGGGAAAATGCTTATTTCATGTTTTCCGATGGAAATAAGAACCAGAATTTGCTTAATGTATACTGTGTTTTCAGAAAATTGTGGCATGCTGTGATAAGGTACCTTCTTGAGAATAGGAAATGTGAACATCCCCCCATTTCCATTTCCTACAAAGAACTGAACTTGAGTATCTGTTACGGTTGCAGAAACTGCAATGGCACGTAGGAATCTAGTGAGCAACATATACAAGATTATACATATGAAGAGTTAGGGAATGCCATAAAATCCTGTGAACCTTGTGAATGCTTATCAGCATGCATACAGCACAAACAAAGATCATCAAAATATGAACTCACTAGAGATTATATTCAAAGTCACAGTAAATGACAAAGGATTGTGAAGCATGACATTGTCAAATACTGAAATGATAAATTCTTAAAAATGATCAACATGTTCTTATCTGACTTAAGAAATAATAAAAAGGGTATACCTTGAATTTAAATCAGTAATTCTGTGTCAAACACTGAAATGATAAATTCTAAAAAATGATCAACACGTTCTTATCAGAATTAAGAAGAAGAAAAAAAAAGGCATGCCTTGAATCTAAATCAGTAATTTAAATCAGCAATGCATTTGACTAAGATCTAATTTCTGCAAGCAATTACATGTTATACCTGTGACCCCGAACTGGGACAGCGTCAAGATAATAACCCTAAACTGCTGCACAGGTATCCCCACCCTTACTTGATATTGATATTGGAGCTGAGGTACAGTCGTCATCGCACTTGGCCTTGAAAGCAATGGAATGTGAAGTTGAATGGTTCGCCGAGTTCCTAGCATTATTGAAATTGTAAACAAAAAGAGAGGAGGAAAATTAGATAAGGAGGAGATTTTAGAAATCCTCAAAGAAATTCGTCAAGTTTAAACAATTCAGACAAAACCAATGATGCAGACAGATTGGCAAAAATCCTCAAGAAACTGATAAACCCAGAAACAAGATCAATCAAATGACAAAGTTAACTAGGGAACGCAAATCAATGATTCAGATATTAACTTAACTTGAAATAGAACTTGAAAAGAAATTAACTTAAAATCTTGAAACAAGAAATTAGGATCTAAGATGGTATATACTGACTGATATCGAGGAGCACAAAGTCAATGTGACCACTGGCATCGCCAGTGAGACGGAGAAAGGCATCATTTCTGTCTTGAAGGAGAAGGAGATAGCGGTACAAGTGACGGATGTCGAAGCCAAGGCAGAGGTTCTCAGTGCAGGAAAAGGTGTGGAACATCCGAGGTTTCATCTGCAGGAATAAGACAACGCTACCTGAGGCTTCTCTCAATGTGACAACGTTCTGTGCGATGTAGAGCTCGCCATGGTAGGTGCGCATCCGAATGAAGGGTATCACTGCCTGCCTTAGAAGAAGAGCACATGGGTTCAGGGTAATTTCAAACATGGTGGTGAACAGAGAGAGAGAGAGAGAGAGAGTTTGTGTTTCTTGAGGGGGAAAAGTAACAGAGAGAGAGAGTTTGTGTTTCTTGAGGGAAAAGTAACACAGAGAGAGAGAGTGAGAGAGGGCTAAGGAAATTGAGATTCTTTTGGGATGAAGAGACAAGAGATTTTTAACTACTTTCTTGGCGGGAGAGTTTTTGATAAACTTGGGACGGTTTGGTATTTCCATTTTCTGTTATGTTTGGGGTTTATTATTTTACACTTCCTTCCCCGTTGTTTCAAGAATTTCACATTCTTTCCATTTAAGTTCTTTTTATTGCAAGGATACCCCTCATTTACCCTTAGATTTTTGGACACGGTCTGGAAGTGTAACGGATATATGTGGGATGCGGCATCTGATATAACAGTGCCTAATTACAACGGGCTTATAGCGCAAGTGGTGTTTTTTACTTCTTCGAGGTCATGTTTAACTTGTGCCTCTCGCATTGAAATCATATGAAAGTTGCAAAGAAGTTAAGACACATTTGACTATTGTGTGTAAAGCTTCATTGTTTACAAAGGATAATGTGATGAATAGGATCAGAGTCATTTTCATTGAGAAGACTTTACACATTTCAGCAATATCTAAGTCAAACTGATATATCCAGCAACAAGAATCCTCAAACCAAGTACAACAGACAACTCAAAGTATCTTACACTTGCGATCAAACCACATTATTGGCATAATTTGAAATCTGATTTGACTTTGAGTAAGAACTCAGAGATGGTTAGACCATTCTCATCACCTTCAGGCTTCAGCGAAAGTAATACTCGAGGCTACCAAGTCTACCAAAAAAGAATTTCAGGGCGACAGAAAAACCATGGGTCTGGGTCTGGCCAAACAACAACACCACGTTTGACAGAATTGAAGCATTCACGATTGCGTCAGAGTGAATCAGATTGAACACCAAGACAACTGGATCTTCCCCCACAGCACCCTTAATAGTACACTGCTTAGGCTACACAACAAAATAAAACAAGGAAATATTGATCATTTATGTGCTTAGGAAAATGGAACTTCTTGTGTGTTATCATTTTGTAGTGTATGACAGCAAATCTAGTTAGTGAAAAAAATATGACATCGAAAGACGGTTTCATAATATTTCATGGCACAGAAGAATGGACGTTTTCCAACGGAAATCAGAAACCAGAATTTGCTTAATGCTGTGTTTTGAGAAAATTGATTGTCAGACCGTAACTAGTGGCAAGCTGTGATAAGGTACAACATCAAGTTGTTCTAAACTACGAATCACACGTAAGGTTGGTAAAATACCTGCTTGAAAATAACCTTCTCATTTCTCACAGAGAACTCAACTGCAGTTGCTGTTATGCTTGCATAAACTGCAATGAGTCAATGACACGTACGAGTCTAGTGAGCAACATATACAAGTCTATATATATGAAGAGTTAGGGAATGCCATAAATCATGTGAACCTTGTGAATATTTATCACGATTCTGAACTCACTAGAGATTATATGCAAAGTCACAGTAAATGACAATGGATTGTGAAGCATGACATTGTCAAGCACTGAAATGAGACATTCTAAGAAAATGATCAACATGTTCTTATCAGAATTAAGAAAATAAAAACAAAGGGCATGGCCTGAATTTAAATCAGCAATTGTAGCAATGCATTTGACTAAGATCTACTTTCTGCAAGCAATTACACAATGTACCTAGCTCCCCGAACTGGCTCAGCTTCATGATAAGAAGCCTAAAGTCCTCCGCAGGTATCCCGACGGCTACTTGATAGTGATTTCGGAGCTGAGGTACATTCATCCGACCAATGTGCGTTGAAAGCATGGGAAATTGAGTTGCCAAGACTTGCCTAGTTTCTAGCTTTTCTGAAATTGTAAACAAAAAGAGACGAGAAAAATTAGATAAGAAGGAGATTTTAGAACGCAAAGATTCAGATAATTCATCAAGTTTAAACAGATTGACAAAAATCCTCAAGAAATTGACAAATTGACAAAAATCCTCAAGAACCCGATAAACCCTACAACAAGATTAATGCAGACAGATTGACAAAAATCCTCAAGAAACTGATATACCCAGATTGATAATTCATCAAATTTGTTGTTCTAGCTATTAGAACACAAAATGGCAGAAAGGTCATCAAATTTAAACAAAACAGAGCCCCAAAAAACCATGTTTATGCCAGAATATTGGCAAAGTATTGTGATGGTTCAATTTCCAAATTTCTACATTTCTAAAACCCAGTTAGAAAGATAATAACTTGAAAAGAACAAATTCCCAAGATACGTTTACAATTAATACCCAAATCTTAAGATCTTGAAATAAAGAATTGAATTAGAGACCAATAAAAAATTAAAGAAACTCAGATGGTATATACTGACCCGAATAGTTAAGGAGATCAAAGTCAATCCAATAAGCGTTGGCACTACCAGAGAGCTGGAGTAAATCACCCTTGAGGACTTTAAAGAGATTTTGGTAGAAGACAGTGAGGTCAAAGGCCAGGCAGACGCTCTCAGTGCAGCTAAAGGAGACGAACACATAAGGTTTCATCCTCAGGGCTAAGACAGGGACGCCCACGCCTGGCACCCCTGCCACCAATGTGACGTCGTCAGGTGCGACACAGATCACGCCTTCTCTGAAATCCATCTGAACGAAGGTTCCCACGGCTTGCCTTAGAAAAAGAGTAGTTGGATTCAGGGTAAATGTAAACATGGTGATGAAGAGAGAGAGAGAGAGAGAGAGAGAGAGAGAGAGAGAGAGAGAGAGAGAGAGTTTGAGTTTCCTGATGGGAAAGTAACAGAGCTAAGGAAACTGAACTTCTTTGTGATTGTGACTAGACTTGGTGAAGAGAAAGAGGCCTTAACTAGTTCTTGGCGGGGAAGTTTTTGATAAACTTGGACGGTTAAATTCGTTAAAAGTCAGCTGACTAGTTTGGTATTTCAATTTTCTGTTCTGTTTGAGGTTTATTATTTTACAGTTCCTTCCCTGTTGTTTCAAGAATTTCAGATTCTTGCCATTGAAGTTCTTTTTATTTCAAAGATACCCCTCGTTTACCCTGAGATTTTCGCTGACAGGCTGGAAGTGTAACAGAGAGACGTGGTATATATGATATAACAATGAGTTTATCGCTCAAGTGAGTATATATCTCGATTTTCGAGGTCATGTTCAATTTCTTCCTCTTGCAATTGATAAGGCTCAAGTTCAAGAGTGACCCTTCAAGACCAAGAACTTTTCTTCTAGCATTCAAATCGTATGAAACTGGCAAAGAAGTTATAAATTAAGTTACAGAAAAAAAAAAGCAACCGAGGTTTGATGCATTTAACTATAGCACTACGTAAAGCTGCATTGTCTACAGAGGGTAATGATGAAGAGCACTATTTGGAGACCTTAGATTTCAACATTAACTGCATTGTCAAACTTAGTAAGACAGACACCTCAATATATCTCACATCATCCTTTGTTGGTAATTTACATTTCTGATTAGAAGGTAATGGAGAAAAAGAATTTGCAGGAGTTTGTTCATTCCCTCCGGACTTCAGCCAAAGTAAAACATGCGGTTGCCGCTTTCACCAACAGGGCAGTTCAGCATGACATGTAAACCGTTGGACTGGCCGAGCAACCACACCCTGTCTGACACAGCTGAAGCATGCACCATCGCCTGAACGTGCCAGAGACTGAACACCAAGGAAACAGGATCTTCGCTCACGGCACCCCCAATAACACATTGCTCCAGCTGCACAACATTAAAACAAGGAAATATTGATCATGTTATCATTTTCTAGTGTTTGACAGCAAATTTAGATGGTGAAGATTATAAACTTGAAGGTCCTAAAATTAGGGGATATACTGCAGCTTATACACTATTTCTTCCGAATATCGATCACAGCTTGGCACGTCGCGGTACAGATGAATGGTAAACCATAAGTACAACAATGTAGCGAAGATGTGATAAAGCAGAACACCAAATTGACTTCTACTAATTAATAAGAAAAAGAATCACATATCAAGTTGGTAATTACCTCTTTGCTGAAAACAACCTGCTCATTTCCGACAGAGAACTTAACTTGAGTATCTGTCACCTCTGCAAAAACTGAGAGTAACATCTACAAGATGTTAGATATGAACATTTAGGTATTAAAAGCATCAATTCGATGAAAAAACAAATTTGGCGAAATGCCATGAAATCTTGTGATCTTTAATATTACGAACAGATGTTACAGTTCACTTAACATAAATATCTATGATGCTTATAATAATATTCCAGGTAGGTTCTGGCTTTAGGAAACCACACTGAAGAAACAATGTATCATAATTTTTGTCTCTAAGATTTGCAATATTGCATGATTGTGAATGTGTATCAGCATGCATACATATAGCACAAACAAGACTTCACCATCTGTTACAAACTAGAGCTTATGATGCAGTCCATCTTGACCTATAAATTCCCACTTCTAAAATTTACACCCTGCGTAAAACAAATGCTAAGTAGGCCATAAATGACAAAGCTGGGGAAAGAATTGGGAAGCATTATCACAGTGAAGCACTGAAATGAGAATTCCTTAGAAATGATTAATATGTCCTGAATTTCAATCGGTAAATTTCCCAACGATCACTTGATATTCATTAAATTAAGATGGACTTTCAGCAAGCTATTACACAATGACAAAGTACCTGTCACCCCAAATTGATGCAGTTCCACGATAGAAGTTCTAAACAGCATCGAAGGTATCCCAACGATCACTTGATATTCATATTGGAACTGAGGTACATTCATCTGACCATGGTGAATTGAAACCACGTCCATGTCCGCATCACGGAAATCCCGAGTTGCTATAATTTTTGAAATCATAAACAAACATAGAAAAGAATCAGATAGGGAAAAATCCTCAAGACAAAACAAGATGATAGAAGTACAACAAATCAAGATTGTGGACAAATTGGCAAAAATCGTCAAGACACTGATAAACCCAACAACAAGATTGATTCTTGAAACCCAATGTCTAAACTAAAACGAGCATAAAAAGAACAGAAACCCAATAACCTTCCAAGTTGCTGTGATGGGTCGATTTCCATTTTTCAAAGAACCAACTAGAACTATCATAGACTTGAAACAGAAGAAACCCAATTCTTGAAACGTTAAATAATTGAGACCCAATTCGTGAAACCTTGAAACCAATGAAAATGGGTTGATTAATACTCACCGGCACCGAGGAGCACAATAGAAATCCGGTCATGGGTGCCATTACCATAGATACCAAGATAATCGTCATCTCTGGCTAGACAGAGAATGTGGTACAAATGGTTGAGGTCGACGACAAGACAGAGGCTTTCATCGCAGTTGAAGTTGCTGAAGAAGGAAGGCCGCAAACGCAAGGTTGTGACAACGCTCGGGTTATGGACGGTGGGGTTGGGAGTTGAGGCTGCTATAAATGTGAGGTCATCTGGTGAGATGTACATTTTGCCATAGAAGCAAGGCATCTGAATGAAGGGTGCCACAGCCCTCCTTAGAAGACGAACAGCACCTTGATCTATGCTCAGTCCAAACATGGTGATGAGCAACGAGAGAGAGATTCTTGGCGGGAAAGTAACAGAGTTTGGATGGTTGAAGAATGAGTGGAATGAAAGCAGGTGACTCACATTTTTCTGTTTTGGTTTGTGTTGTATTTACATTTTCTCTCTTGGCGGGAAAGTAACAGAGTTTGGACGGTTGAAGAACGAGTGGAATGGAAGCAGGTGACTCACATTTTTCTGTTTTGGTTTGTGTTATATTTACACTTTCTCCCCTGTTGTTGCAAGAAATTCAGATGCATCCCCTTAAAGTTCTTTTATTTGCAAAGAAACCCCATTTATTGGTTATAACTTACGGTACCTCTCCATGTGAAATTAAACCATACAAGTGTAATTCAACTTTGTAAAAAAAGATGTGATTAGTAAATAAAGTACATATATAACATTACTCATCAAGATACTTCTTCTAATGATAATGGAAGATTATGACTCGTGGTATAGCACTTTTTTTCCACATTCATAACAAGAGTTCGACTCTTATCACCCTTACCGAAAAGGCCACGCCACTCGTGTTGGACTTTTTAAATATTAATCGAAGAGAATAGAACGATTAACCTAACTTAATTCTAACTTATTTCTCTACCCACCCTCTCTACTTGGAGGCCTTGGTCTTAAGTTTGAACAACGGCAATCATATCAAAACTTAAAAGGTCCAGTCCAACATTGTCGTAATACAAAGACTCGCCCATGGTCTAGTCCCAAAAGCATATATGTTCCATGGATTTTGAGGATTTTGAAGCCCAACCTAACACAGCCCATCCATCTTCTTTGTCCGCCATCACAACAGATTTTGATCTAAGAAAAGTAAGAAACACAGATTTCTCGTACGATCAGCTATATTTTTCAAACGATCCACCCACAAAATATTTATTTAATTTTAAATTTTAGTGGTATGTAGTGCTATGGCTCGTAAAATGGGAGGGAAGGAGGAAGCAATGACGAACTAACATGAGGGCTACCATGCAGTGCCGGCTTTGAACCAGGGCAGGAGGTGTGATCGCCCGGCTCATTGTCCAGAGAGGCCCAATTAATTTTTAATATTTGTATTATATATTCATTTAATATTTTATATATTTATTACATATTCATTTAATATTTTCTATTAAAAAAAAACAATTTGAATTTCTTAAGATAATATTGGGCCATGTGAAACTCTACTTCTTAAAATTTTGAATTTTTCATTATAGTTGAGTGTAGCAGCCATAGATTTTGTATTTTTTTTTTTTCTATATTTAAGTTTGAATCCTAGTTAGTTAATACGTGTACTTTAAAAAAAAAAAAAATACTATTTAACGTACATTTGTGAAAAATGTGATAAAATATGCGTATTATTAAAATTAAATGTATTGTTCATGAATAATTCGTATACATGTATCTTATAAATGAAAAAAAAAACACTGCAGTGAACATAAAATTTGAAGCATGAGCCGTTAGGCTGTTATAGCCTGTTTATAAATCAGGAATTGAATTCCAACTATGATGGATTCCTATATTTACTTCACATTAATGAATTAAAAAGTAAGTGGGGTCCACACAAAATTAGGAATTGAATTCCTAATTTTGGAGGAATTCAATTCTTGGGTGGAATGTGGTATTCTAATTCCTGAAGAACTATTAACCCATTAAGAATTTATCTTTTTTATCCATTATATTCTCACACAATTTTAAAATTTTAAAATTTAACATCTATTTTAACTCAACAACGAGGATATTTTAGTAATTAGCACCCGTCCTACCCCAATTCCATATGCTCAATCTAACTTCTCCTCAATTCAATTCCTCATAATCTAATTACGGATTAGTAAATATGTCATTATATATATATATATTTTTTTTTTGGGAAAATAGGTTTTACAACATCTTTCAAAAAGTTGTAAGCCTTCTTCTTTCCTTACCCAAAGAAAAACATTTTTTCTTCACAAATCTTATTGTAGGTCGACATTAGTTATTTTCTTAGTACATTAGTTACTTTCTTCAATATTTGTGATTTCAATACAAAATTGGACTAACAAAAGTAATTTGTGTATCCGTATATGTACGTATTAAACATATTAATTTGCCGTTTCCATATTTTATGGCCGAATTTTTCATCTTTCTTTTTATAAAAATAGACCGAATCATACAGGTGCATATTTTGTTAATACGTATTTTGCCATTCTTGTATATTACTAACTAGGTTTGAATTGATATAATTTATTTATCTTGAATGATAATTTTTTAGTTAATTTGAACATGCTAATTCTTCTTGTTTTTGCTTAAAAAAGAGAGTGAGTCTAACATATAAGTAGAAAAAAAAAATTATGAAACAATTTCTGCATGCACCATTTTGTCAATAAGACAAGGAAAAAAATGATGAAAAATGGTTAATACTGAATTTTAAAAAACAAATAATAAAGTGTGATTTCTTATTTTCTCCACATTCCATTTTTTTCTTTCTAGGATTGAATAGGATCCATTCATTTTATACTTCTTTCTTATCTTATTTTTCTTGTCTATGACGATATGTCGTACTATGATGCATATTAATGCTTCTACGCGTGCGAGAGGCCTTTCTTTGTCATGCGCGCGACCCAAGACTCTCTTTATTTTTATTTTTTTTAATTTCTACAATTGTATTTTTCTAAAGGCCCGTCTTCAACCTTTTAATACATCCTATTAAAAAGATACTTTGAAGAGGAGCCTTTAGAAAGAAAAAAAAAGGTGGTTCTAAGTCTAGGTAGATCCAAGTCTGAGGCAACGGAAACCCATTAATAAAAGCTACCCCTTATTTCATGAGAAATTAATGCCATCCTATATTTTCCATTTTAGTGGGCCACAAGATTTAGGGTTTAGGAGAAAGAGTTTCAATGAAAAAATAAAATGAGTTTCAATCAGACTTCTTATTAACAACGTCCCCTTTGGGTCCTTAACGCTAGTGGATTCCTTGTTCAGTAGACCTTCAAACACGAATAGAATATGACTCCTTATCCTAATAATAATATATAAAGTTAACTCTCCTGGAGCTTTACTATTAAATAACACAAGTCCACCCACATGTACATAAGAGCTTGCTTTCCTACAAGGAAGGAGAAGAAGAAGCTAGAGGTACCGAATCATTAATTTTCTTTTCTCTATCTACTAGTCTAGTTACAAAGAAGAAGTAGAAGAAAGAAAATGGAAGAGCGAAGGCTGACGATCGCCGGAAACTCTAACTCTAATAATGGCCATCTTCCATCAACGATGATAGAGGAGATTCTCTCAAGGCTGCCAGTGAAGTCCTTATGCCGCTTCAAGTGTGTCTCAAAGCCATGGAGTTCCCTAATCTCCGACGACCCCAGTTTTGTTGCATTGCACTTGTGCAAAGGCTTTGGGGAGGATAAAGATGATCTACTCTTCCGAAGAAGAAGAAGAGTCATATTTACTGATGCCGCAGGTAATGGCCTCCACTCTATGCATCTTGACTACGATGATGAGTTTCTCAATCATAACAACGAAGAAGATGCATCATACTATCACGATAATCGCAATCGTAACAGTTTCGATTTCGATGATGATGATGAGGAGGAGGAGGAGGGTGGTGGTAGTAATTTATTAGCAACAGCCACGGAGCTCCAGTATGTTTATAGCGAGTTATCAGGTATTTCGGTTTCCATGTTGGGTTGCTGCAATGGCTTGTTGCTATGCATGTTTTTATATGACCCGCAGTTATATTTGGTTAACCCAGCAACAAGGCAATCCAAGAAACTACCACAAATACCAACCCAATATACAATTGATGACCTCTACTTTTGTAACGTGTATGGGTTTGGATTTGATTCTTCCACTCACCAACACAAGGTCGTCAATGGTGTGGTCTACAGAAGAAATGTCCGTGATGATGATGAAGGAGGGGTTGAGTTTAATGTGTATGCATTGGAAACTAATTCTTGGCGACAGATTCAGTGCCTATTTCCCCACCACATCTTTCCATGTCAAAATAAAGGGACCCTGCTGAATGGAAATCTCCATTGGTTGGGGACAAGAGTCGGAGAAGATGATCATGATCATCTTTGTTGATTATCTCCCTCGTTTTAACACAAGATCAGGAGGAGGTTCGAGAAATTCCACTGCCGCGCGAAATCAACTCTTCTCAAACTCGTCGTACTAAGCTCGGGGTCTTCAGGGAATGGTTATGTGTAACGCTTGAGGGTGATTATGGTAAAGCAACACCAACATACAATGAGTTTTGGGTTATGAAGGAATATGGAGTGGGCGAGTCTTGGACTAAAATGAGGGTCTCCATCCCATATTGGAACTTGTCACATTCTGGTTTCTGGACAAAGTCTCATGATTTGATGGTGTTTGAAGAAAAGTTGGTTATGTACAATTTTAACGATCACAGCTTTCAGAATCTATGCGTTCGTGAAATCGGCAAAGTTGGTAGTGTTGAAACATACTTGGAGAGCCTTGTTTCACTTAAATAGAGTGCTACGTCCCTTTATTTTTTCTATTAGTTGGAGCAACTTGTTTGCTGGTTTTTATTTCTTTCTCTATACTTTTGCTCATATGAATTTTTTTTCAACGATTCAAACTATTTATTATTTTTAACTCTACATTTATAGATCATCCTAATAATATTAGATAATATTATATTCAAGTGATTTTTTGTAAAGATATTTTGTAAATGAATATATACAAAATAGACAGTTTGGATTAGGGAAATACAATACAGAGTGGGCTCTAAAAAGATTACACTCAAATAAGTTTATTTGAAGAACCTCTCAATTGAAGTATATATATTCTTTTGATTGATTGACGAATCGCAGACTCATATGCCAAAATAACCGTTTGTATATGCAAAAGGACTTTTTAATGTTTTGTTTTTGTCTCTTTGATAGTCGATATTTGCATTTGGAACGTTGGTTTAACATTTATTCTAATCAGTTGCTTTTAATGTTTATATCATATGAGCTCAGTATGCTTGACCAAAAAGGATCTAGTTGTTTCATGTGTTTGACCTTATAATTTAGTTTGCAAGGCCACACCATTATTTTGGTTTTTATTTTTATACCTCAGGAGTTGATAATAACCTTTTGCAATAATATACATATTTTTCATGGTTATTAAGTTGTGATATGAGTATTAACGTAATAGACTGAACAGTGATTGTGAAATCAAAATACATTTTAATTACTACTGTAAGTTTCCTCCATTTATTTCCTTAGACACGTAAGAGCATCCACAATGATTAGCTTCTTATTCGAACTTTTTATGGTGGTAAGCCAAAAAATCACAAGTACCGCCTCGTTCCGAACCATTATTCATGATTATACTCTGTGTATAGATTGTTATTAAAAATATGTTTTTTTTTTCCGTAAAATCCAAATTTAAAACCTTCAAATATAAATAATAAACAAACAAAAAAACTTTAACAGTGAAGTAAAATTAAATTAACAAATTATAGGCAAATAAAAATAAAATTAAGAGTAAGAAAGCAAGCTTGGTATGGTAAAGCACGTTAAAGACGTTGTTTTAAAGCCTTTATAGCCTTCCTACGTGCAAATACTGACGGCCTGCAAGACTCAAAGATACGACTCCCAATACACAAGCTTAAACTCCGCTATGAGCATGTTCATAGTCGGATAAAAGTCTCCAAGGCACAAAATCGTTGCCCAAAAATAATAATATCGAAAGTAGAGAAAGTACAAAAGTAGGAGAAGAGAGAAATCAGATGGTGGAGTGTCTCAAATGTGAAGGAGGAGTTGCCTTTTATAGGCATCTAACACTTGTAACCTCCACATACAATTAAATCAGAAAATTAAGGCAATAAATAGGAAATAAAATTAAATATTCAAATGGTATAACTCACAATAAATAAGAAAACAACTAAAAGAATTTAAAAGAAAATTTAAAACCAAATAATTAAAATTCTAAAACCCTTAAACGTCAACAATCCCCCACAAAGGTTTTAAAATTTTACAATAACAAAAGATAAAGAAAATATACATATGGGCGACATAATACTATGCTATAGGTGTAGGTACCTTCACTTAGTTATGATAGTCTTCATTTGAGGAACCTGACTGTCCAAAGTATTCAACTCGGCACCTTTGGCCAAAATATCTCACACATTGTATTGGTTGAGACTTGAAAAGTAGGGTAGTGCTATTTATGGCCAAGCGCAATCTTGATTCTCATGAGAGTTACTAGAATAGCCCAATTCTCACAGTTGCGGCCTCACGACATCTCTCACTTAGGTGAGTTCTCCAGGAGTACATGTGACATGCACCTCGCGGGAGATTGCCCGCCTCGAAACTCATTCAAGACAACTCCCTACCTAACATCACATAATATAACAGTGATGTCATAGGAATGAGCACGAGAGAATCTCTAGGTTTCCTCCACATTATATAAGCAATGCTCAATGATTCACACAGTTTATTGGGTTGGTTGAAGTGTATAGTTGAATTAATCAGTAAGTAGTCATTTTATTCCAGCCAATGTAAAAAGTGCATAGTGGACATCAATGGACATACGACGTTTTTGGGTTCTCTCTCTCTCTCTCTCTCTCTCTCTCTCTCTCTCTCTGTATTTTGCATTAATTTCTTGAGGCATGCATGAAAATCTATTGTGATTTATGATTGCATTAGCATTGTTCTTATAATTTTATTTTGTCTTACAAGTAGTGACAGACAAATGTGTTGCTCATCTCTCTTTATATGTAATTTGTCATCACAGACAAATGTAATGAAGCCCCCACACATGCCTGATATTCACTGCAGTCAATATATCCAAACCCGTACACACACTGAACATGGCTCTTAGAAAAGTGTTGTTGTTGTTGACCATCAATCTTATCACACACACACAGAGCCTACTTTTGTTTTCATATATGTTCTATGATTCTAATTCTAATCCTAATTCTATAGAAACTGGTCTTTTTTGTTTTTGCCAGCTAATGGAAAAAGCTCCATACTCGGTGAGAAACCAACAGTGAGTTTTCAGGTTGCTGCAACCAAAAAAAAAAAAAAACCTTCACAAAACCCCTGTACATGACATAACAATTATAGCAAGACCTTCATGATTGAGTGCATTGGATGAGACCTGATCACAATGATTCAAGGAAACCACCAGTTTTTGTTAAAACAGCATTTCTCACTTTGCTGAGGGTCCTCCCAGAATCTTCAAAAATAGAAAAAGAAGAAATCTGGCTCCTTGCAAGCCTCCTAGCAATAAATTCACGAGTGGGTACCTTTGAGTCGTAGTTTTTATTCCCCCTCATCATCATCAGTGTCCCCACCATCATCCCCAACTTCTTCATCATCAGCATAATCATACTCTTGGAGGGGTGGACCTTGTTTGATTTCTAACGACGTACTTTTGACCAATCAGGAATGTTGACAGGTGCTTATTGTTGCACAATTTTGGCTTCATGGGTGATGTGTTGCTGCTGCTACAGCTCCTGCCGCTTCCATAATTGTGACTGCTAGTTTGGGAAAATGGTCATTCAGTGGTTGCATTGGTTTTCTTTGGACCATAACCGCAGCTTATACGTATTATGAATACTGTGTTTTCACTAAATTGATTGCCAAGTTGTGATAAGGACATACCTGTTTCCTGAGAACAAGCTCCATTCCTACAGAGAGCATAACTTTAGTATATTTCTGTTACCCATGCAGAAACTGCGAGTCTGCGAGGACACATACCAGTCTAGTGAGCAACATATGAACAGTTACAAAAAACAATGATATATTAGGAAGCAAAATCACAGTAAATGACAAAGGATGAAGAATTAGGAAGCACGATCACTGTCCTGTACTGAAATGAGAAATTTTAAGAAAATGATCATGTTGTCATCAGAATTAAGAAAATAAAAAGGGCATGCCCTGAATTCTGACTTGATCACTATAGCAACCGCACCGACAAAGTACCTGTCACCTACTGGTGTAGATCCACGATAACAAGCCTAACTCCTCCGAAGATATCCCTCTACAATCACTTGATATTCATGTTGGGAGACAGAGCCATGGCGCGCCTTGAATGAAGGGTGTCACTGCCTGCCTTAGAAAAACAGCACCTGGGTTTAGGCTAAGGTCAAACATGGTGGTCAACACAGAGAGAGAGAGAGAGAGAGAGAGAGATTGTGTTTCTTGGTGGGAAAGTAACAGAGCTCAAGCATTGTGACAAGACTTGGTGAAGAGACAGAGTTTTTCACACGTGGGCCCCTAATCGCAAGGTGGCCTCTTTTTTTTAATATAGTATAGCCGCGCGGCTATACTTTCTTTTTTTAATTTTTTTTTTTAAATAGCAGCTATACTTATTTTGACACGTGGGAGCCGGCCAGCTATACCCATTTTAGCAGTCCTTTTTTTAAAACTATAAATAGTAGAGCCGCGCGGCTAGACCTTCTTTTTTTTTTTTTTTTAACACGTGGCACCTAATGGCAAGGTGGATTCCCATTTTTAATATAAATAGTATAGCGGCGCGGCTATACTCGATCTTTGTCTAATTTTTTTTAACAAAAATAGTACAGCCGCCCGGCTAGACCTTTAAAGTATTCTATTTTGGAGTATCGCGATACGGCTATACCTTTAAAGTATTCTTCTGTCACTTTGTGTGAATTGTCCCCTTTTTTTCCCCAAATTCCCCAAAAAAAAAACTTACAGAAAAGCAGTTATTAAGAAAAGTTTTCTTCTAGAAGTTATTTAATAAAATCACCACTATGAAAATTCGGATGCTTCTTATAACCAACAATGAAGTTGTATATATTGTTCCAATCCTCTTTTAAGTAGCAGAAATTATACTTTTCCCATAAAGTGACAATCCATATTTGATTAGAGTGACCCTTCTTCTTCAATTATATTTTGGAACTTGCAAGAAGTTTAATAATAAGTTACAGAAAAGCAGACAGATAATGTGTCTAACTAACTACAATGAGCTCATAGCTCAAGCGCTTAAGAGTATTCGAGGCCATGTTCAATTTCTCCCTCTCGCAATTGAAAAGACTCAAGGTGACCCTTCAATACCAAAAACTTTTCTTCTAGCACTGAAATCATATCAAACTTGCAAAGAAGTTATTGGAATCTGTCTTCCCCTATTCAACAATTAGACTCTGCCACTTATCATCTAGTAGCCTTACCCAAGATCATCTCCACTGTCCAAATTTGGATTCTTCTCAATTAAGTTCGAAAAATCTAAAACCCAGAAGTTCTGAGTTGCAGGAATTTATACTTACACCACCAACAACATTTCTCCTAGCATTCTTCAATTATGTTTTGGAACTCGCAAGAAGTTTAATAATAAGTGACAGAAAAAACAGACAGATAAACCAAATTCTAACCATTATGTAAAGCTGCATTGTTTACGAAAAGGATTATTATGAATAGAATCAGACTTTTCCAAGTACAACAGACAACTCAAAGTATCTCACACTCACATCATCTTTTGTTTGGTGATTTACACTTGTGATCAAACCGCAATATCTTGAAAATGGAGAAAGAGAATTTGCATCTTTAAAATCTGTTTTGAGTAAGAACTCAGCGATGGTAAGACCATTCTCATCACCTTCAGGCTTCAGAATACAGGGCCAAAGTAAAACAACATGTTGCCAAGTTTACCAAAAGGGAAATTCAGCGCGGCATATGGACCCCCGGACTGGCCAAGCAACCACACCATCTTCGACAGAATTGAAGCGCTCAACAGTGGCTTAATATTTTCGATACTGAACAGCAAGATCCCCACATCACCCTCAATAATACATCTTTCGTCCTGATACACAACAAAATAAAACAAGGAAATTGAACTTCTTGTGATGTTACTATGTTGTAGTGTATGACAGCAAATCTAGTCAGTGAAAAAGAAAAATATTATTTCATGGCACAGAAGAATGGACGTTTTCTGCTATGCAAACTGTATTTTGAGCAAATTGGTTGCGAGACCATAACTATGAATAACATGAAATGTTGGGGAAATACCTTCGGGAGAGTAACCGCCTGGTCACCTACTCCAAGAAAAACAACATTCTCTCTTACTTCTGCATAAGCTGCGATGACACGTACCAGTCGAGTGAGCAACATATACAAGATTATTATGAAGAGTTAAGGAATGCCTTAAAATCTTGTGAACCTTATGAGGGTGTCAGCATGCATACATAGAGCATAGACAAAGACTATCACAATCTGAGCTCATTAGAGATTATATGCAAAGTCACAGTAACTGTCAAGCACTGAAACCCTGAATTTCAAACAGTAATTCTGTGTTACACATTGTACCTTGAAATCCAATATGGTGCAGATTGATGATCATAATCCTAAACGTCTCCGCAGGTATCCCGACGATCACTTGATATTCACGAAAGAGCCGAGGTATAGCTATCCGACCATATTTGCTTGAAATCACTGAAATTTCAGTGGCCCTGATTTGCTTAGTTCCTAGCATTATTGAAATTGTAAACAAAAAATAAACGAGAAAAATTAGATAACGAGAGAATATTAGAACGCAAAAATGTAGGTAATTCATCAATTTTTTAGAGATTTTACGACAAAACAATATTAGGAAACACACACCAATGATGCAGACAGATTGGCCAAATTTATTGCTCTAGCTATAAGAACGCAAAAAGCGCAGCCAATTCCTCAAATTTAAACCCATTTTACAACAACACCAATCCTCAAGAAACTTGAAAAAGAAGAATATTGGTAAAGTACTGTGATAGGTTGATTTCCAAATTTCCACATTTCCACATTTCCAAGACAAAATTCCTCAAGAAACAGAGCCCAAAAAGGCAGATACTTCACCGATAACAAACGATGCTGAGTTTCCCAGATAATTCCTCAAAGTTGAACACATTTTACAACAAACATTACAAAATACAAATCCTCAAGAAACTCATTAACCCAGCACAGATTAATTTTTTAAACCAAATGAAAAACCATAAACTTGAAAATGGACAGAGTCCCAGTAACCTCCTATGTGATGGGTCGATTTCCAAATTTCTACATTTCCAAGAACCAACTAGAAAGGAACAAATTCCCAAGAGACGTTTACAATTATAATCTTGAAATAAAAATTCAGATAATGCGAACCCAGAAACAAGATTAATGACAAAGTTAAAACGAACATAAACTTGAAAAAGAACAGAGCCAAATGACAAACGATAATTCATCAAATCTATTGCTGTGGCTATTAGAACGCAAAAGGGCAGATAGTTCATCAAATTTAAACAGATTTGAATCAAAACCCATAAACTTGAACAAGAAGAGAGCCAAAAACCTTCCAAGTTTATGCCAGAAATATTGAAAAAGAAGAATTTTCCAAGGAACAATTTAGACCCAAATCTTGAAATCTTGAAATAAAAAATGAAAGAAACTAAGTACTTACTGGCATCGACGAGCTCAAAGTCTATGTGACCAAGGGTGACATGACCAGAGAGACTGAGAAAATCATAAGCGGTGGCCTCAAGGAGTTGGTCGTGCATATTACGGATGTCCACTTTAAGATAGAGGATCCCTCGGCAGCGAATTGTGTAGAAGTTCAAAGGTTCCATCGGCAGGGTGAAGTAAATGTTTGGGATTCCGGTACTGGGATCTATTACGCTTATTCCAAATGTGACGCCGTTTGGTGAGACGCAGAGATCACAATAGCGCGCGCCCTTCTGCGCCTGCATGACGGTTGACACCGCCTGCCTTAGAAGAAAACCAGTTGGGTCCAGGCTAAAGTGATACATGGTGATGAACAGAGTGAAAGAGAGGGAGGGGGAGAGAGAGAGAGAGAGTTTGGGTTTCTTTCTGGAAAAGTAGCAGAGAGAGAGAGAGAGAGAGAGAGAGAGAGAGAGAGAGAGAGAGAGAGAGAGAGCTAAGGAAATTGAGATTCTTTTGGGACTGGATTGTGTGACTAAGACTTGGTGAAGAAACAGATGTTTTTAACTACTTTCTTGGCGGGAAAGTTCTTCTTGGACGGTCTGTTCTGTTTGGGGTTTATAATTTTACACTTCCTCCCCTGTGGTTTTGAAGAATTTCAGATTGTTGCCATCCAAGTTCTTTTATTTGTATTCATACCCCCCTAATTCACGCACTGGGCTGAGATTTCCAACAGTTGTCAAAATCAGATACTTATTATATTTACATTTTCTACCCTGTTATTTCAAGAATTTTATATGCTTTCCTCAAAGTTCTTTTAGTTGCAACGGAAGCCCCATTTATTGATTATACCTCTGCATCCATGGGATAATTAGATATAAACCAAATTCCAGTAGCAATTATTATGCCACTGACTATTATGTCAGATGTATTAATATGAGTAAATATTATACTTTTTCATTCCCAATCTGCCCCCAACTATACATATACAAGTAATAATTTAAATTAGAGGGGAGAAGAATTTCTCACACACACACACACGACTATGATGTTATAGGAGTTCGAACCCGAAACCTCTGGTGTGCAAGTCAAGACATTTTTCATTAGGCCAGACTTTGTTGCAGTCTACCTCAAAGTATATAAATGGTTAGAAACAAGATTTTAAGTCAATACTTATGATATTTAATGCTATTGGTTATTATGATTTGAATTTCTTTTCCTAAACGGCAATTTCAAATATAGAATATAGTGTGAATTTCCAATCTGCACCTACAAAATACATATTTATTTAAAATTTTAAAATAAAATTTGAAAAATAGAATGTGATTCACAAAATTACAGAATATGATTGTCTGATTTATTTGAAGCTGAAAACAGAAGATTCATCATCACAACATCAAACCTACATAGAGAAAAAAAGAGTGTGTTTAGGGAGTGTAAAATTTGGTTAAGAGTAAGCTCATCCATAAGGTTGATAATTTAAGGTTTTTGTAGATATTTATGCTTGAAGTCCATTAATTTTGGAGCCCCCCTGCAAATTGGTTGGGTACTTGAAAAGAGAGAGGCCCATTTTTTATAGTTGGGCTTAAACAAATTTAAGGAACAATAAATTCAACCTTTATTTGTTTTACTAACTCTTAACTGGTCAATGTTGCATGCTTAGAGTAAACTTCTTTTGGGATGAGCTCAAAAATTGTGACGGTTAAATTCGTTACAAGCCAGCTGACGGTTAAATTTCCATTTTCTGTTGTTTCAAGAATTTTATATCCTTGCCATTGAAGGTTTTTTTTTATTTTTATTGTAGCAATACCCCTCGCTTATCCTAACATTTTCTCACACGGGCTCGAGGTCATGTTCAATTTCTCCCTCTCGCAATTGATTAGGCTCAAGAAACTTGCAAAGCAGTTCTTAAGGTTGTAAACAGAAATGTTTTCCCCTATTCAACAATTAGACTCTTGCCACTTATGATCTAGCAACAATCATCCTCACAAAGTCACAATCCTTCACCACCACCAACTTTTCTCCTAGCATTATGTTTTGGAACTTGCAAAGCAGACAAAAAAATCAACTTACAAACCAAATTATGTAAAGCTGCATTGTTTACAAAAGATTATGATGAATAGGATCAGACTTTACCAAGTACAACAGACAAATCAAAGTATCTCACAACTCACATCATCTTTTGTTTGCTCATTTACACTTGTGATCAAATCACATTATTTTGAAAATGGAGAAAAAGAATTTGCATGATTAAAATCTGATTTGAGTAAGAACTCAGAGATAGTAAGACCATTCTCTTCATCTTTTGTGAAAACCCGCATCATCTTCTGAGCCCGCATTATCTTCGCCAAAGTAAAACGTTAGGCTTCCAAGTTGACCAAAAGGGAAATTCAGCATGCAAGATGGACCATTGCACTGGCCATACAACCACACCATGTTTGACAGAATTGAAGCATTCAGCAGTGCGTTAGCATTCTCGGTACTGAACTTCAAGAAAAATCGACCCGCCACAGGAATCCAAATAACACAATCCTCCTGATACACAACAAAATAAACAAGGAAACTTTGATCATTTATGTGATTAGGAAATTGAACTTCTTGTGAAGTGTATGACAGCAAATCTAGTCAGTGAAAAAGAAAAATGTATGAAATTGAAGGATGGTGTCGTATTATTTCATGGCACAGAAGAATGGACGTTTTCCGATGAGAATCAGAACCAGAATTTGCTTAATGAATACTGTGTTTTCAGAAAATTGATTAACAGACCATAACTAACATATTTGGCAAGCTGTCATAAGTTGTTCTACACTACGAATCACACGTAAGGTTGGGAAAATACCTTCCTGAGAACAATCGCCTTATCTTGTCCATGAAGTACAACTTGCTTACCCATTACGCTTACAGTAACTGCAATGACACGTACCATACCAGTCTAGTGAGCAACATATACAAGATTATATATATGAAGAGTTAGGGAATGCCATAAAATCTTGTGAACCTTGTGAATGTGTATCAGCATCCATACATACATCACAAACAAAGATTATCACAATCTGAACTCATTAGAGATTATATGAAAAGTCACAGTAAATGACAAAGGATTGTGAAGCATGACACTGCTGTCAATGAGAAATTCTAAGAAAATGATCAACATGTTCAAACAGTAATTTTTGTTACACATTGTACCTGTCATCCCAAATCGTTCTCGCGAACTGAGGATAAGAACCCTAAACAGCTCCGCAGCTATCCCAATGACCACTGGACGTTCTTTTTGGAGCTGAGGTAAAGTTATCTGACCAGACCTCCTTGAAAGCAATGGAATTTCAGCAACCTTCATTTCCAGAGTTGCTAGCATTATTGAAAATATAAACAAAAAGAGACAAGAAAAATTAGATAAGGAGAGAATAACAGAACACAAACCAATGATGCAGACAGATTGACAACAATCCTCAAGAAACTGATAAACCAAATGACAAATTTAAAGTTAAAACTTGAAAAAGAACATATCTCCAAACCAAATGAAAAAAGCTAAAATGATGCAGATACTTCACCAAAAAAACGCAGACAGTTCCTCAAATTAAAACACATTTTACAACAAATATTAGGAAATACAAATCCTCAAGAAACTGAATAATTTTTTAAACCAAATGAAAACCCATAAACTTGAAAACGAACAGAGTTCCAGGTTTGTGTCAGAATATTGGTAAAGTACTGTGATGGGTCGATTTCCAAATTTCTACATTTCCAATAACCAACTAGAAAGACTCAAATCTTAGAATCTTGAAGTTAAAAAAAAAAAATCAGATAATGCGTATTGACAAAAATCCTCAAGAAACTGAAAAACCCAAAAACGAGATTAATTGTTGGAACCAAATGACAAACGATGCAGATAATTTCATCAAATCTATAGTTGTGGCTGTTAGAACGCAAAAAGGCAGATAGTTCATCAAATTTATACAGATTTCAAACAAAACCCATAAACTTGAAAAAGAAGAGAGCGCCAAAAACCTTCGAAGTTTATGCCAGAATATTGGTAAAGTAGTGTGATGGATCGATTTCGAAATTTCAAAGAACCGACTAGAAATATTGAAAAAGAAGAATTTTCCAAGGAACAATTAAGACCCAAATCTTGAAATCTTGAAATAAATAAAAAATTGAAAGAAACTAAGAATATTGGTATGTACTTACAGACACTGAGGAGCTCAAAGTCAATGTTATCGCGGCTGATATCACTAGAGAGACTGAGAAAATCACCACCCTTGGCATCAAAGAGTTCCCTGAACAGCATATAGTAGTCCAAGCCAAGGCGGACGTTCTCAGTGCAGCTAAAAGTGTAGAAGTTGGAAGGTGTCAACTGCAGGGCTAAGACGACGTTTGGGATTTCAGGCGTGCGTCCTTCCTCAGGGTCACCTACGGCTCCTACCAATGTGACGTCGTTTTCTGTGACGCAGAGCTCGACATAGTGGTCGGGGCCCAGCAGCATGAAGCATGAAAGCGCGTGCCTTAGATAGGAAGCACATGGGTCAAGGGTAAACTGAAACATGGTGATGAACAGAGAGAGTTTCTGTTTCTTGAGGGAAAAGTAACAGAGAGAGAGAGAGAGAGAGAGCTAAGGAAATTGAGATTCTTTTGGGATGAGAGCTCAAGGCATTGTGACTAGACTTGGTGAAGAGGAAGAGGCTTTAAACTAATTTCTTGGCGGAAAGTTTTTCTTGGGCGGTTAAATCCGTTACAAGTTAGCTGACTGGTTTGGTATTTCATTTTCTCCTGTAATCTGTTTGGGGTTTATGATTTTACACTTCCTTCCCAGTGGCTTAGAAGAATTTCAGATTGTTGCTATTAAATTCTTTTATTTGAATTTCATACCCCCCTCACTCATGCACTGATCTGAGATTTCGAGCAGTTGTTGAAATCGGATCAGTCACAAATCATTGGATTCTTAGCGCCCATAGTTCAGACAGAGTCACTCTGCCTGCTCCTTATCTTTATATTTACACTTTCTACCCTTTTGTTTCAAGAATTTTAGATGCTTCCCCATTTTCGTATCAAAAAATAAAAAGAAGGAAAGGTTGGAAACTCTTGACCTATGGCCTTGTCTTAAGTTTTTCTTTTATCTTTTATACAAGCAATATTGGAAGATAAAAGAATCGAACTTAAGACCTCGAGTGTGAGGTAAAAACTCTTAATTACTTGAACTACAAATCCTTGCTACTTGATCTTAAGACTAACCCATGGTCCCCAAAGATTATTTGATCCATGGACCTTAAGGCCCAACCATGGTCCCTCCTTTATCGCTTTTCGCAGGTGTTTTTTTGGTCGAAACTTCTCACAGAATTTTGTTGGTTGTTTTACTTGCATAGTTAAAAACGGCAAGCATTTTAGCGAACCCTAAACATTCACAGTTATATACTCTTCCAGGCCTCCCCTTTTAGCAGAGAACTGAAACTCACCCCAAACCAACTGATACCATCCATCCATCCATGGCTTCTCATATTTACCACCAGTCAATCACCCGGCCACATATAATAATGGCTCCAATGCAAAATCATGAACTTTCAAGAAGGCAAAATCAAAGATATAGAAGGGGCGAGCAGGGGGGGATGACAATTCAACCAAGTCAGATAATACATTAACTACTTGAGAGCATGGAACAAGCTGGTCAAGGCTAAGGAAAAACATAAACAAAAAAAAGAAAGCAGAGTTTTATTTCCCCCTGCTTGCACAAGCTATCCTTCAGAAGTTCAATGGCGGCTAAACCCGAAAAACAGCAAGTTTTACAAACCAGTCTGTTAATAAAAACAAAGGCAGTTCTGCACTGGACCCAGCATCTATCTGGTACCTATAGGCCAACCTAAGAACTCCCTCAAGGTCCAATTAAAGTTTCAGGACTACGAAAACAGAAGCATTTCAAGGGACGATGAATCAGAAAGTATTTCCTCCCATCAGAGCTATAGCTTCTTGTATGGAGAAGGGTCCATCATCCCTAAAAGCAGAAAGGAAAACACACATTATCCATTGCATAAATCCACCCAAAACTTTAAACAGTCAATTCAGACAGATATATTACTTGGTAACTCGGAACTCCAAACTGTGTTAAAGCATATTATTCAAATTTAGTAGAACCTCTTGAATTTTATAAATTCATATTTCATGCTTCCCCTTTTTTAAAAAAAATACATGGCAGCTTTAGTAGAGCATAAATTGATCAAGTTCCATTAAGAATTCCCAATTGATACTCTGAGAAGTTGATAAACGGGAATGTCAACACGAACTAGGTCCACCATTCTCCCCCACCCACTTCCCCTATTTTCCACACAACATATAACAATACATTGCATATACCATAGGAGAGTATGAAATGCACGTGCTAACATGAAAATAACAGAATTAGAGATAGAAGTCAGGCATGCTTAAATGCACTGTTAAAAAACTAGCTCTTAAGCATCATGTACCCAAACCTTACCATCATTGACGACACAGCAAAGTTTCAACCACCAATCACCGGCAATAAATTGCCTGATCGATATGGGGAGGAATTTGCTTTATCTCGGTCCCAAGTTCTTGCTCAATTCTATACCTGCAGGAAGAGAATATATTATAAATAACGAGCCCCCATTATATTGCAGAAAATTTGGATTTGGAAGAGAAAAGTACATACAAGTTGAAGCGGTCTTCATAGGTGATCAAATTCACAGCTAAACCAAGGTGTCCAAACCTTCCAGATCGACCAACCTGCATGTAAGATAAATACATAAAACAGCACAGAGATAACTTCAACATGTAAATACTGCATCAGCTTTCTACTATTTATTTCTGCAAAGACTGTTTCTTACGCACCCTGTGAAGATATGTCTCTGAGTTCTTTGGAAAATCAAAGTTAATGACAACATTGACTGCTTGAATATCTATTCCTCTTGTAAATAGATCTGCAGTTATGCCCCCAAAAAAAGAGGAAAAAGTTAGAGAAAATCTCAAGAATCTATTTTTTTTAATTACTCACATCAGGAATCTGTCCATACTACATACAACTTAAAATGAAATGAACAACTCAGAAACACACAATTGAACTGAGCATGATATATTAAGATCAAGCAAACCACATACAACATGAGTAATAAATGAGTTTATCACATGCACTATTTTTTTCCTCCATCATGATCTAAGAGTTTATCACATGCACTATGTTTTAAAGGATCCACCTAAAAAAATATACATATATTTAAAAACTTAAAATAAAAATTTGAAATCACTGGAATGTACAGATGATGGTGCTGAAAGAAACTTATGGTTCACAAAATGGGAGGGAAGAAGGGAGATAGAGAAAGAAAGAGAACAAATCACTGGAAAAAAAAACGTACCTGTACAAACAAGATTTCTGCATGCACCATTACGGAAGTCATGAAATACTCTGTTACGATGGTCTTGCAGCATCTTTGCATGGATATAAAAACAAGAATAGCCAAGTTCTGTAATTTTCTTGGCCAACAACTCTACCCGATTCACAGAATTACAGAATATGATTGACTGATTTATTTGAAGCTGAAAAACAGATCCATCATCACATCCATGAACCCCGCAAGAAGTCAACAAAATAATAATAAATCAATACACAAAAACTACAGTTCACATCAAACCTTGGAGAAAAGAGTGTTTAGGCAGTGGACTTTCTGTCTCTCCTCGACAAAGGCGTAAAATTGTGTAATACCCTTTAGAGTAAGCTCATCCATAAGGTTGATAACATAAGGTTTTTGCAGATATCTATCCTTGAAGTCCTTGACAGTAACAGGAAATGTAGCTGAAAACATCAAAATTTGTCGATGTGAAGGTAAGAAGCGGATCAGCTGCTCTACTGAAGGTTGAAACTCCGGGGACAAAAGCTTATCGGCCTGTCAGACATTGATAAAAACATCATTAGATCATTGCATCTCATGATGCTAAAACCAACCAACTGTTTTCACCTCCTCCACTGCATACACAGATACACATGTGACGTGCACACAGACTTGAATGAAGATGGGGGAATCTGATCTTGGTAATCTCCCTTTTACAAGAGACATGGAAATACCGATTGGGATATGACCTGGCCACCACACTTTAAGACACTTCTAATAAGTCAATTTTAACTAGTAAACCAAAAATTCCAGGAGCATAAAGATACCAACTAACATAAGAATGAAACAGGTTGCAAATGCGGATCAGGGCTTGACTAATTGGAAATTCAACTTACTATTTAACCAAATAATTGCAAGAACATCTACTATAAAAATAGTTCTTAAAAGTGGAAACCTAAAACCAATGCAAACAAAAAGATAAATAAGGATGACAACATGCAGCCAACAACTGTTGGACAAAATTCTTTCAATACGTAAATTTAATGGAAGTTGGGGATAAGTATTTACCTCATCCATAACAAGCATAGAACAATCTTTCAAGATGCAAACACCTTTCTTTGCAAGATCTAAAATTCTTCCAGGAGTTCCGACAAGTAAGTGAACTGGTTGATATAAACGCATGATATCATCCTTTAAGCTGGTACCTCCGGTTGTAACCATAACTTGAATTTGCAAATGCTTCCCTAGCTCCTTACAGACTTGTGATGTTTGAAGAGCCAACTCGCGAGTTGGAACAAGAATAACAACTGCAGAAGAAAACACATATCAACACAGAAAGGACAATAATGCAACTGCATAGAAATAAAATCCTACATCTGCCTCCTATATATAGAACAGATTGGGAGCATTTTTTTATACCAGAACTCTATGTGTCTCAAGCACTTTAGTAAAGATTTCTATAGCCATTCGAGCAGCATAAAAAACTAAAGTGCCACAATAGCCATTATCTTTTGATGGGGCCTAATGATGGGCCGGAAGATGCAACTCAGTCGTAGAGAACAAACCTTGTATTACATTGTTATCTTGATCAATTTTCTCCAAAGCAGGGATGCAAAATGCAGCTGTTTTCCCCGTTCCATTTTTAGCTCTAGCAAGAATATCACTACCAGTTAAAGCAATTGGGATACTTTCTTCCTGAATAGGGGATGGTCTTTCGAATCCCTTCTCATAAATTCCCATCAGCAGCTCACGTTTCAGAAAATAGTCCTCAAACTCGTTCCCTTTAGTTGCAGTTACATCCTGAAGGAAATCATTTGCAACCAGATTAGGAAATCACCAGTCATTATTATTTTTAACTATTTATCATTCATTGTGTTTATAGATGTGAAAACAACTTGATCTTAATAAACTACATAACAGTTGAATGATGCACCCTTCAAAATCTATACAGAAGCATCACATTAACAATATTGGTACCCATGATAAAGAATTATATAACAAATAATACATAACGAACCTCCGTTCTGAAACGAGTATCAGGTGCTGGAATATTTAACCTCGCCTTCCAATCATGCGAACTGAAAAAGATAAGTAAAACAAAATAAGATACCATGTAAAGCATGAATCATAATATGTTGAAAAAAAAGGGGAAAAAAAGAAAAGAAAAAAAAGAGACAAGTATTAATAGATGGACTGTTAACAAAATATGTTACCAAAAAGCTTCCCTGACAGGTATAAATACCAACAGCCAAACATTGAACTTGATATTTACAACCTCCTTTATAATTTATAAAATCAAGGGCTACATGGAAACTACTCCAATGTCAAAAATTACTAGAAATTTATTCGGGCAATATGACTTCTCAGTCCTAAATAAATGCAACGTAGAATCAGCCTTCAATTATACAGAATTAACAAACCCTAGTTTAAAAAAATTTAAATCACACTATCAACTACAATGATTTAAAAAACAGCAAGAATCTTGGTCGAAGAAACCCATCTGAAGAACTAATTTTCAATTAAAAAATGACTGTCATACTAGTTTTGGCGGTTTTTTTTTAAGCATAGTTTTAGTGGTTTTACCCAAATAAGAAATTCCCCCTTACTGTAATCACGTCTTTCCATCTTTAGGCCATATAGATCAACACATCCTGCGAGCTATAGATAGTTGAATAGTTATTACTTATTACTATAACCACAATTTTGTCAATAAAAACAGAAAAATGCTTGTGGGTCTTCAACCCGACTAAAATCCCCAAGTGCACGTGTCGAGGCTCCAATCCGAACAAACAGGACAACCAATGCAAGGTGGCCCCGCAGGAGTGTACGCATCCGTGGGGAATTGAACACGAGGCAAATGCTTCCTGAAGCACTTATCATGACCCGTCCTACCACTGGACTAAGCTCACGGTCTTATGTGGCCCTCATTAATATTTGAAACTTTAACATTGAAACGCCAAAAGACAAGCACAAAAGAGATTTTTTTTTCCAAGGTTCTTGAAATCCAAGTGGAACCCAAACAGGAATCAGATAAGTTCCTCCACGCGTCGAAATATCCATGAGAGGTCAAAAGCTAATAAATTAGTGACACCTTATTAACACTAGATGAGAAAGCAATTTACCTACATTTCCAAAATCAGAAAGTTTTCTCGTACTCCTAAATGTCTTATGCTACACATGTCCGCATATCACACTGCTAAACACCTTATTCAACATGGAACTTCAAAAGTCCTAATTCTTCTGCACAATATCCTGATTACCCTAAAATTATCATTACATCCAAGTCTTCAACCAAACCCATTTCATCAAATGGCACAGTAACACAAACAGATTCATAAGCAACCCATTTTTCCCACCGCGATGAAAAACCAACCATAAAACATACATTTATGAAAGCAAACACACACCTCGGGTCGACAGCTTCCGACTGCACTGTCTTCTCGACCTCATCAACGGCCGAATCAGCACTGGTACTCCCACCCAACTGACCTCTCCTGAGCCACTGTTGTTGTTGCTGCTGCTGCTGTTGATGCTGCTGTTGCTGAAAGTACTGCTGGTGATGATGGTTCGGCAAAAGGTTCCTCTGTACATACTGTTGCTGATGCGGCGGTCGAGACTGAAATGCAGGGTTTGCATTCATGCCACCACCTCTCCCAGCTCCGATCCCCGGAGGGTACCTCCCTCTGTTACTGTTCATCACTACGATTCAAACCCTAAAACCCTAAAAAAAATTCTAAAATCTAAAACAAATGAACAATTAAAGGAACGGAACTAGGGTTTCTCTGGGCCGATAGATCGTAACCGTAAATCGGCGAAACCAAGCGCGAATTTAAAAGGTTTTCTGCACTTGATAACGAAATGAGAGGAAAATTGCTAAAAACGAAGATAATAAATGAAATCAAAGCTAGGGTTTTGGTAAATTGTGAGAAAATCGGGGTGTTTCTGTACGGATCTTGAGCGTAAATGAGTGTCTGAGCGAGAGAAAATTTGAAGGGCTTGTTATTTTATCTCCAGAGAAAGAGAGAGAGAGTATTGAGAGCTAATTGTTGGATTGGGAATCCATGGTCGTCTTGTGAAACCTCCAGAGAAGAGAGAGATGACGAAACTGCTTGCTCTAACCGTCCTATTTGGCTAAAGCTAGGGCGTCATATATGTTTATGTTTATTTGCCCAATGGCTCCCACATTTTTCTTATATTGCATCAGACCAGACTTTTTATTACTTTTTTTAAAGTAACATGAATTCTCTGGAAGGCTTGTTTTTGTTTGTTTCTTTCAATCTTATCCGTCTCTTAGAAAGTGTTATGAATTCACCACTCTTTTTAGTCACGTATTTTTAACCAAGTAAAGAACTCAAATCATATTTTTTCTTCTCTAATATTCCATTTTCGAAGAATTTCACTATTCTCATTTATCTATATATATAAAGCAAAAGGCAGAGAATGGTGAAACATTCAAAATACCAGAAAATGCCCTTTGTTAATTCAAACATTAAGAATTGAAATTATTAATTAAATGAGGATAATATAGTAAATTCATATTTTTTAATATTAAAAAAATTAAAATTAAAAACAAAATAAGATAATAGGTCATACTTTGATGGAACATAACTACCCTATTATCTTTTATTAATTCTAAAAATAAAATAAAAATAAAAAAGAAAACCAATTGGCACATGCGTGAGCATGTGTCAAGGGGCTAGTATATATAAAGAAAAAAAAGCAGAGAATTGTAAAATATTTAAAATACCATAAAATGCCCTTGATTAATGCAAATATTAAGAATTAAAATTATTAATTAAATGAGGACAATATGGTAAATTCACACAAAAATAAGATAATAGATCCTATTTGTATGGAACACAACTATCCATTATCTTTTTCAATTCAAAAATAAATTTAAATTTTTTTTAAAAAATGCCTCTCGCATGCCCGGAAGAGCATGCGGAGAGGCGAGTTCACCATTATATGCATCCCACCTTCCATATTAATTACTATTTTTCTCTTAAAAATATATATAATTAATTAATATTTTCTCTTACAAAAAGATATTTGTAATCCAATTTTTTTAGTATAAGGAATTGGAGGAGCGGGGGTTACACAAATATTCATTGGATGCCTGAGATTTCGAACATCTACCCACATAAGTGAATGTGGAAGAGCTCAAACAACTAAGTTATACCCCACTGACTTCTTCATATAACTCTTATACTCTTTTCTTCATAAGTATTTTTAAGAAATAACGTGTAAAATTTGAAGTTGATGAGGAATAATTTTAAAGTGTGCATAGCACTTTGTTTTATTTTTTTTTATTAAGAGGAATAATAATTTAGTAGGTTTTGCATCTAGCCGCGGTGGCAACAACACTGCTCATTGGGCACCTAGCCACGGCGGCTGCAATGCGTTTAGGGGTAGTTTTGGATATTTCTGGATCGCTTAAGTAGTAAGATCTATTTACTTTGTACAATGAGCGGTAAACATTAAATGACGAGTTTAATAGGATATGGATGATAAAATAACACATTTCTCCACCCATCCTTGCTTAATAATGCCACTTTTTAAAAAAAAAAAACATAGTAAAGCTTAAGTATAGAGAGATAGCTTCTTTTTTTTTTTTTTTTTGGGGGGTTCTAGAAAGTTTAGGAGAAGATTGGCTATCCTCACCACTAGCGTTAGGGCAAACCCATAAACTCAAGCCAAAAGAACTTACACATGGCATCTAACTGCCAACTGCCATCGATATAAATTTATGTAGAAAATTACAAATCCCGCACTAATGAGAACAACACCTAAATATTCAATCTTATTAAGTTTGTTTGTGTGATCAAAAGATCGGGTCGGATCGATCTTACATATTAAAATAATTTAGAGATCAGTATTAAAATAGTCAAATGGTACTTTAAACCTCTGTGAATATGAAAATCTGCAAAAATATTTGTTGAAAATCGGTACATTAAAAATGTGATGTGCATGTGATGTTGCTACACTAAAGGGCAAGCCCCAAAATAAAACAAGTTACATTTTTTTAGAACTTCAACCCAAAAGGAAAAGTTGAATGATAAAGAAATTAAATGATTACTCATGCTGTGTCATATTTCCACTATGAGTGTTTTCTTTTCCTTCTGAAAAAATATGGAAATATGTTCAGCAATATCAATCCCCTTTCTTCTTTTTATGATATCTGGGGTGAGATTGGACAATAATAGTTTAGGACACTAGCACAAGTTTTGCTTTCTCCTTGTCATAAGGGGAAATTTAATCATTTATGTATCTGCAATCATGCAAGATGCAACAAACATAAACAATATGCAAAAGTCATTAGTTTAGGCTAATGGGAAGGAATTATGAGAAAGCGAGAATTCCAAAAGTGACATGTTGGGTTAATTTAATATCAATGCACCATTATTGTTATGCTTCATTGCGGTTAGTAGCAGTTTAGGGGTTCATAGGAAATTATTTAAAAGATAGGATTTAATTTTGACAACAAAGTTAAAATTAATTAGAAATATTAAATAAAAATTAAATATTTGAAATCCCCAGATGCAAAATCACTCGTCCAAAAATGGATTGTTTGCCAAATTGCTACTGTTCAAGAAATTCATATGTAATATATGTGCTTCTTTGGGCATTTGTGTGTGTGTTTTGTGTATATATATTTATTATTACTTTTGGTTAATAGGTGTTTTTTTACAAAATTTGACAAGAGTTCAATTTTCTTTTGACCAAAATATTAATATCATAAATCGAAGATCATGAAAATGTATAACAAATTTACAAAGCCCCCCTCTCTCACTGAAATTTGCCATTTTCAGCACTAATCTCACCTTCTGCAACAGTTTCCTCAGGAAGGTCCAACTCCACTGTCAAACTCTTAACCTTTTCTTTTAGTGCCTCTACATCCAAAGTGGCAAGAATCTCCTCCTTTATTTTTGCTTCTGCTTTTTCTATGTCTTCTGAACTTGAGCCTTTTGCTATACCAGCCTTCAACTCCTCTATTCTTCCACTAATACCAGCTTCATTTATTACTCTCTCAATTTCCTCATAAATCTCTGTGTTCACCTTTTCTATTTTCTCCTTCAACTCTGGAGGTGCAGTGACCACATTTTTCTTGGTCACCCCAACAACCTCCAAGTTAGCTGACTTTAGGACCTCCAAAAGCTCTTTCTTAACTGCCTCTACTTCTTCCATCAACTCCTTATCCACTGGTTCCCCTTTGGATATCTTTTCTTCAGCGTTCTTCAAAAGTTCCATCTTCTCTTTGAGCTCAGCTGGAACTTTCTGATTAATCTCAGCTTTCAGTTTCTGTTTTCTTTCCTCTTTCTCGATAAGCCTGCTAACCAAGTTTAGCTTTTCAAGCTTCTCCTTTAAGCCAAGGTACGCCCCTGGCTGCGATAGATTATGGTTAAATTCCTGCATTATTTTATCAACTTTCTCCTTCAAATTACGATTAAGGGGCTGACTTGATGTGTCTTTTGAGGCTTTTGATAATTCCAACTTCACTGATTCGAGTTTCTCTTGCAATCCCATTGAGATAAATGCATTGGTCATCTCCTTGTCTACATCTTTCTTGAGCTTCTCAATTGCTTGGGTTGTAATCGGATCAGATGGTCCCTTTGCTTCCAGGATCTTCTTTTTCAAATTCTCAATCTCCAACTCTATGTCAGCAGCCTTTGGCATGTTAACTTCAGATGGTTTCATGTTGCGTTTCCGTTTAGGTTCCACTGGAATGCCCTCTTGAAAACCTCCAATTGACCGGAATTTAAGCCTCCTATGCTGAAGCAATTCTTCTGTGTTCATGTTTTCCAATTCCTAGGTACATTTAGTATAGATGTAAGGGATAAATGAAGGGAAACCACCTATGATTTGAGGACACAAATAGTGTGGTGTCTGACAAAGACATGGGATGTGCAAGTGCAACACATGATACAAGGACATATCATGTCTATTTTGTGTGTAATCTATACTTGAGTATATATCTTATTTGTGAAATAACCATATTTATAAATAAAAAAACAATTATGCAAACAGTAACCATGTCTAATTTTATTCAAAAATTGCTCAACAACTTGATGATTTTGCACTATTTCGAAGAAAATCAAAGTCTAATTCTAAGCATAAGTACTGACATGTCTGGACTGAAAGGTCTAAATCACGTCTCATTATGGACATCAGAAATTTATTTATGAAAGAATTTTGTTGGGGAATCCGAAAAAGCAAACAGAAAGGATAGTAAAAAAGCCAAACTAATTAATACAAAACTATTTAGAGGGAGGTTTTTTCTTTTCATTTTCTGCTCTCTCTACGAGAAGATTGTGAATCTAATTTACCTTTATTGCCTGTGTAATTGTGATCTTAATTTGTTGGGAAGTCCATGCAGGATCAACATGTGCACCACCAAGAGGCTCCTGTAAACAACAGCCACAGCATGAATAATAACATGATAAAACCCCATATACTGACTTGTTAGTTTTTCTTCAATCAGTATTGACATATTACAACTAAACAAGGTCTCAGAATCCCAACTTCGAGATCTTATAATTAAGGTAAGCATTTGTTTCCAACTGCATAACTTTCCTACGAAATCTGAACTTGCAGATGCATTGAAATTTGAACTGATAAAAGTTAGTGGTACATTTCTTTTCAAGTACCATTGCGGTTATAAAAATATATTTTCACATAATATTGTCATATTATTAAGAAGACGCATGAATCAGAAGGGAACATATTATTAAGAAGACGCATGAATCAGAAGGGAAAAGCACTTACAGGAATGACCCCATCAGCGATCTTCAGTCGGTAATGCTCTTGAGCTGTTATCCTTAGTTTTTCAGCTGCCTATAAAATTTTGAACTACATTATGATTAAAAAAATGGCCTACATCCCAAATAGACTCATCCATCAAAATTTATAATACCTTAGGAGCTGCTTGGGAAGATTTCCACAATATTGCAGCACATGCTTCAGGACTGCTCCAACAAACAAAGGCACAAGAAATGTATAACAGAAATCATGGCATGAAGTCTCTAAAGGGAAGAAGATCAAAACTCGAAGCACTTTGATGAATTAAACGGGCTCCATTCTAATGTTCGGTAAATTTGTACTTTTTAAATAATAATATTGGTGAAGTGGACACAGCGAAGGAAAAGAAATGCCATCACCTTGCAACATAGAAAGCAGAGTTCTCCAGCATAAACAGTTTATTGGAACAAGCAATGGCTAGAGCTCCACCTGAACCGCCTTCTCCGGTTACAACTGTTACAACGGGCACTTTCAGACCAAACATAGTCCTCAAATTATGTGCTATTGCTTCCCCCTGCATAAAGCAAAAGTGAAAAAGCTTATTCTATGGTAACATGTGAACAAAGTAAATAAATGATCCTTGAAAAAGAAAAGGTGAATTAATGATGGGAAATTTCAAATGAAGTAGGAAAGTTGCAGACTCACTTGACCAAGTTCCTCAGATTTTAGATCAGCAAAGGCCCCAGGAGTGTCAACAAATGTAATAATGGGAAATCCATGATGATCGGCATATTTCATCATTCGCAGAGCCTTCCGATAGCTGTTTGCAAAGTAACTCTAAGTGAACAGGGTTACATTGCATGTTTTTGTAAACAACCAAACATTGGGTGCACAATATATTCTAAATGCTTTGACTGTTATGCACCTTCTTGCTATTAACCTGATCAAAGTATCCTTGAAACGTACCCATGTGGAGTTGGCATTGCAAAGTTGCGAGCAATGTTTTCCTTCGTATTCCTACCTTTCTGATGACCTATGAACATGTAGGACTTTTCATCCATGCTCCCAATACCAGTCACAATAGCTGGATCATCATAGCCAGCACGGTCTCCATGGAGTTCCACCCACTATAACAATTTTTTTTTGGGGGGGTGGAGAGAAGAAGCTAGATTATTATTATCATATAGTCATACAAATAGAAGTCATAATATGATGTAGTTCACCAACTACCTTCTCTGTAATATTCAAAATATGATCAAGAACTGTTGGTCTGTTGGGATGTCGAGCGATAGATAGCCGTTGGATTGGTGTCAAATGCTTGTATAAATCTTTCAGGGCCTAAACTTAAAGCAGAGAAGAAGTTGAATCACATTATTAAAATAATATCAATAAATTCAATGAAGTATTGAAATAGTTAAATTAGTCAAAATCTTCTCAGCAAAGCCCAATACTAGATCAAACACTCATGATGAATTTGAAATCATTTCAAACAACTTAAGAAAGAAGTAAAACTTTAATTACTCATATACAGCTCATGCAATTTCACCCAGAACTATTGCTTTTAAACTAGACTGCAGCATTAGGGTTAATTCAATAAGCAAATATTTTGCCCACAAATAAACCTTCTTTTTAACCAACAAAAAATGATCGCATACTCATGTGAAGTGACTCTATAAAAGCAACTTTGACATAAAATAGGAATTGCGGGACTTGTATATTCTACCTGTTGATACTTGTTCTCCAATGCAGCAATTTGATCACTGAAATCCAGACCAGTTTCATCAGCCATTCTACGTATCTGCAAGAGAAGGATTGACTAAGTTCCAAATATTTGAAAATGAGCTTATGGTAGAATGCTTGTGCCTTGTAAATGCCTCATATCTGCTTCTCTCTAAAATGCATCCAAAGGTAATTTTATGAATTTTGCCTCAGAGAATGCCTTCATTTCTATGTTGGAATATTAGGATTTATTCATGATGTTAGACAACTCCATCGCCTTTCTTGAGCATCAAATTCTCAGCAAACTTATTGAAAACCAACATCTAAGAAAAGCAACACAAGTTAAAAATCTGCTATGATGAAAGCAACAGACCTCAGTAATCTTTTTCTCAAGATCAACAAGTGGTTTCTCAAATGGTAGGGTAACTTGCTTTGGCTTCTCAGTCAGAGGCTTGAAATGAGACAGGTAACTCAAGTGACCACTGCTGATGTTTGGATCAATATCATGAGGCCATGGGTAATCATACTGCTTCCCCTTTTTAATTTTCGCAGTAACACGAAACTTGTTCCTGTTTCTAATCCTATGTCCTTCCAAATCCTTGGACCAGATTCCATCTCCCTTTCTAAATGAAATTCTAAGTAAGTCACTAGCAAAAAGGTCCTTTCCTGAAAATCGATGGAGTAATTCTGATCCATGATCTTCGCCTCCGTTTCTTCTTCCACAATTTCCAGAAATTAATGATAAGGTGGTCATCTCAATAAACAAGTCACTATCAGTACATCACCAGCAAATTTTCACATGCTGCACTCTGCATTTAGAACCCCAATGAAACACTCAGAAAAGGCAAGTTTCTGTTGAAATTAAAATTGAACAAACTAGCACATCAGAAAATTTTGATATCCATTCACCTCCTTCCGATTTATTACTACTAATGAGGGCAACCGGCTCTATCATTACAAGTTATTAGCTAAACAAAGGGGAACCACCGACAGTCACAAACTAAGCTCATAAAAGTTGAAGACAACTAAGAAATATTTTACAGCACTTTTAAAGTATTGCTCAGTTGTTTCATAATCAAGAATGCCCTTCAGAAATTTAAGTAAAAGGGGACCTTGAAACGTCACCAGAGCCAAATATTCCTTAATGAAAGAGCTACAACCAGATACAATTGGCAAAGCAGGTAGTCTTTAAAGTTTTAATACAGCAATCAGATACAGCCAAGTTTAAAAAGCAATAAACAATCACCGTTCATCACCCAGTTTTTCTAGATAAAGGGCTTTAAAAAGTTTCAAACTTTGGACATAAAAGTGATTAATTAAAACCTCATCACATCACCAATAAAATAAAAAAACCACATCTACATTAAAGAATTCAAGTTCATGATCTTACCTCAATATCCAATACTACTTAACTCCCAAGCATGATAAACTTCTGCTTCAAAAGCTTGAGCATTTTGACCTGAAACACAATTGCCAGACTCTCATAATCAGGATTCAAACAAAGAAAGCAAAATGATACAACCAAAACCATCCAATTTGCTTTCTTTTTGTTTTTGCTCAGTTTGCTCAGAGACCAAACAACAAATAAGCATATGGGTACCTCAGAAACAGAGCTTATGGCCCTCCAAAGTGGGCAACAAGAACTGAAATGGTCTTGAGGACCAACAGTTGAGATAAAGTTTGTAGCAAACAGTTTTCAGAAAACCAAAAACTAGAGAAAAAAATTAGCAAAATTACTATGTTACTGTGTTTTTCTGTTTCCAGTTTTTGGTTGGTTTGCAAATCCCAGTAAACTGGGAGAGTGGCATTAAAATGAACAGAGCGCAGGTCTGGAGGGAGGTGTAAGAAAGTAATTGGAAGGTGAAAAGCACGTGCTTTGAAGGTGGATTGGATAGGGTGTGTTGTGCTACGTGGAGAAGATAGACACATCGTCTCAGCTCAAATGAGGATAACACCCACCTATAGCAAGGACCCACCAAAGTCATACGTTCATTCCTTCTTTAGTACTTTTTTCTTTTTCATTTTTAATCAATAAAGAGCAAAATCTATCTTGTAGTAACTTCTTGTTTTTTGTCTCACCCAAAACACGAGTTTTAAATTCAGATTCTAATTTCTAAAATGATGATTATGCACTTCAAATGCTTAAAGTCCATAAGGAAATTGGAAATGAGGCTTTGGAAAAGGCCAAAGAAGAGAGAAATTTTTTTAAAGAAGTTAAAATGGACAAAATTGCCCTTATTTATTTTTGAATTTTCTAAGAAATCCTTTACATTTGCATGTCTTTGATTTGAAAATTAAGAGGTTTTTTTGTCTTTTTTGAAAAAACTTTGGCTTTTTCCAAAACTGAAAGTTTTTTTTATGGCTAAAACCTAAATTAACTTAAAAATAAAAACAGAAAACCCTTGTCATTGGTCTAGCTCTAATATAATTTCAAAATTGTACCATTGGTAAAGTGTTTAAGAAACTTAAGAGGATTAGTGCTTAAAACATCTTAGATCTCTTTACCCATCATTGATTGATTCTGTATAACATTCTACATAATTTGAACCTTACTACACATGCTCTTATGTTACTTGATATACGTTTATGGGCGTCCGAATTCGACCCTTTCCCCACTTCATAAAAAAAAAAAAAAATTATAGAAACTTAAAATTAGTACTTAAAAGATCTTGCGGATCACCATCAATAACCAATTGGTATTGAATTGATACCTGCATTATAATATTTTATTCTTATTTATGATAAAAAAAAATCACCCATGAATGTGTGGGCATGACAACATATAGAGAATAGCTCTACTTAATTAAGTCATGTTGTCAACTTTAACAGTGGGACAAAACATATTATCGTTCTATAAAAATAATTAAACAAATAATTAAAACAAACAGAAACACCAATTTCTAGCTATGCCAGCTCAAGAGTCGCCATTGACACATTGTATGAAGACATTACAGCTAATCCATAACCAAAACTGGAAGAAAAAAAAAGATTTGGGATTAGGCGTATCAATATAGACTTTTGTAATAGAAGCGGACAATGCACAAGCATAATGGAGTAGGACCCTTAGAATAAAAAACATGTGCTAAAACTACAGTGCAAGCAAAGCAAGCAAAAAGGCCAAAATAAATACTTCCCACTTACAACGTAGACCGAATCTTTGCCTAAGTTTGCTCTGCCTTCTACTCCGGGCCTTCCTGGTGAGACCATCTTTCTCTTTAGCAAGAACAAAATTGATTTCATGTTTTATTCCATATGATCATTAACTGAATGGCTTAAATTCTGATTGTATGAGCTTTTACTTATCCGAATTTCCTGTTTTTGAATCACTTTCTTAAACACACAGAACCCAGTTCGTTTTTGAGTTGGAAGTACCCAGTTGAATAATTGCTGACTTGGGTTTTGTTTTTATGTCTCATATTCTTTTAGTTCTGATCATAATTGATAATTGATGCTGAGGTAGCATCTGGGCTTCATTTGTGGGGATTCTGGAAATGTTCTAGAAATGAATTTGGAGCATATACTGGCTTTGATGGTGTTTATCCTGGAAATGTTACTCAAAGACTATTGTTCTTGTTCTTGTAGGCTTATATGAATATAGATAATTTGCAGATTAGTGGGTTAACGGATCGTCCTTTCTTTTTTTATTTGTTATTTGATTGTTGGGATGCATACTGGTATTAAATAGAAAGTCATAAGAAAATGCAACCTAACCCAATAGCATCAATACATATTTCATTAATACAAAACCATTTCATATTGTTAATGCCAGCACACTGCGGATGACAATGGAAATTCAGGAAGTAGATGGGATTCGTAATTGTGTGATCAAGCTGGTTAGTGTTATTATTCTTATTTCCTTTTGTCTGCCTTAAGTAATTTTAACTTCAAAGTTTCATCTGGTTTATCAAAGATTCAGAGAATTGATTATGTTGAGTTTGAACTGCAGAGGGAGAATTCTCAAAAAAGAAGGGACAAGGTTTACATTGGTTGTGGAGCTGGGTTTGGAGGTGACAGGCCCTTTGCAGCTCTTAAATTGCTACAGAGGGTCAAAGAACTGAACTATATTGTGCTTGAATGCCTAGCAGAGCGCACCCTTGCTGAACGGTATCAAGTTATGGTGTCAGGTGGCGATGGTTATGACTCTAGGAGTACGTGTCTATGATTCATGGATGGTTATGAAATTCTTCATTTATTCATTGGTTGCATGTTAAGTCTTTTTATACCTCTTTGATATTGTGCTAATCTTCTTGAATGAGAATTTGACATACAGTTCATAAGAAGTTTCCAAATAAATTCTCAATTTTGCTAACATTGGACACTTCAGTTGGTCATTCTCGTACCTTTCCATGAGTGCAGTTTCTGATTGGATGCGCTTGCTCCTACCTTTGGCTGTTGAGAGAGGAACTTGCATAATCACCAACATGGGTGCAAGTGAGAAACTAAACAAATGCAGTCTGCAAAGTTCTACATCTTTTATGATTGCAAAATTCTACTTTCTGAAGCTTTTTCTTTGTCTAAATATTATATTTTGTTTGTCGGGCAAGTGGATCCGCATGGGGCACAGGAAAAGGTTATAGAAATAGCAAGCAGCTTGGGGCTTAGTGTTTCTGTTGCTGTGGCTCATGAGATTTCTGTTGCAAACACAGGTAATCGATAGTAAAAGGGACTAAGTAGACTATATATCTATAGGGATTTCCTGCAGACCAATATAACACAGTCCTTTCGACAGAGGCTTATTACAGGACTGTATTATGTACATATCTTTCCGTGTTATATAAACACAGGCTTCTATTTATTGTAACAAAAATGTTTCCATTGTCTGTGTAGGTTCAGGATCGTCTCATGAGAAGTCATATATCATGGAAGGAGTAAGAATCTGGTACTCTTGCATTTAATTTTTATTGGTAAATGATGATTGTATATACAATGTTTGTTTTTCGTTTCCTGTTGGCATCTCATGTTAGTCACACAATTTAGGGGCATCCTTCCTTTCCATGAATATTTTACTCCTGCAATCATGGGAGTATGCAAACTAGTGTCAGTATTCTATATTTCTTCCAAATCAGATGAAGAGTGAGTTTGATCCATAGAGATTGATTCCTCTTCTCTTTTCCTTTATATTGTACTTGTGAAAGGTGGATCTCATATTTTTGTTCTAATTTGTGAAGGGTATTAGCACGTATCTGGGAGCAGCTCCAATTGTTGAATGTCTGGAAAAGTATCAACCAAACGTAATAATTACTTCAAGGGTTGCAGATGCTGCCTTATTTTTAGCACCTATGGTATGAAATTTGATCATTTAGGAATGTTATTTTCCTAGGAAGACTCCCATAGCCTTGTTTGAGGATGTGGCGACTTGAACCCAAGCATTGAGCAAGGGAGAGACTCCCACTTACCACCACACGACACCAAGTGGTGTTGGTAACTCAAGCTTGTTTTGTTGTTAAGCAAATGTTTTACTGTTATTTTTTTTGTATATGTTAAATCATCCATGCCATCAATTTTCTGTGAAGAAGTGTAATCTTGGTTTACAATTTGAATAAACTAGCTCAACCTTAAAACCTATGTAATCTTTTTTGGTCCAACCATAATGACCTATACAAGGCCATATTATCTGTTGATTAAAAAAAAGGTCATACTATCTATTGATCCTTTGTGACCATATGGATGAGTCGCTTCAATTTCCCAAGACTTTATTTCATGACAATTTCCACCCATGTTAGTTTTGCCCTTCCTCAGACTTTCATTCTCCTTGGTTTTAGTCATCAAGATTGAAATTCAGTTCGAAGATGAAATTAAGATTTTAAAATATGTACCACTTATTATAAACACTGAAATGTTGGTGAAGTTATTTAGGTAAAGAAGGGTATCTTACATCAAAGATGACTGCAGTGATTGAGCAACATCATATTTTTCTTTCTGGTAAAATCATGCAAGTTAACTATTTCAAACAAACATCGTTTAAGTGGATTTTGGACCTAATATCTTGGGGGTAATTATATCTTTATCTGAAAGTATATTTTAATACTATTGACACTATAAAACATTTAGTCCTCTTGCGTTGTTAACTTTTTTTATGTAGTTATTTCCTTTGAGAAGGAATGCTGAATGGTTATAATGGGGTATGATTAGATCTACGAACTCGGTTGGAACTGGGATAGTTTGGAGCAGCTAGCACAAGGGTCTTTGGCTGGCCATCTTCTAGAGTGTGGTTGTCAACTAACAGGAGGCTACTTCATGCACCCAGGTGAGATTTTGTTTAAGTTAAACTTCATCCTAGCACAGTAAGGGGTTATTACGATAAAATTGCAATTTGTTTTCATGTTTATGTGACTGCTTGTGCATTTCTTTTCATTCTTTTAGGAGACAAGTCTCGAAATATGTCTTTCTCTCAACTCCTGGATTTGTCACTCCCTTATGCTGAAATAAGCTCTGATGGAAAAGTATTTGTAGCAAAGGCAGAGGGTACTGGTGGGGTTTTAAATTTCAGTACTTGTGCTGAACAACTTCTTTATGAGGTTGGGGATCCCGGTGCTTATATCACTCCTGATGTGGTAAGTTATACGAGTGTATTCAAGCATTTATTATGGAACATAGGGCAGAATTAAGAAGAAAACAAATATCATGTTCTCTACTGCAGATAATTGATATTCGGGATGTTTCATTCTACCCCATATCAAGTTGTAAGGTTCTCTGTGCTGGAGCAAAACCATCTGCAGTATCAGTGCCTGATAAACTTCTACGGTTGGTACCGAAGGTAACATTCTTATGGTTTATAGAAAAGTTTGAACTAATGGATAAGGATGAAGGATTCAATTTTAAAAGTATCATGGTTTTTCTTTCTAGTTCAAGTTGGTAGATATGGTGCTTGTGTAAAGTCCTTTTTGAGCAACTTAATTTTACAAAATATATCACTTTTATTAGGCTTTGTGATCTAGGCCCTGTAACCTCCTTTTATTGTCCTTAGCTGCACGCCTTAGGGAAAAGTACTTTGCTCTTCAGTAAGAAATCTTTTATGGGTTTGTGTTCCCTCATATAATGCTACAAGAGCCAACATTACACTTTTTATGACTCAGTGCTTATCCGCCACTAATTTAAGCAAGTCTTGCCATGTGTTATTGGTAGCTCTTCCTGTATTTTGTTTTAATTTCGAATATGCAGTTAATTTTTTCTATATGTAAGAACTTTAATACTGTGTTGGCTGGTTTCTTGTTTGGCTAACACTTCATTTTCCTAGTTTTCAGGACTATGGTTGGAAAGGATGGGGAGAAATATCCTATGGGGGATACGAATGTGTTAAACGTGCTAAAGCTGCTGAGTTTCTGGTAAATAAACTTAAAACATTTGTACTGTGTCACTGTTATTCCTTTTAATTGCATGTATCACTGTGTCTTGGTTTTGACTTTTTTGAATGACATCCTTTATATTGGTTGTGCTTTACTTGAAAAACTCCAATCAGTTTAGCTATTTCTTATTTCCATATTATATTAGGTTAGATCATGGATGGAAGAAGTAATTCCTGGAGTTAGCAGCCATGTAGTTTCTTATATAATTGGGCTTGATAGCCTGAAGGCAACCAGTCTTAGTGACAATGCTTCATCTCGGATGGTTAGCGATATTAGGCTACGCATGGATGGGTTATTCAAGCTGAAGGAACATGCAGTCCATTTTGTTAGAGAGTTTACTGCTTTATATACAAATGGACCAGCTGGTGGTGGTGGTATCAGGTAAATCTCCTATCAGCTTTTGCGTCATTTTTGCCTCCCAAATGAGCAGCTTGTGGCTTAAGAAATCCCACTGAGACCTTGTTTTCCTTTATATTGCTATGAGTGAGACCTTTGCTGAAAACTGAACTACTGTTCATTATTCCTTCGGTTAGCAGATGCTGCAGATCATAGAAAGAAACTAATTAAAACCCTTGTAGATTTAGGACTAACTAATTGACAGCCTTTTACATTGTCTGTTTCTTGATTATACTGTGTTACTCAATGCAGCACCGGACACAAGAAAGAGATCATCCTTGAAAAATATCTGGTATTTACTTGCTCTCTCCTTCCCTCTTCAGTTATAAATCCTTTAGGTTTTTGGTCTAATCTGCTGAACTTGAAACTTTGACCATAATTAGCATATTCTCGTCATTAGTTTTTTACCTCACTCCCCTTTCTTCTTATTGCACCCCATGATGTTGACTTCCAAATCCAGTCCAACCAAACTTCTAGCAGTTTCGACTGATAAGATTAGGTTTTTGATCAAACTGGTGACAGATTTTTGTTACACATAACAATGTGCAGAAGTGGAGAAATTCTGAAGAAAAACTTATTTGTTTGGTCTTTCAGGTCAAGCGTGAACATGTACTCTGGCGGACAGCAGTAAAGCACACCACAGCATTAACATCAAATATCTGTCTTCCGCATGAGTCTGGATTGTCAATGACACAAGCGAATGAAGTTAAATCTTCTACCAATTCGGATAGTCCATTTATTGGAAGTGCATTCTCTCCTGCTCCATCTGGCCACAAGATTCCACTCTATGATGTAGCACATGTCCGAGCTGGAGACAAAGGAAATGACTTGAATTTTTCCATGATCCCACATTTTCCTCCAGATATAGTGAGGTTAAAGTCAATCATAACACCCCAGTGGGTAAAGAAAGTAGTCTCAGCTCTTCTGAATTCCTCTCCATTCCCGGACATGGATGCTATCAATGAAAGAGACAAATGGGTCAATGAAAATGTAAAGGTGGAAATTTATGAAGTTAAGGGAATCCGATCTTTAAACGTTGTGGTTCGGGACATTCTTGATGGCGGTGTGAACTGCTCTAGAAGGATTGACCGGCACGGAAAGACCATCTCAGATCTCATACTATGCCAGCAAGTTCTATTGCCTCCATGGCTGGGTCGTTCAAATACTCTTATAGCATGACTTGCTCTACTGGGGTGAGTTTTGCAGTAAAACTTTTTTTTTTTTCACACATGTATACCCAATTTGCTTTTCTTTAAACAGGCATATAATATACCTCTTTTTTTGGGTCAAGAGCATATATTGTACATAGTCAATCTTTTTTCTTTTTTCTTTTTCCAATTTGTATTCAGAGTTCAATGTGAAATAATTTTATTCTCAACAGTCCTTATGATGATTTGTAAGATATAGTTTGGTTCAGAACTTCAGATAAATGAAAATAAAGTTATGTTTGGCCAGTTTGATTTTGCTGAAGAAACAAGAAAATCTAGCATCAACCCATAAACCATAATATTTATAGCACTCCAATCTGTATACTTTTCAATAGAAAGGATTTTCTTTTTCTTTTTCTTTGAGAAGTAAAAATAGCAAGGATTCCTGAAGAGGCAAGGGTTCACTGGCTCCAGATAAAATAACCTATTTGCTTGAACACTATCTATCTTTTGCCATTGCTAATCAGATGGTTGGCCCTTGCAAATTTGCAATTTCAACAGTTTGGAGTGATTCACACATCTCATTGGACAATTAAAAGCATACTATTTTTAACAAACATAACTACCAACAACCAAATAGCAAAATAGTTGGCTATCATTTTGTCATCTCAAATATAAATTTCTTATTTTCTCTTGAAAAGGTCAGAGCACCAGCCTTGTTTTACTCCAATCCAGTCGGATAAATTCCACAATTAGGGGCATAAATTACTCCATTCACTTGTCTTCCATTTACTAGCATTTCAAAATCCATTATAATCTGATATAAATTAAGTTTTGTTTAGACAAATCAGAGACTTTGCTCAATCCCATTTGGATTTGTCTGAGGTGCCGGTAGCAAGCACGGTGCTTCTTCCCGTGATCAAGTTCTTTCTGATCCCTCAGGCACCTGAGTTGAAGACAAAGAAACCATTTTCAACAATATTTTGGGGGATTTTTTAAGATTTCTTTGAAGAAAGAAAACAATGGCATTTACAGGAACTCTGGATAAATGCAAGGCTTGTGATAAGACTGTTTATGTGGTTGATATGTTGTCCCTTGAAGGACTACCTTATCATAAATCCTGCTTCAAATGCAGCCACTGCAAAGGATTTCTCTCGGTACATATATTTCTCTCTCATCACATTTTACCTGTGTTTTAATTTTGCAACACACGTATGTGTGTATTTTTTTTAAAGTTTTGCTTCGGCTTAGGCGTGAACGATTGTCAACCATTGATTGATTTGTAAAACTTACATCAACGGTTCACAATCATCCATACGTATTGAGTAGAAAAAATTTACAAGGCAGTTAATGGCACCGAGACATGGACATTTGCAAAGTTAATTTTTGATATTTATGACCAAGACTTGATTCATTTGAAAGATCATAAACCCTTGGTTGAATATCATCCAAATATGCAAATGGTTAAGAAAAATATATTTTTGACAGATGAGCACCTATTCCTCCATGGATGGAGTCCTCTACTGCAAACCTCATTTTGAGCAGCTTTTCAAAGAATCTGGGAATTTCAGCAAGAATTTCCAACGTGAGACTTTTCCCTTACCTTTACTTCTTTTAGTTTTTTTAGCTAATATGCATCATTAACAGATAATCCTCTGTTTGCTAACATTAGTTGTTTTCTGATGAATTTTGTTGCAGCAAAGTCTGCTGAGAAGCAAAATGAACAACTGGTATGTATTTTCATTGTCACATGCATCTATATCCTATGCCAAGAAAAAAGCATATTGTCCATTGACCATGGTCACCAACCATTAGATTTTCAAATCCAATGGTTGGCATTCAAACTTAGTTTAAATCCAGACAAAGTATTTTGATTTCTAGGATGAATGTCAACCATTGGAATTTGACCAAACATATATATGTGTATATATATTGATCTTAAAATTGCAGAGGTATTAATATGAACTGTGATACTTTCTACAGAATAGGGCCCCCAGCAAACTCTCCTCCATGTTCTCTGGAACCCTAGACAAGTGTGCAACTTGCTCAAAGACAGTCTATCCACTGGAGAAGGTAACCCAAAGGAAATTGTAGTTTCTTCTTCCACAAGCAAACACAAACTAGCTAGGTTTATAGATTGAGAAATTTAATTGTTTTTCATTTTCTCTGATGCTCTAATTTAAACAGGTGACATTGGAGGGGGAAAGTTACCACAAGTCATGCTTCAGGTGTGCTCATGGGGGCTGCCCACTTACACATTCATCCTATGCTGCTCTTGATGGAGTTCTTTACTGCAAGCACCATTTTTCTCAGCTCTTCCTGGAGAAAGGAAATTACAGCCATGTCCTCCAGGCTGCTGCAAACAGGAAAAATGCACTAGCTACTGAGCCAGCTGCTGCAGAAGCCCCTCCTGAGCCACAACCAGAACCAACAACAGAAGCAGAATCTAAGGACCAGACCGACCAACCACCACCAGAGGAATCTTAAGATGCATTTTGCCACAAATTCCTTGCCTTTCAGAGCTACCTGAACTTTTTCTTTTTCTTTCTTTCTTTTGGGAGCAAGCTATCCCATCTTGTTCAAATATATGTATAACTTGTTCACAGATTACTTTGAGACTGTAAGCTGATTTTTGGTGGGTTGTGTTTAAACAAAATCATCATGGATATTAGTTGTATCCTCTTTTTTGTTTCAATTTTTATTGAGAAATTAATGTGGGAAATTTAATATTTGTACCAATTCAAATAAGTTATTTTTTATTGGGTTCATGATTCTAATGAATTGGGAAATTATCAGAAAACAGTGCTCCTATTGTCACTTTTTGTAATTTTTTTTGGGCTTTTCATGTATAACCCATAAATAGGGCCCAAAATATAGAAAAACCCTACAACACCCAAATCTTAGGAAAAAACTTATTTGACTTTTTAAAGGGACTGAATATACCATACAAGCCTTGAAAAACCTAAAAACTACAATAATGTCATCAGTGTATTTTTTCTAAAAATCTTAATGCAAGAATAATAATAATATTTCACACATCATTCAAATTATAGGTTTTAGTGTTTATATATAAATTCAATGCATATATAACGGTGCCTACAGTGTTCCACTATTGTAAATCTTTTCTTTTTTAAAAAAAATAGTGAGAATTCATTGCTCCAATTCCCAAATTCACTTTCACATCATATTATTCCACTTTCTTTCTTCCTACATAATTTTTAGTTGCCCATCAAGAGAGAGAAACTTATAAAGCGCAGAAAAGCAAAAGCAAATTAAAAAAAAAAAAAAAAAAAACTTTATTCCTTATAATTTGGTGCAAGAAATGTTTAGCACACATTCCACTTTTATATAGAACTTCATCATATTGTCTGGACTTAATTCATCATATGAACTATCATTGTCTAACCTTGCCAACAAAGTATAGTTGTGATACATGCTAGGATCTTGCTAGCTGAGGCATATATACCTTGCAGAATAACTATACCTAAATATTACAAGCAAACATACCTGTTGGTGGTAAAAATCACTTTTTCAAAGCTAGCTTTTATTGAATGCTTCCAAAGGAGATCTCATACTGTTTTTTTCCTTTGATTTTTTGTTCCACTTTTAAGATTTTTGTACATATCTACTACTAGAATCACTTGTTCAAAGCTATTTTTTTTCCTTGTACTACTGGGGTCTGCGACACCCTTTGGTGCTTTTTAGATAAGTTGTTTTTCTTACTTGTTAGACAAGAAACAACCTTTTAATCTATGCAGATTGCAGAAACAACTCTGTTTTTTTTAATAGTAAAGAAACAACTTTTTATTTCCTTGGTTTTTATTATGCTCATGGTCAAGGGGGTAGCTACCTGACAGAATCTGCAGCTACCATTTGGGATGGCACCTTGGTTGGAAATAGAATTGCTTTTGCTTGCTTGGGCAGCAAGCATTGTGGTTTGAACATCCCTCTCCACAGAAAAAGTAATGTTGATTTTGAAAGCAACGCAATGATGATTCTAGCTGGAATTAATAGGTTTTCATGCTTAGTGATCATTTTACTAAATGTCTACATCAAAATTATGGAATCAACATTTCCGTACTACTAAAGTGCTGGAAATGGAAATGTGTTGACCAAAACCCCAACAAAACTTTATCTTCTTGAAATCATAATGCAAAACCTTGCTTGACAAGGTGATTATCAAATCCAATTTACACTACGAAAAAGAAGATTGTACTCGCATGAAAAGAGCAGGACAACTCAAAATGAAAATTAAACAAACCTCTTACTCCTTTTCAAGTGCAAAAAACCACAAATCAATACACATACTTACCATCCAATTTCAAGTGTCAAATTTGCATCACATGCTGTTCATCAATTATTGTAAAAACTTGATCAAGTGAATTATACTTTAGAAGCCTTTGGTAAATAAAGTCCTTAGGCATTCAATTAATGTGTGAATAGTACAAGCATGAAGCAGCAGCCGACAACACAAGAAAAACAGGCCAACTCTGAAATCTCAAGACCCTCAACCTTCCTTCCATATCTCTCGTCTCTCTGCCATATATATTTATTGCTTGACCCCAGCCAGCCACAGTTCTCACAGACAGACTTATCCCTAGGAGCCTACAAACCTAATGCTCCACCGCCTAATAAAGAGAAATATTAGATAAACAAGCAAAACTGTTGGCTTCTTGTCCACTTATTTTTCTCACCCTTACAAAATTTTCTTTTATTAAAAAAAAAAAACTATACCATTATCCATGCCTCCCATGAAGATTTTGATTTTCATACATCTCATCAGGTCTCAGCTATTTATATCATGGTATAAATGTTTGCAAGACCAGTAATTTAATCCTGACACAGATGAACATGTTGGTATAGGAGATTTTCACTGCACCATGTAGTTTTTTTTTTTTTTTTTTTTGTGTGTGTGTAGCATATATGAACATGTCACATGACTCTCTGTACTTTTCTGTCAACATGAAATTTATTTATACCAAAAAAAAAAAATAGAAGTGGAAAAAGGAAATGGCAAAGAAGAGCATGAACCAAAGGAGTAGAGTAACATGGGGTTGCAGAAACTTGACTTTGAAAGTTCAATTGACCACATTTATTAGATTGGGATTGAAATGGACTTTGCCCCGCTTTTTCCAAATTTGACTTCTCTCTGACTCTCCTCAACTTCCTCAATCCAATTTCAAACAGCAAACATAGAAATTATTCACTAACAGGGAAAAAAAATTAAATGAACTCTTGATTATTATGATAATTGTGAAAATATTCAATGAAATATATAAAATTTGGTTCAAGCATTATTTCTATTGGGGCAGAGCATTTATAATAAAGCCTGTAATCTAATAAATATTTTCAAATCCATGCAATGAGCCAACAGAGAAAACTGAGCAAACCCACAGTTAATTTCTTCTTCTCCTCCACTTCCTCAAGTTTCGAACCAATCGAACGAGGGTTGCTCTGCATGCAAGAATGAAAAATGGAGAAGAAAAGATCTTGATTAGTTTTCCACTTCCACTTCCTGAGTGACCAACCATGGTCTAATTGGCTTAGCTAGATTTAATGGGTAGTTTCTAAAATTTCTTATAAATTAAGAAACATAGAGGAAAATGGAAATGCATGGTCATTTCATGTCTTGGTGTGTCCGTACTCTGCAGACTGCAGGTCATTGTCTTTGCCATTAATGCCTTCCAAGTTCTTCTCTCTCTGTCTCTCTGTCTCTCTCTCTCTCTCTAAATAAATATTACTCTGTCTTTCTGTGTGAGAATCCACCATTAATGTTGTCACTGTCATCTTCCCTGCATTTGGCTTCTCTCTCTTTCCAGTTGAGTGTAAATGAAAACCTCAAAAAAAGAAATCCCACCATTAACTCTCTTTCATTGTTGGGGCCAAGTCTTTAACTTTTCAATGATGATACAATTTTCTCTCTCTCTCTCTCTCTGCGTACCACCAAACCCCAAACATTTATTGCAAAAGACAGCTTGAAACTAGCTGAACTTGTACCTCCTTTCCTTTCAGACAACCCACATCCATAATTCTATATATTAAATATATATCACCTTCTCCTTTTTCATCCAGATAGAGATCAAACTCCAGCATTAATTTGCAAATCCTCTTTTCTCCTCATAAAGATAAGGGTGTGTGGAGCTTTAAATTGGGTTACTTGGGATCTTTATTGTTGGTGTTTGGTAGTGGTGGATTGGTGGAGGGTGGTGGTTGTGGTTGTGTTTCTCTCACTCTCTGTGTTGGGAATTAAAAGGGTGTGTGAGATATGGGAAGGTCTCCTTGTTGTGACAATAGAGGATTGAAGAGAGGGCCATGGTCAGCTGAAGAGGATGAGGCTCTTCTGAACTATATCAACAAGAATAATGGCCATGGCAGCTGGCGCTCTCTCCCCAAGCTTGCAGGTTTCTTTGGGTGTTTCTTACTTTCCTTCTTTCTGTATGCTACTTGGTTTCTGTCTTGGTTTGGTCCATATTGCCTTTTGACACCCAAAAGTTGCTGCTTTGGTTTGTTGTTTTCTGATGTAAAAGAAAAGCTCTTTCATGTGATGTAAAGGACATCTTAAAGTGCTAACTTAACAGTGTCAAGTTTTTCTTCATGTCTACTGAGTCAGATGGTTGTGCTTGAACTTTGAGGGACTAGGAGTGATGGGTTTTAGTCTTTGGTCCCAGAGGCCCCATTAACTTCTTGGCTTACTTGAAATTATGTTCTTTTTGATAAGTTGGTTTGCAAAATCAAATCTGTTTACCACTTTCCCCTTTTTCTTTTCCTCTTTTTCTTTGGTGAATGAGTTAAATTATAGTTACCTTCCCCTTCTGTATGTGTTTTTATTTACAGTCTGCAAGCAAATCTGTTTATTACTTTCCCCTTATTCTTTTCCTCTTTCTTTTTCATTTTGGCGTGTGTGGATGAATGCGCTGAACCAAAGTTACTTTGAGAAACTTTCACCATTAGTCTAGATTAATCGTTTTCTCAACGTTTATTTTGTGTTGAAGAAAACCAGATAGACATTGCTTTTAAAAGGTTGTTTTGCTGCCTCCCTTGTTAACATTTTGTATGGTTCTGTACAAGTATAATTGCTTTTGACTCTTTTCATGTCTGGCTCCCCTTTTCTCTGAGTTTGCTTGGATATTATGTTTAAAACATTATAGGAAGTTGGGGTTAAATCCAAATAATTAATATTGTGCTTGATTTGTTCATTTTTAGTTTCAGATTCTTGGTCTTGTTCATATATTGAGTGTGGTTTTCTCTTTCAATAGGTCTTCTACGCTGTGGGAAGAGTTGTCGGCTCAGATGGACAAATTATCTTAGGCCAGACATTAAAAGAGGCCCCTTCACCAAGGATGAAGAGAAGCTTATCATGCAGCTTCATGGCATACTCGGAAACAGGTAGTACATTTGCGATTGTCGGCTTGCTTTCGAACTGTGATACGCCCATCTTTTGGAAATTTAGAACTGATTTACCTTTCGTTAACTGTGTATTAAACAACACAAGACATTAAGACCACGTGAAGACCAACTTGTCATTCATATTATGTGATGAAAAACACTTGAAAAGTTATAGCATATTCTGAATATCATGGTATGATTGAACGTATTGTGTTAAGTTGAATCTGTTGCAGAAAATTTGTCCTGTTTCTCACTCTCTTGCTTGTATCAAAAAACAATTTTCAGGTGGGCAGCTATAGCTTCTCAGTTGCCTGGAAGAACTGACAATGAGATCAAGAATTTATGGAACACACACCTGAAGAAGCGTCTCCTCCTCATGGGGATTGATCCACAAACACATAAGCCCGTTGACTCTAACTGTTTAACTAGCACAGCACCTGCTTCCCTTGCCACCCGTCACATGGCACAATGGGAGAGTGCTAGGCTTGAAGCTGAGGCTCGGCTTTCCAGGGAGTCATCACTCTTCAGCCAACCTCCGGAGAAATCTGAGCCTGACTATTTTCTACGCTTATGGAACTCTGAAGTTGGAGAAGCATTCAGAAACCTCACTACCGTGGATAAATCTGCATGCCCTAGCCCCATGTCTCAGGCATCTTCATCGACGAAATGTGGATCAGTGTCAGCTGTGACAACAGAAGTTGGCAACACCTTAACAGGGTCATCAACCATGGCCGGAGATCAAAACGATGATATGGATGACAAGATTTGCCAGACCAACACTGAAGATGTGGGACACAATATTTGCCAGACCAACACTGAAGATGTGGGATACAAGATTTGCCAGACCAACACTGAAGATTTGGAATACAAAAGTTGCCAGACCAACACTGAAGATATGGGATACAAGATCTTCCAATCCAACACTGAAGATGTGGAGTACAAGCCCTGGCGGTTGAACACCAAAGATGTGATGGCCGGGTCGGACTCCTCATGTTCCAATGATTTAGAGGACTCGTCGGACACTGCATTGCAGCTGCTGCTGAATTTCCCCATTAACAATGACATGAGCTTCCTTGAAGACAATGTGGATGACTATGCAACAACTCCTGCTAGGTGGACACCCAATTCTTTCATTTGCCCCCTCTGAAGCAGGCTTAGGAGCTTCCTTTTTTTTGAGGTGCTGCTCGAATTTTTGGTGGTTGTCTTCTATAAGCTGTCAATTTAGTTAGAGAGCTAAGAGTAAGGGTCCTGTTTTGATACATTTTAGCTTAAAAGTGGCAGTGCTGTTACCACTAAGTAAGCTTTCCTTAACAAATCTTAGTTTGTTCAGGATTCAGTATATATAGTAGATACATATTCCTCAATCCTTTCAGACATGAATCAACTAGTTATATCTCTCTTATTGTCTTAATGACATAACTTTGATGCCCCAAGAACACAGCTTGGGGTCGGCTTAAAACTATTTAAAATTTTAATATACTGGTGCCCCTGCATAGGAAATGCCAGATGCTGTTAGCACACAGAGGAAGTAGGCTTCGTCATTGCCATGCTCTGTTTCAGTTCAGAGAGACTCTTATTGCCTGTTATCTGCTTAGTGTTTGGTCTTTTTTTTTTTCCAGTTTCTCGAAAGCTTTGTTTTGAAAGCTGAGCAAACCCCAAGAGGCTATAATCTACTGTCAAGTTCCAGGTGATTACAAGTCACAGAAGATAGCTTCCCAACAGTATATTGAAATTTGAAAACTCATTTACTGATTGGGAACTGCTGTGGGCATTCCAAAAATGTCATTCGGCACTCCTCTCGTATAAAATGAGAAGGGAAAATTGCACTTGGAGGAGTGCACGATGACCTCTATGAAGTGTCAATAACAGTTCCTACTCATTTTCTGCGCATGACAAATGTTAAACCATCAGCATTGCAGAGAGACAATGCAAAGTTCAACACAACATGAAGCAAGAACGAAAGATGAATAGTGTAGAGTTATCCCATTACTAGAAAAAGCTTCAGTCCTCAAGGACAGCAACATCTGATCTTAAATGTATATAACAAATAACAAACTTGGACCTCACAAATCAAATACACTTCCTATACAACTATGGACGATAACGAACATTTGCTGATTGTCCAGTCTGTTTTCACACAAAACATCGACCAAACAGGACCCGACCAAAAAGGGGAAGAGAAAAAAAAAAGGAACAAACCAGGAAAGATTTACACATGAAAAAACCAGAAGTTACATTGGTTGTTTTCAAACCAGGCTCAAAGCAGTACTTCAAAAGCAGCCAAGGAACTTCTTTGGAATACTTCCAGTTGCACGGTATTTAGCAGCGGTCTCATCCGCCTTGAGGAATTCTTCCCCGCGATTGGCTATAGTCAAAGCCCTCTTTTCATCTGCTTGTTTGTGAAGAAGAGCAACTTGGTTTTTCATTTTTTCTGCGTATTGTGTCTTTTTCTTCTCCAATTTTTCCTGATAACCAATGAAACTGTTAAATTTGAATATAAACTAAAATGAATTCCAAGTCTCTAACTAATTTGGTTAATTTCATCCCATTAGTTCCAAACTTAAATTGAGGTTGGTTCCAAATTCCAATCAAAACAGAAGAAAAAAGAAAAAGGAAGTCACCTCCATGCGTCTCAGTTTGGCTTCCGCAGCTGCTTTCCTGCTGTTTTCCCATGCAGTAATATCAGAAAGTTTCTTTTGGGCCCTGTGTTTGCCAGTTTCATTTCATAAGCCATTGGAAAAAGGGGATCACTCATAAAACTACAACATATAAAACTCATCACAAAATGCAGCTCTTATTTCAAAGCAGTATTGACTCAAAATCTTGAACTATTAAGAAAAAACCCAATAACAATAATTGAAAGACAATTGATTTGAGAGAAAATCAAGCCTTACTTGTTCTCTGCCTTAGCCTTTTCACTTTCTTCCCATGCCCTGATAAAAGACAAACTCTTTTCTTTTTCAAGATGTGAAAGAGCTACATCTGAAAAACAAAACATCAACACCACCACAATCAACCACATGGGTTATCTCTCTGCTCATCCACTACTGCATAATTTGGAATTATCATTCTCATCATTTCATTAAAATAAATTAAATTAAATTAAATTCATCACCTCTATCAATTGATCCTCCAGAAGGCTTTTTCACCTCTGTTTCTGGAGCCTCTGTAAAACAGAACCAAAAAGAAATAAAATTTACCACAAACACTCTGTAAAGTTTTCATCTTTTTACTGTTTCACTGAGAGAGAGAGAGAGAGAGAGAGAGAGAGAGAGAGAGAGAGAGAGAGGCAGAGGCTTTCACTTACTCTCAACTACGGCAAGGGCTTTTGTATCATCAACTCCCTTGACATCAACCTCGCGCGGCGGAGGCACCACGGCCTTCTCCTCAGCGAGGTCGTTTGGGGCCGAGGCCAGAGGAGGCTCAGCCAGTAAAGCAGGCTCGGGTTCTGCCTTCTTCAGCTCCTCTTCCATTGTTGCTCCCATTTTTCTCAAAAATCTCAACGGATAACTCTCCACTTCTCCACTGACACACTTCACATCTTTCGGTCTCTTCGTATATATACGTGAGTGAGGGAGTGGAGGGCCCACAATCCATGCTAGCCGTTGATGTTTTGTGCCCGTTGGATCTGACGGTGCGTGTGCTTTTCGCGTAAATGCTTTTATCCCATGTCGACGGGTACTTAAACTGCTACAGTGATGCCACGTAGGCGCGGTTGTGATATGATTATGTCGGCAAGCGTGGTGAGATGAAACGACATCGTTTGCTGGGACCGTATTTAAGATTTTTTTTGACCGGATGCGTGCGCCTTTATTGTGAAACAATGGTGGGTCATTCCTACGCGCGTAGATAACGCGGGAATAACCCATATTCTGTTTCCTTTTTCCTTTTTCTCTTTTGTTTTTGTTTTTTGTTTTCCTTATTTTTCCTTCCTTTTCGATTATTTGCTTAAAGTTTCTTTTTTCTTTTTCACAATATTTGAACCAAGGTTTGGAATCTTTCTTCAGTTTTTTTTTTTATTTACAAACAATTTGATATTTACAACATATATTTATAATGGATCAATATTAGATCATGGTTAGGTATTAAATTCATCATGAATATATATCGTCATCGTTATCTATATAAGTCGAACATGCCTTCAATTAATTACAGACAAATATCACTAGACCAAAAATTAGTCTATAAATTCACTTTTTCAATTGAATTGAATGGAATGAGTAGAATATATTTATCACAAAAGCTTGATTGTGGTCCAATTTTATCTTCAACCATTTGGAATTCAATTTCCCCGTGAATGCATCCCTCCTTCTTCAACAATCGTTGCTTATGTATGAGGCTCGATCACCAGCAACCCTACTGAATTTCAACAACCAAATTTAATTTATATAAATTCAAAAAAATTATTTTGTACATTAAACAAGATCGTTTTTTCTTTCACCACCTATTTATCCCTTTAAAACCTTTAGAAAACTTCACTTCTTGGACTAGGCCTAAGGACATAATTCTACTAAAGTTTTGCAGCTCTTGACTACTTTTGGTCAAAATATGTAATCTAGAATATTCCATAGAAAATTGATCGTCATACACCACTTGGAACCATAAAAGAAAAAAGTAAAATACTGCGAAAATAGCATTTTAAGTAGTCTAAGCTCTCTAAATCAAGAAGATTTAAAGTCCTTAATCAATTAAAGAAAAGAAAATAACTTATGCCAAGTTATTTTCACATTTGGCTCTGAGTTATTATTTGATCCGAAGTTAAATGTATTACTATGCATCCCATTCTACATATTTTCTTCTACTAATTTTTTTAATTTGGAAAAAGAATACAAATGACAAAGACCGGATAAAAACTTCCCTTGTACAAGTAAATTAGTATTATTCGGATAAAAAAGATATGTAATGAGCTTATGTATTTTTGGGATTTAAAAAAATAGAAAAAAAAGGGACAATCTCTTCAGTTCCACGCGCTCTGGACTGGAGAGGTCTCAGCGTACAAGCAAACAATTGAGCATTTGACATATCAGATTGAAGCATGTTGGCTGGCAGGTTGGCGCACCACGTGGGTTTGGCCCCGCCAATCTCGGCCATTTGCACCGTTCATGCAGTGACGCTGTGATGTGGAGTATTTTGCTCTTCACCAACTGGCACACTGATTGGCCTTTCATATTTTCTCATATATATATATATATATATATTAATAAATTACATTTTTTTTTCTTTTTTATCGAGAAATTTACTATTATATCAAATAGGGGCTCAAATTATAAAAAATATATATACATAAAATGGACTTTAGAAACACACCAAAATCCTATTTACAATATAACAAAAACACTTCGAACTTTTTATAAATTACAAAACTGTCATTAATTTCTTAAAACAAGCCCAACCCTAAAACCTAAAAAAAATCCAAAACACTAAATAGGGCATCAAAGTAATTTAATAATCAAAATTAAATTTACTAAGATCAGCTGTTATTTTTTGAATTTGTTTATAAAAATTAAATGATATAGGGTTTATTTATATCACTAATGCTAAAAATAAGTATATAACAAAATATCTCTTTTTAATTATTTTTTTTTAATAATAATTGTGTTGGTATAGATATGTAGATTGAGATGTTGAGCATTGCTTTGTGTTGGTATCTTGCTAAATATCTCAACTGGTGTCTTTTAGTCTCAGTTTTTATTATTAATTTAATGGATATCAACAATAATAATGTTGGGGACTTTCATTTCATGTTGCCTTTATTCCCAAGGTATGAGAGACTTTACACCGCATAATTCACTTTCTATTAATTTAAATTTTAATCAGCCTTTACCAGTACCAATCAATCTATTTAACCTAGAATCAAGATCTTATATGATAATGAAACACCGCTAGGGGTAAAAGCACAAGCAAATATTATTCTCCACTTTCCAACCATTATTGATTTTTTTTTGTAGATGAGCACTTATTACTACTTGCCTACTTCTTAATGAGACAATTCTGAATTGCAAGAGGATTGTCAATCCTACAAACAAGAACAAAATCGCTATGAATATGGACTAAGAGATCCCACATAAGAGTGCTATTATTTGCATCATTTTTATTGACTATCTTATTGATCGTCTCTCTAATATAAGTGGGTCCTATATGAGTCAGTAGAAATGGCACAAATAGCATAATTGATCTTCAAATAGCATAATTCATACTAAAGAGGGGATCGAGAAGTGCTCAAGTAGGAGGATAAATGATATTTCATTTAACAAGAATTGGAAGTGTTTTTAGAATGGCTGAAATCGTTTTCAGCTAACTAAAACACCCTTACCAGTAAAAGTGCTTCTCACATAAGCACTTAAAGGTGAGACTAGTGATAATTTATTAATATTAAAATAGGTATTAAGTTCAAATCTCCCTTCAATCATTTTGTAGTTGGTATCTTTATGCTTGGATCAGTGTTGTTATGGAAAATGGTGAAATTGGGCTCCTTTATTTTCTTCTTGGGTACACAAGATTGGCCCAATTCTAGACCCAAAAAATGATTTGGAAGTCCACCCAATCCAAATTCACCCACGTAGTGGTCCGAATGACCAGAAATCGGAGGCGGGAGCCTCTCTTCTCCCACTCACCCCGACCACCACTTTCTGCAGCGTGGCGTCGCCGTCCTGCTTCGAAACGCCATCGTCTGCTCTTTCTTCTTCTTCAAAAATAGACTGGGCCGAGATGGTCTCGGACAAGGTGTTCTCACTCTACAACTCTCTTCCCAAGAAAGGCAAGACTCAGGGGTCGCTTTCCTCGTTTCCTCTCCTTCTCAAGGTCCTACTTTCCTTCGTTCTTTCTTTTCTAAATTTGATTTTCCTGCACTCTCCTGGAAAGCAAACAGTGTTCTTAACATTTTCAATTGTTCAGAATTGGAAGTTGTCGCGTTGGGAACTGGGACCAAATGTCTTGGGCGTTAACTCTTGACCTCCAACGGTGATGTCGTCAATGATTCCCACGCCGAGATTATAGCTCGAAGATCTTTACTGAGGTTTTTATTTGTTGTTATATATTCATTTCATTAGCAAATTTAATTTGTTTAGCTGCTAATACACGATTTTAATAAATAAAAAGTTGCTAATTTACGAGTGCTATGCTTCATGTGGCATGAAATGCATCCAAATTATGTGTGCTTAGTTTTTAGGGGGAATTTGCATGTGTTAACTTTATCTCTACCTTATATTTTTAGTGTATGGTGCTTATTGGTATACTTGGCTTCTCTGGCACTAGGTTCTTCTGTGCACAGATTCAGTGTCTTACTCAAGTTTATAGTAAGCAAAGTGATAGCGATGGAAGCACACAAATGCAAAATGGTGATGCCAAAACTTGCTTTTTTAATTGGACCCTAATGGTGATGGCCAAGGAAAATACAAACTGAGGAAGGGTTTGCAATTACACTTGTACATATCACAACTACCATGTCAGTTCTTGTTCATATCCAAAAAAAGAGAGTCCTTTTTTCTTCGGTTTTTGCCCTCCTTAGATCTTTATATCTTTATCAGGACAAACCAATACTGCGATTATACTTATTCTCCTTTCTTGCAGGTGGGGTTGCATCTCCGAGTTCACTGTTGTCTCCCTCAAAAGACATCTCACCAACAGAACGGGGTTCATCTTTGGACGAGCTTAATGTTTCAATAAATGAAAAGGCTCTGCCAAATACTAATAGTAATGGGATTTTGTACTTGTCCTCTTCTTTGTTCTATATTTGCTAAAAATTTATGTTTCCATTTTTCACCTTAATGTGGTGGGTTGAATATTTTTCTAGTGAATGTTGGCAGCTTCTTTTTGAGAAAAGAATCATTACTCTTGACATGAGATTTGAGTCATGTAGCATCTGTATGTTACCTTATTTTCAGGTGATGCTTCACAACTAATTGGCTCGGTTCAAAGAAAGCCTGGTCGTGGTGATACGACTTTATCAGTTAGTTGCTCTGACAAGATGGCTCGTTGGAATGTAGTTGGAGTTCAAGGTTTGTCATTTGATCTATCATGTACCCAAGATAGGGCTTCATTCAGCCAATCTTAGATATGGAAACTCTGGTCTAAATACATACCTTGCTTCTTTTGGTCGGGCATCCTTGAATGTTTGATGGTGTACCTAGACTGAGCCAGTTTGACTAATCTTCATGATTATATTGGCCGTACTTGGTTACATGGGCATTACTAGTTATAAGTTAGTTGATGAGGTCATACATATTCTTATTTCAGGAGCTCTGCTTTCATTCTTTCTGCAACCTGTTTACCTTTCTTCCATTACTGTTGGACAATCGCCTCACGGCTCTGAAATGGTTCTTGTGGTTGATCGCTTGAAACAAGCACTGCATGATCGCAATTGGAAGTTGTCGCGTTGGGAACTGGGACCAAATGTCTTGGGCGTTCACTCTTGAGCTCCAACGGTGATGTCGTCAATGATTCCCACGCCGAGATTATATATTCATTTCATTAGCAAATTTAATTTGTTTAGTTGTCCAAATTATGTGTGCTTAGTTGAAAAGTACCAATTTTTTGGGGGGAATTTGCATTTGTTAACTATATCTCTACCTTATATTTTTAGTGTATGGTGCTTATTGGTATACTTGGCTTCTCTGGCACTAGGTTCTTCTATGCACAGATTCAGTGTCTTACTCAAGTTTATAGTAAGCAAAGTGATAGCAATGGAAGCATACAATTGCAAAATGGTGATGCCAAAAACTTGCTTTTTGAATTGGACCTAATGGTGATGGCCAAGGAAAATACAAACTGAGGAAGTATTTCAGGAGCTCTGCTTTCATTCTTTCTGCAACCTGTTTACCTTTTTTCCATTACTGTTGGACAATTGCCTCACGGCTCTGAAATGGTTCTTGTGGTTGATCGCTTGAAACAAGCGCTGCATGATCACATTCTCTCTGCCATGATTTAGTAATTAGCCTCTGAAACTCCCACATTTTGACGCATTCTCTGCCATGATATAGTGAGGCCAGTGGATACTCAGAGTGAATACTCTGGTCTGTGCATATTATGATCTTCATTGTGGAATTAATATGGTAATGGAGTAATACTTTGCACTGATTATTTAGAGCTTTTCAGTATATCAATGTGGTTCGACAAGAACAGTTCCGCCAGCTTCAAGAATATAATATAAAGGGAAGGGTCTGTTTTGGTCTAACGAGGGAGCGTGCATTGTTTCACCTGTCAGCTGTCAATGCTTTAAAATGCTCCTTTCTGCATATCATCTCTTCATGAAACAAGCTGGTAGGAGATTCACAGTTAATGTTTCAGTTCAGTTTGCTTACTAGCAGCAGCTGCACGACTTTTTCGTGAGTAAACTTTTAGTGCCACCCTGGATGAAGGTTTGATCCTCTGGTTTTAACTCAATTGTTGTTGATAGGAAAACTTCAAGTGGAAGTGTTACTAGAATGGTTATTTGAACATACAAGAAAAGTTAGAGGAACGATACGAATATTATGGAGAGCTTGAATCAGTAAATATATTTTTCTTTGCCTGCATATTATTCTCAATTCTGGGACCAATAATGCGCACCCGGAAGATTGGTTCTCTGTCTCCAATTATGAGTCCCTAGTGGGGCAAGCAAAGGAAGCAAGGAATTTTGCAGGTTACGTACTACTTACTCTGAACTTCATAAGTCATAAGAACTCAATCCGTTCACTTACTATTAGGCAAATAATCCGTCCCACAAGGCCGTGAGCGTAATTTCATCCTCAGTCCCTACCTATCTAGACTGTACACTGTACAGAATTTTCACCCATTAGCACTAACTCACAAAAGTGATGTGGGTTACACATGCCGGCAAGTCTAATTATGACATGAGAGGCCCTCCCATGTGCTTTTCAATAGGGTTAATTGTTTTACTAGTTCCTGAACTTAGACCTGATTTGTATTTAAGTACCTCAATTTTAAAAATGGTTCCCGTGATCCTTTAACTTTAGTTTCGTTCGCACAACTAGTCCTATCGTTACTTCTGTCAATTTTTTCTGTTAAATGCAGGAACAAAATGGTATTTTTATATTAAAAAAAATGAATAAAAAATCATATCTTTAAAATAACAATAAAAGAAAATACCATAAAAAACCACCCAAAAAAAAAATTTAAATTTTGGGGGGAGTAAAAATCGGGATAGAGGGAAAAAAGGAAAGTTTAATTTTACTTTTTTACTTTTTTTAATTTTTTATTCGTATTTTAATAAATTTTGATACAAAAATACAATTTTGCCCATACATTTAACAGAAAAGAACTAAATTGACGGCATGACCATTTGTCCTAACGAAAGTGAAGTTAAAGGACCACGAGAACTATTTTGGAAATTGAGGTCTCAAATGTAAATTGGGTTTAAGTTCATGGACTAATAAAACGATTAACCCTTTCCAATATAATCACTTTTATCACTTCACAATGAGCTCTTAACTAGATTGCGAACCATGAAAGCTTAATCGTAAAAGAGTCGCATTAAAAAGGGTAAAACCCAATTCACGTTTTTCCTTCATCTTCTTTAATTCACGTTAGAAAGCAAGCATATTGCATAAACACAGTGATCGATTATTTGAATGGAAGCAAGCAACTATTACACTACTGTCCTACCAAAATAAATAAATAATGGAGGAAGAAAAGATGCGGCGACTCATCAGCTCATCAGCACGTTACAACCTTTTTTCTCTGCAACATTCACTCTTTTACAGTGTTCAATTGATCATCCTTGTAACTCTCTCCCTCTCTCTCTCTCTCTCTCTCTCTCTCTCTCTCTCTCTCAACATCCGTGTGACTTATGAGCTCTGCAACAAAGTGGATGTATAATAAACAAAAATAAATAAATAAAAGTCAGAGAGTAACTAAGTCAAAGTAAACCATGTGATTAATTAGTTTTCCCCTTAAACTTCAAATTGTAGTCATTGCAACATGTTTGAGCAAATCCAGTAATTTGTCATGGTAAATATATTTTGACTTTTTCTTATTATTATAAATATTTTATTTAAAATACATTCAAGTAAATGAACACGGTTGATTTTGTCAAAAAAATTAAATTTTCCATGGACTTGGCAATTTTGTATTTAAATGATCAACGACTTTCTTTCTCCCCAAACTCAAAACTAATTAGTGCAAATTGTCCAAGCACGTCAACTAGAGCAGCCTTACTTAGTGCCTAATCCTTCCACTTGGTTTAAAAAGACTAATGGAAATCTAGATGAGAAAATTTTGATCGCTTTGGTCAATATTACGCAATATTAAGTAATGCTAGAAAAATCATATTTGTTGTAAGTTTAATTCAGATAGGACCTATTTTTATACAAGGATGCGGTCCTATATTTACTGATAGATAATTTTTGGCCACATTACTCTTTCTAACATAAACAAAAAGACAATCATGACCTCTACTTGATAAATTTACCTTCATTCAGTTGTTGTACTTGTCCACAATATACAAGGGTACCCCATTTGCGCCATTTCCAATATTTGATGCAACACGCAACCTTTGTCGACAAGTGATTATAAAACATTACAGTAGTATGGTCATGTGTTATATTTTGTACAGTTATAATATCATGTGAATAAAATATAACACGTGACCATATTACCGTAGTATTATATTATTTCTCCTTGTCCACATAATCCCATCCTCTATTGTTGGCATCCTAGATAAAGATGGACTTCCATGTCCCACCTCAAGCTTCCATTTGAGCAATGCTGGAATATTTTGGACGCTCTATGGGCTTTCTGAAGCAACTTTTTTTATTTTTTTTAAATTTATTATTATTTTTATTTTATCACATTCCACTTTGTAGTCGTGTTCTGTTTGATGTTTTTACTTTTATCAGTTTCTGCTTGTAGTCCTCTGTTCACTGGACTCTTGCTCTGTTGTAATTTGGCACTGCCTTGAGTGCTCTGATTCAATGTTATACCAGTTTCATCCAAAAAATGCAATGAATAATATTATACCAGTTTCATCCAAAAAAATGCAACCTTGCCCAATTTGGCTCCTGTTAGGTCAAGACCTAGACTTGGAGACTTTTCCTCTTCTTGCATTATGGAATCATTCAAGTGAAAATGGAGCAAATGGTGGAAAAAGAAGAAGAAAGAAAGTGAACCAAAGCCTTTCAATGTAAGAAACCACACATTCCACAAATGCCTAACTTTAAAGACCCGTTTGATTAATGATATCACATGCTAAAATATGAAATTTAATAAGAGAATATTTGTTTGTGGGAATTTTTTATGTATTCTTTTCTTTGTAGGAGGTCATATTTATAATACAACGAAACTTTAATGGGCAAGTAAATAATAAATTCATATTTCTATTTACAGTAGGAAATCATGAATTAAAGTAAATCAATTACAATTATAATAGGAATTCTTGGTGTGAAAGGAAAGTAAGTCAATGATCCACAAGTCACGCCAACACTTCATCTCACGTTGGTGCATAGATGTTGCTAATGTCCAACTGATCCAGTAAATTGTGGAATGCTTTACTGGAGATTGTCTTTGTCGAAATATCTGCCAATTGATCCTCCAACTTCATGAAAGGAAGCTGAATTACTTTAGCTTCGAGCTTCTGTTTGATATAGTGTCGATCTACCTCAACATGTTTGGTGCGATCATGTTGAACTGGATTTTGTGCAATAGCTACTACATCCTTGTTGTCATAGAAGAGATTCATTATAGACGTAGGCAGAGGTGGATCCATTAAGGGGCAAGGAGGTGCAGCTGCACCTTCCCTCGCCCAAAAAACCATTGTAGATGCTTCAAATTGCCCCTTTGCTCAACTGGTGTACAGATTACCTTATTTCCATTTTCAATATTTAAGTAAATGTCTTTGTCCTTTTACTTTAATTTATTTTTATATTACTTCATTTACTTAAGTTTACAATGTAAATAAGGAAGTACCCCCTATTTGGATTCAAATAAAAATACTAGAAAATCAAATTCCTACCAAATCAAAATATGAAAAATTAGTTTTAGTGCAAAATACGATTTAGGCTAAAAATAATGGCTCATTAAGTCAATATATACTTCATATTAAAATCCCATAAAATCAAGTTTTCTTATTTGATGTGTAAGGAATAAAAGCCGCCAAAAATTATCTTGAGAAAATGATTATTCCGAAAAATCATTTTTCATACTTAATCAATTTTGCACCTCTGCTAAAAAATTTCTGGGCCCGCCATTGGACGTAGGTTTATACCCAAATTTAGTAAGTAACTTTTTTAACCAAATGAGTTTGCAAATTCCTTTGGTAATACCTCTGAACTCGGCTTCTGCACTGAATAAGGCGACCACCTTCTGTTTCTTGCTCCTCCATATAACCAAATTACATCTCACGAATGTGGAGTAACATGAGGTGGATTTCCTATCTATAATACTTCCTGTCCAATCTGCATATGTGTAACCATCAATATTCAGATGATCATGTTTTGAAAACATAAGTCCTTTTCCTGGTGCAGTCTTCAAATATCTAAGTATCCGAAGAATTGCATTCATGTGGTCTTCACTAGGAGAATGCATAAATTGACTGACGACACTCACTGTATAAGCAAATGTCAGGCCGAGTATAAAACAAGTATATCAATCTTCCCACTAACCTTTGATATCTTTCTTTATTAGTTGGAACTTGATTCGGGTATTCTCCAAGATGATGATTCTGAACAATAGGAGTGTCTACAGGTTTGCAATCTAGCATTCCTGTGTCTGTCAACAAGTCCAAGACATATTTTCTTTGAAAAAGAAATATGCCTTGTTGTGATCGGGCCACCTCAATTCCCAAGAAATATTTGAGTCCACCTAGATTCTTCATCTCAAATTCAGTAGCCAAATAGTCTTGTAGCTGAGCTATTTCATGTTTATCATTCATAGTAATAATCATGTTGTCAATATAGATTATTAAAGTTGTTACCTTTCCTTTTTGATGTTTCAAGAATAGAATATGATCTGAGTTACTCTATCAGAAATCATTGTTCTTCATTGCCATTGTGAACCACCCAAACCATGCATGTGGTGACTGTTTTAGTCCATACAATGTCTTTTGTAATTTGCATATTGTTTCAGTCTAAGTGATATTATATCCAGGAGGAGTGTTCATATACACCTCTTCCGTGAGTTCTCCATCAAATTGGTGTAGTGGCCAATCCAAATTAGCTGCGAGGGATAGTAAGACTCTGACTGTGTTAAATTTTGCAAATGGTGCAAATGTTTCTTCATAATCTACATCATAAGTCTGTATGTACCCTTTCGCCACAAGTCTTACCTTGTATTGCTCGATAGATCCATCAGGATTGTGTTTTATGGTAAACACCCATCTATATCCTACAGTCTTTTTTCCCTGTGGTAAAGTTTCTAGTGTCCAAGTCTGATTCTTCTCAAGAGCTTTCATATATTCCTTTATAGCTTGAACCCACTTAGGATCTTTCAATACTTCAACAACCTTGGTTGGGATATGAATAGTAGACAACTGATGCACAAAGGCCTTTAGTGGTTCAGACAGCTTCTCAGTGGATACATGATTCGTAATTAGATACTTTGATGACTTGCCAATATCAAGTAAATAACGGTTTGGTGGCTTCCCACAATTTTTCCTGAAAGGTAATTGGCATCTAATGGATTTATCATCTAAATTCACAAGTGTAGTAGGAGTAGTTACCTCAAAGATATTCTCAGAAGACTGGTCCGTTGGTACTGTTGAGTTAGAAGGAGGGTCTTCATCTCTTTGTTCTGTATTGTCTGTAGGTGTAGGACTCGGATTAGAAATATCTTCGCAAGGGTCAGGCGGGTCAAGCAATTGATCATTGTGAATGGGGGATTGATCATTTTTAAGCAGAGAGCAATCTTGTGCTCCAGACTGGGGACGATCGATCGTCGGGTTTGGATGATCGATCGTTTCTGTGCATAGGTGAATTTCTTCATTTTCCAAGTTGCTCCATTTCTGCTCTTCACTTCGTATCTCATCCTGAAATGTATAATAGGATGATAGGTCATGAAAGAACATCTCAGATTCCAGAAAGGTCACATCTAAAGTGACATAAGTACGTCGGGTAAGATGGTGATAACAGCGATAGCCTGTCTGATGAGTGACACAACCCATAAAAATACAACGAAGCGCATAAGGATCAAGTTTGTTATGTTGATTTTTGTAGAGATAAACGAATGCCACACATCCAAAGATTTTCGGTGTGAGTACCAAAACAGAGTGCATGAGCCCGTGTTGCGCAAGCACTTGTAATGGAGTTTTAAATGTTAATACACTAGAAGACATGCAGTTGATCAGGTGAACTGCAGTGACAATAGCATTATCCTAGTGATGGCGAGGAACATGAGTGCCAATCAGAAGTGCTCGAGCGGTTTCAAGAAGATGTCGATTCTTTCGTTCAGCAACACCATTTTGTTGTGGTGTCTAAGGACAAGTCATCTCATGAATAATTCCATGTTGTTGGAAGTAAGCCTGAAAGTCATGATTGACAAATTCTCCACCATTGTCTGAGCGAAGAATTTGTATTTGAGCATTGAACTGAGTTTTCATCTATTTGTGGAAGAACTGAAAACGGGAATACACTTCGTTTTTATTCTTCAGCAAATAAAGCCATGTCATTAGTGTACAATCATCTACGAATGTGACAAACCATCGAACGCCAGAAGGAGCAGTGATAAGTGATTGTCCTCAGACATCAGAGTGAATTAACGTAAATAGAGTAGCACACTTATTCGTACTTAACAGATATGGCACACGGTGACTCTTGGCTAAAATACAAGTGTCATATGTGAAGTCAGAGTCCTCCAAAACCTGAGAATAAATTTGGTATAAGAAGCTTCATATAACTAAAACATTGATGTCCCAATCGACAGTCCCACAACAAGATTTGCTTTATGTCGGGACTGAAGTCATCTGCATAATATAGCTCCATTCTCTTAGTACCACGACCAAGAATCTCCTTAGTATGAATATCTTGAAGCAAACAAAAACTCGGATAAATGAGTACACAATTATTCAATTGTTTAGTAAGCTGACTAACAGACATCAATTTATTGGATAAAGATGGAACAAGTAAAATATTAGACAGTGAGAGAGAAGATGAGAGTGCAACAGTGCTAGCCCCTGTCACAAGATAAGTAACTCCATTGGGGTTAACAATACAAGTTCATTCGGGTTGTGTTATATTCAGAAAATCATCAGGATTAAACGTCATATGATCAGTTGCACTATACTCAATTATCCTGCTCGTGGAATCACTTTTATATGAAGTATGGAATCTATAACAAGTACCATTACTGGTCTTATCGCGTTGTGTTCGATCTTTGAGAGTAGCCCACCATTCGGGGTAGCCATGCAATTTTAAACAAGTCTCATTTGTGTGTCTTGGATCACCACAATATGTGCAATCTCATCCATGTGTCGGGGTCGTTAGTTGGGAAGTCATAATCGGTGCAGCAGAAGATGCATATGATACATGTTTAGTCACGCCAACATCACACATACAACATATACACGCAAATCTTTCTCTTGCTAAATAATCTAACATGTTATGGTATAAAACTATTAACGAGAACCATTTAATGAGACAAACTCGTGTTTAAATGTATTATCTAAATTGACAGGTTGACAACCTAAAATCCAGATATCGAATGAGAGAAGATTACCTTTTCGGATTTTAGTGAATCTGGCTTAACCCCTTCAAATTAATTTCTTACATCCAACCCACCACCTTCTTTATCTATAAATAAAACTCAATTTTTATAGTTAAAAACCCATAACCAGGATCCAACTCAGCAAGTTACCTAATCAAGTTGAAAATATGATTTATTTTACTTTTTAGATTCCAAAAATACCTAAAGATGTTAAGATAAGAACCATGATGTTATTTTCTTTAATTAAAATAAGGTTAGCTATTTAAGAATATTTTCTACTTACCTTTTCTGATTAAACATACTAATGGATTTGACAATATAATGTACCTATTATTTAATTTTTTATGAATGAAAAATTACTTATTATCTTATAAAAAAAATTGTATATATATATTTAATGGAAAATAATATACTAGTTTTTTAATGTACCTAGGATCTTTTTGTAAATAACACATCTACTACAAATTAACGTACTTATTATGAACGGTACATTGTCACAGGACCGGACCTAAATTCTACTTTGGAACCCGAGCCGAACCCTGTGCGTGTTCGACACCTAATCGGTGCCAGGCACCAATGACCAAATTTCCCTTCTAAACAAAATTCAATGAAATTCAAGTTCGACTTCTGTCGAAAATTCGGCAGAGTCTCCCCTGTAAATTGAACATTTCCTAAAAATTTCCACCTGTAAAAATAAGCACATATATTTACATATAACCCAACTGCCAGCATGTATTAAATTATATCCAAGAAAACTAAGCATCATATCACTCTGGCCTCATGCCTCAACAATTCAAATAAACCAATATGCTAATAAAATTTATCTCAACTTTCAGAATATCAACAGTACCTTAGAAATCTCAAAGACTCCAACTCGTGGCTGCACCTTGTAACATTAGGTTGCTTACGTACCCTTACTGAGGGATCAAGCCACGCGTAGTTCTTTCTAATACTCGTATCAATCATATACTGAAAATAAATATGTCATACACTGAACTCCTTGTATTTTAGTTTAAGAATATTTCAGAACTGAGATTCTCTATACCTAGGCGTACCCTCATTCCTGATCCGTCAATTCCATCCTCGTAGGCCTCAGAGACACCACTTCTATCTCAGTCGTAATCCATGTAGGCCTCGGAGATACCGCTTCTATCCGAGCCGCAATCCTCGCAGGCCTCAGAGATATCCAAGCCGCAATCCTCCCTTGACAGGACCCGCCCCGAATTTCTTGAAACCTGAGACGAATCCTGTGGAAATTTCGACATCACCCTGATGCCGGGCCCAGTTACTAAAGACTGAGACTTTTCTACCAAAATTTTGGCAGAGTCTCCCCTGTAATTTGAAGTATCCCAAAAATTTCAACCTGCATAAAACACATTTAATATCCACAACTGGCAACATGCACAATGTATCAACGTGCAATTCACATAAACGGCCTCCGGCCTTCAAATAATTCGAAGCAAATCACCAATAAAGCCCATAAGTCAAACAATTACCTTAAGCAAGACAAATTATAAATTCAAACACAAATATGAATGCCTAAATGCACTTTACATCATCTAACTTTCCTAACTATCCCACATGTGAGGTTTTAACCTCCTAATACAACAACAAGTAGTTTAAGGCCTCAGCCCAAATTGTACATCAATCCTAAACGGGTCTTTTATACCTGTCTTGACCAGAACACATTTACACAATCCTCCCTCAGCCAAACGGGAGTATGAACAATTATTTACTCACATATAGTTTTCAACCGAATTTCAGGACCAATGACAAGGTCAGAACCAATCTCAATAAAACAACATAAATAACGTTTAGTCCGCGGCTGCACCTAGGCACAACCCTAGGCTGCCTACGTACCTTACTGAAGGATCAAGCCACACGTAGTTCTTTCACTCCATAATCATGCACCAAATGTTACACAACCGTTTCTGTAGTACAGGTAAGTTATCTCAAGAGTTATCTTTCCCCGTTTTAATTTAAATCACCACACACCAAACATATTTCTTTTTATACTCTAACCTTTCTCCGATATAGAAAAATAATCCCTTTTTCTTCTCCCTGTTAGTGTCTCACACGCCAGAAATTGCAACGCCACATGTGAGACCTAATAATTATATATTCCTCCCATACGTTGGAAAATCCAGCGCTATGTATGAGGTCTGTCTTACGCCGGAAAATCCAACGCCACGTGAGACCTAATAATCACATAATCTTTCCATACGCTGAAAAATCCAACGCCGTGTATGGGGTCTGTCTCACGCAGAAAAATCCAATGTCACGTGAGACCTAATAATCACATAATCTCCCCATACGCTGGAAAGTCCAATGCCACGTATGGAAGTATGTACTTTTACATAATGTAATCCTTTTACTCTCCACCATAAACCATAATATTCAATTCCCGATTTCCCCCAAAAACCACTCAATATTTAATCACAATTAACTTGACATTTTATATAGCTCATCGTCAAATTAAACCTAATTTCCGATTAAGTGTTACAATTATAACTATATACGAATTTCTCAATCCTTGTTTCCAAAACCTCTTTATACCTTTATAAATATATATTAATATATATATATATATATATATATTAATTTCCAATATTGCATAAATCTCAACCACAATCTAGCATCCGATAATCCCTCCCAGTTTAAAATAATAAATTAATATCTCAATCCCACATAACCGACTAATGATCAAGACCTGTCACTACGGTCATTTTAATCCTCCTGAGAAGGTAAAACTACCTCGGAAGACTCACGGTCAACCAAGAGTCAAACTATCCAAACTTGGTCAAACGGGCCCACGGGGCGCACGACCTCCAAATTCTGATCCAAAAGTTCCTATGGGTTCTACAAGGTTTAGGATACACGTCCCACAAGTTTGGTTTCGATTGAACGGTCGAATTGCTCGCGATCGCACAATCAAACGGTTATTGTAAAACATAAACTTTAAGTTATTAAATCGAAACATTCGGGCTCCGATTCACAATCTGTGAATTCCTACACGATCCTATAAATGCTTAGATTAACATATATTAAATTCAAGACTATCCAACGGTTCAAACCTATCGAACCCGGATAACGCATAATATGCGAAATCCGTTCGATAGTCAAACGACATCCGAATTAAAATCCGAGCACACCGACGTACTCGTGAGGACTAAGAGATATTACATCGGGACACAATGCCCTTTTTCTACAGTGATCGGGACACAATGCCTTGTTTCTACAGTGCCCACGCACCGACAGTGCGTTGGTGTCCAAAGCGATTATGCTTCGTCGTAAAATCTCAAAATCATGGTTCAAGGCTCCTATCCTAGGTGTAACTTTGGTTCTTGGATCTACTCCAAAAAGTGACCGGAAGTGGCCAGAAACGCAATCTCAAAATCGGCCGAAATCCAATTCGAAAATCAAGTTACCTACGCTTAAAATTGATGAAATCCTACCCAACCATCAGCTTGATCATGAAAAATAGGTGAGAAAGCATACCTCATTCGCCAGAAACGATGGCCGGAGGAGGGAGAACGAGCGACTGGAAGTTTTCTGCAAAATCCAACGGTGTCGCTGCCGACTGGCGTTAGAGAATAGTTGGGGAAGGACGGGAAGTCAGGCTGGTCATTTTGGGACCGGTCCCGGCCCAAATGGTGGCCGGACGTGGCAATGGTGTCCGGCCGAACTCACGGTTGCTACAGTCGAGAGGGGGGGGGGGGGATGCCACTGACTCTATTTTGATCATATCTTTTTCGTTACAACTCCGATTCGAGCTCACTTCATGTATACGGACTCATCTCGCCGTGCGCTATGCAATGGTACAGTAAAAATTTTCAAATTCCTTCCCAAATTTAAAATGACCTTTTTATCCTTATAATATTAAATAATATTTTAATTTCTCAAAGACCTTGATGAATTCAAATAATTTTATTTTAATGTATATTTCAATTTATTTCCTCATTTATATTTATTCTCTCTTACTTAAATTATTTTAACACTTTTTCGGACTGGGATGTAACAATTTAACTTAAGTCTCCCCGGTCAACAAGTCAACATGTAAACCTATTAAAATATTCCAGGGTAACATTGTCTTCTTCTTTAATAATTTAGTATTTAATTATTAGTTTAGGACCGAGTCGTTACATCCCTCGCAGGCCTCGGAGATACCACTTATATCCGAGCTGCATTCCTCGTAGGCTTCAGAGATATCCAAGCTGCAATCCACCCTTGCAGGCCTCAGAGATACCACTTCTATCCGAGCCGCAATCCTCCCTCGCACGCCTAGGAGATACCACTTCTATCCATGCTGCAATCCTCGCAGGCATCGGAGATATTCGAGCCACAATTTTCCCTCGCAGGCCTCGAAGATACCACTTTTATCCGAGCCGCCATCCTACCTCGTAAGTCTGGAAGTTCCTAAAGGTTCTAATATGCCTAGGACACATGTCCCGTGAATTTAGTCCTAATCGAACTGTCGGATTACTTTCGATCGTACGATCGGATGGTTACTGTAAACCAAGCCTTAGGGTTGGCGTTTCTGGAGTATTTAGGAATCCATTTTACGATCCGTCAAATCCTATGCGATCCTGAAATTACCTAGATCAATATATATGGAATTGACTATGATCTAACGGTTCAAACATATCGAACCCGGAAATCGCACAATAGGCGAGATCCGTTCGGGGTTCAAACGTTGTCCGAATTGAAATCTGAAAGTACAACTAAAGGATCTGATTAGGACACAATGCCCTTTTGCTACAGTGCCCATGTGCCGCCACACGCACTGGCAGCGCGTAGGTGTCCAAAGCGACAACAATCGCCGAAAAAATTTCAAAATCAAGAGTCACCCTCCCAGCTACAAGTTCTACTCGACGAGTAGAACATTTTATTCAACTACAAGGAGGTCTAATTTGGACGGCAATTGGCCGGAATTTCAATTCGAAATCCGACCAAAACTCTAGTTCAAAATTCAATTTCAAAACTCAACAATTGTTCAAATCCTACCAACAGGCAGCTAGGGCATGGAAAAAGAGAGGAAACCTCACTTGATCCACCGGATTTAGGTGGCGGTTGCGACGGCGCGACGGAGGAGGAAAACCAGTTCAAACCAGTCGAGATTGCGCGATACTCAAGCTCTCCGGCTGCGAAACTGGGTGGATCAAGATCGTGGCTTCAAGATGAGTCGAACGGGACCGATCTCGAGGGGTGGGGTGGTCGAATGTGGCAGCTGTGGGTGGGTTGCTTCGGGTGTACAGTAATGGGGAGAGGGGGTTTGCGCATAGAGGAGGAGCTTGGAAGGGAGAGAGAAAAAAAGTTGTCAGTTTTTAAAAATCTGACCTGACAAATTACCAATTTGCCCATCAACGTATTTTGATCGTATCTCCCTCAATACAACTCGGATTCGGGCCCACTACAAGTGTACAGACTCGTTTCGACGTGATCTCCGTAATGGCACATTCGAAATTTCTAAATTCCTTCTTGGTCAAAAAGTCAACTTTAAACATAATAAAATATTCCGAGGGTATTCTAGCCCTTTCTTTGAATAAAATAATAATTAAAAATTAATTAAGGATCGGGTTGTTACACATTGTATAATAGGTACATTATTTACATGTAGGTACATTGTATATTAGGTACCTATTATGATTAGTAAAAATAATGTACCTATCCTTAAAATAAATTGTAACGACTCGGTCCTAAATAAATTTGTAATTATTAATTTATTTGAGAAAAAGACCATTTTACCCCTAGAACATTTTAATAGGTTTACATGCTGCTGACTTGTTGACTGGGGAGACTTTGGTGAAATTGTTACATCCTGGTCCGAAGAAAGTGTTAAAACAATTAAAGTAAGAGAGAATAAATTTAAATGAGGAAATAAATTGAAATAAAGATTAAAATAAAATGATTTGAATTAATTAAGGTTTTTGAGAAATTAAAATATTATTTAATATTATAAGGGGAAAAAAGGTCATTTTAAGTTTGGAAAGGAATTTGGAAATTCCGATTGTACTGTTGTGTAGAGCACGTCGAAACGGGTCCCTAGACACGTAGTGGGCTTGAATCGGAGTTGTAACGAAAAAGATATGATCACTCCCGTGCACTCTCTCTCTCCACCCTCGACTCGGAACCCCCTCACCCGATCTGCAAAAATACAGCAGTCGTCTCCGGCCACTGCAGCCCCCAGTGCCAGTACTGAAACGAACGGCCAGGTCATGCCATCACGACCCAGTCCGTCTCCCGCAGGGAACCACCACCTAGTCGCCGGAATCCTGCAAAAACGAGCCGGTTTTGACAGAATTTTTCAACCGCTCGTTCCCTCTCATTTTGCCACTATTCTGGATGCATAAGGTATGAATTTCCACCTATTTTTCATGCTCTAACTGATGGTCGTGTAGGATTTCATTAGTTTTGAGTGTTGGTAGCTTGATTTTCGAATTGGATTTCGGTCGATTTTGGGATCGCAATTCCGGTCACTTCTGGCCATTTTTTGGGGGTATATCCAAGAACAAAAGCGACTCCAAATAGGGTGTTAAACTAAGAGTAGGAGCTTTGAGTCATGATTTTGAGTTTTTATGGTGAAGCATTATCGCTTTAGGCACCCACGTGCTGCCGGCGTGTGGGCACTGTAGAAAAAGGAAATTTTGTCCCGATGCGATCTCTTTGATGTCACGAGCGTGTAGGTGTGCTCGGATTCCAATTTTGTTTTCGTTTGATCGTCGATCTGATTTCATCTATTGTGCGTTATCCGAGTTCGATAGGTTTGAACCGTTGGATAGTCTTGAATTTAATATATGTTGATCTAGGCATTACTAGGATCATGTAGGAATTCACGGATCGTGATTCGGAGCCCCGAATTTTTCGATTTAATAACTTGAAGTTTGTGTTTTATAGTAACCATCCGATTGGGCGATCGTGGGCGATCTAACCTTCCAATTCGGACCAAACTTGTAGGACATGTGTCCCAACCCTTGTGGAACCCGTAGGAACTTTCAGATTCATAAAACGGAGGTCGGGGGCCACGTGGGCTCTTTACCAAGTTGGTGTAGTTTGACCTCTCGGTTGATCGTAAGTCTTCCGAGATAGTTTCCCTTTTTGAGGAGTTTACTAGAACGACCTTATTAACGAGTCTCAACCGTTAGTTGAGTTATGTTGGCTATGTTTTGGGGGGGGAGGGGGGGGGGGGGGAGGGGGGGGGGGGGGGGAAGGGAAAGGGGGATTTTCCGGGTTTTATGGTAACCGATAAAAACTCTTGGAAATTATTTTAAAAATTGAAATTATGGAATAAAAGAGCATGGGTAAATCCATTTGACGAGGGGGGAAAAAGAGTTGGGGGCTTGGATGTGATTATTAGGGCTCACGGGGGGTTTGATTTTTCCCACATGAGAAAAACTCCCTACGGGGGGGTGGAAATTCCGGGGGGAGACAAAACCCATGCGGGACGTTGAATTTTCCGGCGGATAGGGAGAATTTGTGATTATAAGGGCTCACGGGGGGTTTGATTTTCCCGGGTATGGGGAAAATATGTGATTATTAGGGCTTACGGGACGGTGGGGTTTTTTGGGGTGAGAAAAAACCCCCTACCGGGGAGGTTGGATTTTTCCGGCGATAGGGGGAATAATTTGGTTTAATTAGGGCCCCACGGGGGGGTGGATTTTCCGGGGGGGAAAAA